>NC_054740.1:91540896-92140896 GCF_018143015.1 Lytechinus variegatus | reverse complement strand
TTGGAATCCTAATTATTTCTTTTGAAATTGATTGATTTAAAAAATTTTTTTAGCCTCATTCAAATCCACAAGGTTTTTTCTTAATTTAGTTATTATTCACAGCTACTCTGGATTCATTTCAAATATTTTTTTGTAATTACTACATGTATATCCATTCCCTTATTTCGTATCATGTTTCCTGTATTTACTTCTGAATTTCAAAAACAATGCTTGTTGTAACATTTCTGCATGGTTCATCTTTCATATGGAAATGTCTTGTGAGCATTTGCTCTTCTTCAAGCCTGCTCTCATATTTCCCTTTATTATCTTATGGAGATGTTAACCTATCACATTTCTACTTTGAATGATAACTTGAAAGAAATTTTTTTCTTTAATACTTAGTTTGTGATAAGAGTCATAGTATAAGATGGATTTCGGTAAAAGGCACATCAGACAAGTAATGCTATCCATTCCCGACTATCCTATGTTTTTTACGCTCGTCACGTCTCGCCGAATTTCACATCCACTCCCCAGCGTCTGGACGCCCAGATCACCTCAAGGGCCTTTGCAGACGAGCGTGTCGGTCACTTTATGCAAATGGGCTGGTCAGTGTGAAATTAATATGGCTAGTCGAGTGAGTCATTAAGAATAGAATTAGAAATAACATGCCTTTATGTATGTATCCCAAGGCTTATTCACAGTGAGAGCTGAATACAGCCTGTTGTGTACTCACTCACCTATGCCATTACGTCTTGTCAAGACCTGTTGCAGTGCTTTATCTGCAAAATCCAATATTGTAATGTGATATTGCAGTTTTGGATTGCATAATGAATAATTCCACTTTTAGAAATAAAAATGTTGTATGTCAAGGGCTATAATCTTGGACGTTTCTAGCTATATATATAGATTTTTCTTTTACCCATTACCTACTGGAGCCAGGTGCTCTTTTATGAAGCTCATTAGAATCACAGAATTCATAAGTGAACATGTTAATCAAAATTTATTTTCTAATTTGCAGTAGCGTACCTAGGATTTTTCACAGGGGGGGGGGCAAAATTGTATGCCAAAAAAAATTAACAAGCCCCCCCAAAAAAGGTCCTTAACCGGATTTAAAGAACATTTCGCACAAGAAAAAAAATTGACAAAGTCTTCAAAGGAGGGGGCCACTGGTGGCTCGTCAGGAGGGCAGGGATACGTCCCTTGCCACCCCCACAGGTACCTTAGTGTTGATTGGGATATTTATTTATTTATTTATTTATTCATGTTTTCTTTATAAAAAGCAGGGTAGTCCCATTCAAGCCAGAGGCCTGCTTTACAAGGGAGCCCTGCTGTCAGAATTTTAAATATTTGTATGAAGAATCAGGAATTCGTGACATGTTTCAGAATTTTAAATGAAATCTTATTAGATTCTTCATTTTACATTCCTTCCTTCTATTTTTTAATAAAGCATTATTTGTTTTGTTAGTTTGTTACATTCATATATTTGTTCAATTGGTTGATCGAAGTCCAACACATCCTAAATCCAATTACACATGCCTGCTTTAGTGGGAACTTCATTTTGGCTTTGGTAGATACCAATCCCTTACCCCAAAATGAATCGATAACCCTGGGTTTGACTTTCCAATTTAAATGGAAGGTGTTCATCAGAAAAAACATGGGGATCCTAGGGTCATTTCAATTTAAAACTCTTTGACCACTCTGACTCATCATGTGTCTGCCATCTGAGTAGATACTTGAAGTGATCTATCAATTAATTACCACTGACCATTGTCCTGATGACCACTGATAGTGACCAATGGTAATGACCATTGCTCTAATGAGAATGAGATGGTTTTGTTGATGGTTGGATTAATTGGATTGGAATTAGGCATGATGTAGGTGCTTTGTTTGGAACCGTCCCACATGGAATTGATGCGTGGAAGATCATTTA
This sequence comes from Lytechinus variegatus, assembly GCF_018143015.1. Lineage (NCBI taxonomy): Eukaryota > Metazoa > Echinodermata > Echinoidea > Temnopleuroida > Toxopneustidae > Lytechinus > Lytechinus variegatus. The sequence continues at coordinate 92,138,987 of NC_054740.1, read as the reverse complement.
CGGATTCTAAGTTCTTTTCAAGGCATGCTTTTCAGCGCTGGATTGATATTCATTACAGACAAGACTATGCAAGAATATGTAATGTGAATTGCTTTATGAATCACTACATAGATTTGGTCTGTGCAGAGTACATGAACCTGAAGTCATGGATAAATGATTGAGAGATATGCAAAGGATGTTTAACACAAAAAAGTATAATTTTTTGTCCCTAAAACTTTATTAGGGACAAAATATTATTGATTTAGAATAATATGTAACATCAATATAAAAAAACAACAATTTGAGATTCTTATTAGATATGCATAACACAAGATTGATCACAAGACATATGTATATATAGTAATATTGAACGGCTTATTGGATAAGAATAATGTAATCTGAGAAATGGATCAAAATGTCATAGTTTAATTGGATTCCTATTTTTATTAATATAAATTAAAGTTAGGAAAATATAGACTCAGAACAGTGCCTGGTGGGTATAGGCAACTGCCTTGTTTTAATATGGCACCAACAAGTTGTTTCAACGCCAGGAGGTGTTATAACCCTGACCTAAACGCACTTTCTCCATGAATATTTATGAGAAGTGATGTAATATTTGACCTTATTAGCCTAATTTCACCCACAGAGTCCAATCATACACCCCAAATGGACGCCTGCTGACCTCTTTATTTGGACTGGACAGACATACTCTGTCCACTCCAACACCATCAGGATCTGGACTATTCATCAACATTAATTTTCAGCGTCCGATTTTCGCGACACTGATCATAAATTCTTGTGTCTCAGTCCCATCCACCCTCAGGCCCTGTGATAGTGTCGTTCTGCCCCGATTGCACTGCTACTGTCTGTTTGGGCCTCTTATTTGTCAGATGAGAAAGATATATTAGTAGGGTCAGTTATAAATTGCCCATCATGTTATTATGATGGTTATGATGAGTCATATTGTATAAGGTCACGCAGTATAATAAACATGTGATGAAATTAGCATCCATGAGTTCCAAAGAAGTCCAAATCCAACCATTTATACTTGCATCCTTTGACAAGGCATTTATATACATTTGCCACTCTATATCCAGGTGTAGTAAATGGGTGCTGTCGGGTGGGAAGGAATTCCTTGAATGCTTGAGCATATGATCCCAGAAGCCACGCCTACGGTGGGGTAATAGTACACACCACTATAAACAACATTGAATATTCTTACAAATGTCGGGCAACATAATGTCCACACAACAATTGGTTAAACATTTATCCAACTCTTGGTAGTTTTCAACCAATACTGTGTAGTTTTCACCCAAAGCACACATTATTAGTCTAAAACTACCCAGAATTGGTTAAAGTTTTAACTAATTGTTATGTGGACAGTATGCTGCCTAACATTTATAGAGTGTATCCGTAGGAGGAAAAATGACAGATTATATTTCGAAGTTGGAGATTAATCTGGTGACACAGTTAAATGTCAGAGGGATTTTCAAACAGGAGTTTCCGAATCAAGCAATAAAACAATTTGACACTTGGGTATTGACTATGAAATGACCATTAAATCTGTTTTCTGCTCTGTTGTGGTTGTTAAAACATCCCTTTGAGTCAAGAATATGTCACCATTTAACATCTGGCTTTCATAAGAACATGTTCCCAACTGAATTATTAAAAATATTTATAGACTAGAGATTCATCCTAATGAAGTAGGATTTAGTCAAACAAAAGTCATCAATCGTCATTTGTTTAAATTGACATGAATCTCAAAAGGTTTGTTTAGAATATTTTGCAATTATATTGTTGCTCATTTGAATAGTCATGTAACACAATTTATGGATGGTGGGTTTATAATTCTCAGCAGTCTTTCATCATTTTGGTGATAACCAACTCACAGTATACACTGATGATCAACATTTTCTGATCACTGAACTTATAATTTTTTAATGCTGTTTTTACATGGGTATACACTTGTCTACTTCAATTTCATCTTTTGTTAATTTGAATTTGATATACCTGAACATGTTGTAAATCTGTGTCACTCTGCATAATCAGGAGTGGATAATTTATCTTTTTATTTGTAGTCATGGTTGATGACCATAAATAGCCCATTCTGAATATGGGTCCCATGTGGCCGAAATCCAGTAGATTACCCTCTGTATTAATTTGCTTGATTCATTCAAGATTTACAACTGTGTGAGAGTAGAGTGCTCGCCAGCCTATTGGGGAATAGTCTCAAATACCAGGCTTAATTATTTTCGCCGAACAGTGTAGTGTAGTAGTTGTCCATGCAAGGTAACATTTTCTTTTGCTCATGTAGTATTGATTTGATTGTGAATGGTTGGTAGCAATCATGAATTCCAATAAATGAGCCAGTTGTTGATTGTATGATTTTGCATATTCGTTACTCAAGATAGGTGCAATAAAATATGTTAATTTGAATAAGCTGAAAATGATAAACCAGTTAATTAAAGTGTCAGTTGCCTCACTGAGGAAAAGCATGCATCATATATTGATTAATTGTAGGTGTTTGATTTTCCCTTAAGTCATCATTTAAGCTGAAAAAGTAAAAAAAAAGGATTGACAATGCAATTTTTTTTCTTTAGAAACAAATGTCCAATAATAATAATGAAGTGATGTTGGCAAAGACAGAGGAAATGAAGAAGTTATCATGATTTTGTGATAGAATCTTTGGATTTCAATCTTTGTCCTTAGTTTTTGACTTGTACCTAAACCTGCATTCTCTCTCCTTTATGAGATCTTTATTATGTCTAGATCTTTATGTTAATGTCTAGCTATGTCTTTGTCAAGTTGTATAAGCCATGTTCCATTTGCATCAACAGTGACCACCTTGGCTCAATTGCTTTGACCAAAAAATGCGGAGTTGGAGTTTGCCGCAAACCACCTTTGTTCTTGTGGGTTTGGTTTTGTGTTCTATGGTCAGTTCTCAACTTGGTATCTTAAATTGTCCATATCCTTCCTTGCATTCTGTTTTGCTTGATTAAGATCAAGTGCATTTTATTTATTCCAAACTAGAATTTCAAATATGAACTTATTTTAGTTAAGTATTCAATCTGTATGTTCTACTTGAGATTATACAATGCAGGAAACCTTTCAAAATGTTATCTAACATCTGTCTGATTCAATTCATATAACAGATTGAAATGTAAAGGAAATAAATTCAGTAAACTATGTAGCTAGCAAAGCATATCCACTGCTCGTAAACACAGCCTTTGCCAGTGTGAATACAGGACATTTCAAGATGCATGAAGATAATATAGGAATTCTGCATTCGTTGGTGTATCATGAAAGATATTCACTATTGCATTCAGTCATGAGCAATATTGTCAGTACGAACACACAATCTATATACCTCCATGATTAATCCAATCTATCCCAGTATTGCATTCTGTAAGTCTTAATTACTAGATTTGGGAGTATGAACAAGAGTATTGTCTTTACTTGGTTCGCTCCTATACCAGTGATGAATCCAAACAATATTTCCATGACTGACCCTTCGGCGTGGTCCTTATTTACGATAGCCCTTGTGACCGTGTCGTAAAGCCTGCAATCAATTTAGAGGAGACTCTCCTGTAATGACGCTCGTCAAAATCTTCATTGAGCGGCTCGTTCTTCATCCCCAGCCGACAATTTATACGAAACCGTGACTGATGTATCCCATAATCCCTGAGTATCGCCGTTGTCATCCGAGATGGGGAGTGCATCATGGTCTATTTAGAGATCTCTGACTTCATGGAGGGAGTTCATGGAGTATTTTGGGGTATTCCGACTTTAGTTGTTTGGATATTTTAAACCCCAGGATGCAGTGAACTTGAATAAAACACTTACACTGATGAAATGATGAGAAGAGAAGATGAATAAAAGAAAAAGATGTGAAGTGGACATTTGTAGACATGAAGAGGTTAAGAAAGAGAGATAGAGATAAGAGAAGAGACATAGAAAAATGAAAGATTTTTAAACAATGCTAATAGAAAATATATTATTGCAATCAAAGAATTTTATGAATTACAGAATGCTGGATCATTTTACAAATGGAACAGATGGGGCTGGAATAATGTGTGATTGATAATCACAAGCAAAAGAAAAAATGTTTTTAGCCAAAGATATATTGGTAGTTAGAAATCAGATTAAAAGAAAGGTTGATAGAAGATTGATAACATAATCAAAAGAAAAAAAAATAAAAACATGGGAAGATTGGGATGGTGGAATATGCAAAATAACTCACATTATTATTCTTTCTTTGAATTGTATGGATGTTGATGCAAGCTTTTCCCTTTTATGCAAGAGCTCTATCTGTCTTGATGAGAAATTAATGTTTGATTGCTTTTCTCTAATCCTCACTCTCAAGCTATTTATGAGCGCCCATGTACCCCTTGGCGGCCTCTCTTTAACCTCTAATGACTGTAATGAATTGGATAAGTGGTCACTCATCTCTCTTGACCGCTACAAACGGCCTTTGATGGCCAATTTGCTACCTGACTTAAATTGCTAGACTGAACTTCTACTTGACTGTCCTAAGTATCCCATTGAATGGTGTTTTTCATTAAAGGAAACTGACTCTTCAATGAAAGCTGCACCCATGATGCGAGCAAAAGCCATTTATTTCCATTTTAATGCTCACATACTTTAACAACATGTCTATATTTAGCCAGTTCTGTTGCAATGCTTAGAAATGAGATCCACTTGGGGTTAAAATTGGGACTATGCATAAGGTATAAGTAGGTCTAACAAAGTTACCAAATAATTATTGTTTCAGAATGCATCACTCTTACATGTGTTATATAGGTGTAAATTTGTGATGGAAATGAATTCCAGGGATCTATTTCTAAAAAAATAGATCATTATCTTCAATATTTTATGGTTGCTCATAAGATGAAGGCATGCAGTCTGTCGAGATGTAGTGTACTCATACTTTTATATATTTTGTTCTAAAACCAAAAGATTCCTTCACAATGAAAACATGAACTACCTTCAGCCAAAAAGATTGTTATCATATTATACTGTACATTAGAAATTCAATATTTATAATGTCTCCTACCAGAAATATAAAAACACACAGTAGTTATTACGTTTTTATGGTAATATAAGAATGAATTATGCATAATATTTAGTCAAAATAACTCTGAGTAAAGCCCTGAATGGAGTTAACTTTGCCATTAAACAAAATCTTCCCTAAAATTATATACTAGTATTTTATTTTTAGAAGCCTCAATATTTTTTCACATGCAAATCTAGGTTGTTACCCATTAACGCTCCTTGTAAGTTATCTGTATAGCTTATAAGTATTACTGAATAAAGGCTGTTCTTGGTGTGGTGTTTCCTTCTGAAAGGATGCCCAGTTATTAAGGGGCTGTATCCAAATGATGGATGATATGTTTCTCCAAAGTGGAAAATACCTCTCATCTTGATTATCATCTAAAGCAATCGATCAATCTCTTCTCATTTCAGTGTCCAGGGAGTTTTGGGACAATTGGACTGTATCCATGATTGTAGGGATTGTAATATGTTTTGCTTAGCCTTATCTGCCCATTTTCTTCTCTATTGAGTTACACAGCAAAAACTGTGGTGTTAACCAGTGTACATAGAGGACCACACCAGTTATTTTACACCGGTGTTAAATTGGTGGTGTTAGTTTTACACCTATAGGTGTTATTACAACACCTTTGGTTGTTACATTTATACTCTTTGGTTTTATGTTCAATCTCTAGTGTGTAAATTTAACACCTCAGGGTGTGGTCCTCTATTAACACCAATTGGTGTCAGTTTTAACACCACAGTTTTTACAGTGTACCACTGCCATGCTTGTATTCATGCACATCATCTACATCAGGAATTACTAGTAACTTCTCTTACCATCAACATCATTAAGTGTTTTAATGATGATCGTGATCTCATCATCACAAATACCACAAGCTGTATACTATTATACCACCACCACCACCATCATCATCATCATCACCAATATGATAATCATCATCTTTATATAATCTCATGGATGCATCTATCCATATTCCTCCTTAGAATGTTAACATCCCCTCCAAACCACAATCATTCCTCTCTCATTTCTCCAGCCCATTCCTCCTCATCTATCTCTCTGACCGCAAGCATCGTCTAGATGAAGGATGACCCATCTCCCTTTAGATGTATTTCTCTTTGGTTTCTTTTCCCTGTAAATCCCTCATCCATCACTTGTCCCTTCTACACCTCTTCTGTATTTCACTCTCCTATATTGACCACTTTCACTCATAATGGCGACCATGCAGGTAACTACATGTATTTGTTCTCAGGACCACTTTATTTATTTGACTAAAGATCCGTTTTCTAGTTTTTATACAATGCTGATTTTATTCATTTTAATTATTTGTTATTTCTACTAAAATGCAATGAACATCATTTGATGCTTGCTGAGTCCTATATGTGTTTAGTTGCTTACCATGAATGAATACAGTATTTTCATAAGAAAATTTCTTGATTAAAATAGGAGCAATGAAAATCAAAATCTTTTCATTTTTAGTTATAATGTGATTATATGCTGTGTTGTCAGGTTTAAGTCTTATCGAAGAAGGTAAAATAATTTAGACTCTGAATATATAACTTGATGATCTTTTTTACAAATAGATAGTGGACAGTTGTGTTTAGCTCATCATCAGTTGGTACACCAATATAGTAAAAATTAATAAATCTCTGATACTGCTACTAAGCCTGTTTTGTCAATAGAGGGAGTGCTTTGCTATAGATATATTTTTGTTGAACTAGGGTCCTGAATATCTAATTTGACATCAAATGATCCATCTCTCTCACAAACTGCCACAAGCCCATCCAAGAGCGCTAACGCATTGCACGAGAGGTTTGCTTTTCTTTTCAAACCCCTCCTCAGAATTGATTGTGTGACTTTTGACAAAAGCACCTGCATTTTTAGGGGAATTAACTGGAGTGTAAAGTAAAGATAAAAGCATATGGAATATGGTGAGTTTTTTATACCATATTTTTTCTGAATTTGTTACCTATTATAGTATTCTGATGAAGTCGAAATGTATATATAAGGAGAGTAGTCACTTTTATCATGAAACTGAGAGATAAGATTAAGAGAGGGAGAATGAGGTACTTGTAGGACAATCATTCCTTTTTCTCTCAACCATTTTGAACCTTCTATTTTGTGCAAACTCATACAACTCACACATTATTTTTTTTATCATTTTTATGCTTCAAAATATTAAAGTCAATCATATCTTGAAAAAAAAAATACAGATAAGCATCATAAATTTGAATTAAAAAAAGATGAGAAATTGGAGCCTCCACTTGAATTGCAATTCAAACAGAACAGACATATATTTTAAAAAATGGAGATACTACAATATGTCGTGAATTTTTATAAATGAACGAAAGAAGTGTGTGTATAAATGGTTGCTATGTTGCCTTCAACCTGGCTCTATGTGTGTTCTTAATGAAAGTATAACAGATTGGCTTCCTTGAGAAACTGGGAAGGATAAATATACTTTACAGTAAGTCATCCATCTTTTATGAAAGCCACCGTAGTGTCAAGTCAATATTGAATTCAGAGAACTATTTCGCATACTGCATGGCAAACCAAACCATGCTAGGTTGCATTCATCTGTATATCTTATAATGTCCTGGAAAATATTAAGGCCTGAAATCTGATTTTTTTTTCTTTTCTTTTTTTGTGATGAATTGTCTCTTCATTTTTTTCATGTTTTCCCCCAGGGTTCTTATTATGGAGATGGGGTGTATTTTATCCTTTCCGAATCAAAAGTTTACTAAGGCTTTGGTGAAAAAGAGTATGGAGTAGGACGTTTAAACCATACTTCTTGAAAAGTTATTGAATATATATATTTCTAAACCATTGCATTGGTTAGCATTCATCACCAAACCAAGTATTATACTGTGGATACCAAATATTATTTTCTTCATCTTTAGTAGATGTAGACATGGTCTGAAGCAAAACATTTAAAAGGTGAAAGTAATGAGGGGAAATGTTTTAAAACATCAATTGAATAATTATTCATACAAGATTGAAGGGTGTAAACCCATACACAACCTAGCAGGTAATATTTTAATATATTCTGTATGTATTTTCAAACATGGCTTTTGGTTTTTACCAGTACATCCGCAGCAATGCAGCTATGATAGCTTCCAGATAGTTACTAGATTCTATAACTTCCTCTTCTGTATTCATAAAACTTATTTTTCAAAGTGAAAACAAAGACTGTTGAATGCCTGTAATTTGTTGGAATAGATTAATTAGATCAATAGATTAATTGAAAATGGTGAAATAATCAGAGCATTTGATTGAACCAAATGAGGTATAATATAGATAAGGAGGGAAATCAGGTGAGAGTTAGATGAAACGGATGTTGAAAGAAGGAGCTGGAAAAAGGGGTAGACAAAATGTTCTGATTTTTAAGAGCTCTGAAGATGGAACACACATTAAGAAGACATTTAGGAGGAAGGAAGGGGAGACATTGTGCTAATGAATTGGGTCTATTGACTGTCACGGATCCTAATGATCCTTACACTCCATTGCTAAGCAGATACGACAGTGAGTCCTCTACCAACAAATCAGCCCCTCTCCACCGGTTTGTTGCTTTTCAACCAGCCATTGGTGGAATGATATTAAGCAGTGTAGCTGTCCCATAGGTGCATTAAAGAGCTGAGAGTCCGACCCAGGCTTAGAATACATGATAGATGAAGGGATGAAGCGTATACATCACTGATAGTCTTAAGCTTCTCTAGAGATTGTCAGCATTAACATTTTTCTTGAGGTGCCCTAAATCTGTAATGGGAATATATGCTCTGATGTGATGATGGTTGATTCAAGCCAGTGTGCTGACTTTGTATCAGATCTGTACGTGCTGATTAGCATGGGCACTATGTTTTTTTTCTCTCTCTCTCTCACTTCATTATACATTTATTATTAGACTTGCCAGCCAGTGATACTGTAAATATTATTAACAAATTCTGATGCTTAATTTCTTTGTGCTAATTTCCATACATAAATGAGTGCCATAATGTATTTAGTTTTTTTCAATAACATGTCTATGTAAAATACACTTTAGAGTAACATCCATATAAAATGGATATATAATATACTTGATTTTAGCTTCCACATTTCTTTATTTCAATGAACAGAAGTGAATGTAAATCTTTGTGTTGGTGCAAGAACGCCCTTAGCAAAACATTACCCTGCACTGTGCATCGTTACAATCCATTAATGCACGCTGCTAAAGGCGTTTTTGTGAGCATGTGAAGTGTCAAAGTGTGATATTATCTACGTTCTTGCACCGACACAACAAAACATATAGCACAGCTTCGATCCTCTGAATGAAGCTGTATCTTGTCAATGCCCTCAAATGTGTATGATTATTTTGTATGTATTTCAGAGAGAAGCTGTCTGTAGCCAGACTCCAGAGGGAGCTAGCTAAAGCCAAGAGTGAGGGCAACATGGTGAGTAATTTTTCATTACCTAACAATCCAGGGGCCTGAACATTGCAGAAAGAGTTGCGTTTAAACGCAAGCCCAAAAATCAAATGCAAGTCCCGACTGCGCACTTTTGATTGGTTGAAAATCAAGTTGCCCTGATTTTTAGAGTTGCGATTGATTGCAACTCTTTCTACAATGGGCCCCAGGTATAGTAAAATTCATTTTGTACGTGTATCCTTTCCTTCTGTACTTTTTTTTTATGTTTGATATTTTTTCACTTCCATTCTGCTTTTGATCATTTTTTTTTGTGGAGGGGGGGGGTTGGACTTTAGATGGTACAAAATTTTTACTATTATATGCCAAAATCTTTTTTACTTTCATTTAGTCAACATCCAATTACAATTCTATATTTTCTTCTCTTTACTTTCCATTTCTATTTTTCCTTTCCCCTCCAGACCTTCCCATTTTAAGAAATGAAATGGATGATTTAAGGTTCATGAAATGATAGGCATAATAATGTAGGCCTATATGTTACTTTTATCAAGTTTGTTTTGTGTAAGTTTTACAGAAGTGTACGATGTGAAAACTGCCAACAAGACTAAATGAAGAGAAAACATGGGCTATACTTCTGCACTTCCAAACCCATGAACCAATGAGGTGCAAGTTCTAAGTTCCAAGAATTGAAAGCTTGGATGTTCGTGCTAAGCTGTAAACATTTAGTCTTGTCCACAGTCTTCGCAATGACGCACTACCTCTGATATTGACCTCCTTATAATAACCTCAATCTTGAGCTTTAGAGTCATGGGACTATAGTATCCTGTACTAACCACCCTCCCAGCTGACTAGATAGGAAATGAAAGGATAGGGAGAGTGGAGGGAGTGAGAGGGGGGAGTGGAAGGGATAGAGAGTGGGATAGAGAGAGGGATAGAGATTTGGATAGAGATGAAAAGAAAAGTTAAATTGTCAAAGAAAGAGAGAGGGATGAAGAGAACAAGTATATGTAAAGAGAACAAAAGGGGAGATTTGGTGGAAGAAATTACAAGGAGAGAAAAACAAAGAAAACTGGTGGAGATAGAAAGAACAATTGGTGGGAATGAGAAAGGTTAGATACTTTTCAATATGAAAAGAAGAGGGTTTGGAGAGAATGATAGAAAGCAAGAGAGAGATTGAAAAGGGGAGGAAGAACCTACTTTTTATTGTAATTTCCTCTTGCCTTCTCCAGCACATCCCTCATAGAATCTGAGGCCCGTTGGGATATGGCTTTGGGAATATTTGGTTTGATTTGAGAATAATTTTTCAGGATAAGTTCATCCTGAGGGGAAAGGGTTGCTTCTTGACTTAGTCTTGTTTTCCTTGTTTACTCAAACGTTTCTTTAAAATTCATCAAGATGAAAATCATTGTTGTTTCAGAAAACTTTTTATGATATTACAATCTTATCCTCACATGGCAGATGAGTGTAATGAGATAAGACGTTGGGGAAGAAATATCTCCCAAATTTAGTCAATATTCTCATTGCTAATCATTTTTAAAACTTGAAGATCAATCATTTTGTTATGTATTTTAGTGTGTTCTGAAAAATAATAAAATTTTATACAATCACAAAACAAACAAAAAATGTAGAGATATTACCTGGATCAATCTATTGCTTACAAATTTTACTTGTGTTGATAATGTGGGGCGGTCTCAATTTTTTCAGGTACTTTGAAAAAAAAATGGAGATGAAATGTCTGTTCCTTTAGACTATACAACTTCTCAACAGCAAGGTATATTCTGAAACTTTCACATATGACATGGAAGGAGAAAGGAGGGGTAAAAGTTGGCATGAAATGTATAGAAGAGGGATGTAACCTGAAAACTCCCTCCTTAAACGGGACAGAACCTGATTTAGATTAGGATAGCGAGAACCGTGTCACAATGACCACAGTTTCATATGAGAGTGTCAAAAGAAATTGGACGAGTCATGGTGGAACAGAAAGAAAATTTTGCCAAGTATTAATATGACTTGATTTGATGTGCTTTGTGAACAAAAATGGCTGATTCCTCAGAAAGCAGTGAGAGGTGTAAGGAAGAGGTGCGACAAAAGGAAGGGGTGAGTCCGTGATTAGATTTCAATCATTGAAAGATGATTTTCGTTCTGATATCCCCCTTGGTTGTGCAACAAAATAATTAGTCATTGTAGAGTAGAAACTGCTGCAAGGGATATAGTTTGATGACATAGTACCATAACAAAAAAGTCATGTATGCATTTTTAATGGCATGATTAAACGAAACCTTTGCTGTCAAGGTACAAATCAAGATGAGAACAATCCACCATAACTAAATGCTTAGAGTGATCCACAGGACTGATCCAGGAGCTTTGTAAATTATTTCCACAAATAATGAATTTGAACAAAGTTCTGTGGTCCAAAGAGACTTTATTTTATGCAATTGTTAAACTCATATTTTCAATATGCAAGGCTAGAGTATAAAAGCACTTACATTGTGCATTTTTTAATATTTTATCTTAAAAATCTTCTTTTTTTTTTGGGGGGGGGGATGACACTGGTTGTCACTTCACACATTGATTTATACATTGTTTGCAATACTTGAAATTGCTCACACCTGTAAGGGTTATGTCCTGTCTTATAATCAGGGGTGCCAATCCATTTTCAGATGGGGGGGGGCAAAATCATAAATCAACTTTCCAAATTAAAGCGCTCGATCACACAAAACAAACTCACACACACACACATATATATATATGCCTCTGTCTCTATGTCTCTCTCTCTATATATATATATATACATACATATCTCACCAACAAATTAATGCGAGCACGAGCTGAAATTTCTTTATATTCTGACCTGAAAGCTTGATATTCTAAGCATTTTTGGTTCCAATGATTAAGATGGGTATCTAAAAAAAAAAACGTAGATGCGAGTGCGAAGCGTGAGCTGAAAATTTTGATATTTCGATCTGAAAAAATATTGATTTTGATGGATGATTTTAATAAAGAACAAGATATTTATCCAACAAAAGATTATTGCAAATCGAAGCAGGAGTTCTTTTGAGGTTTAGAACTGAAAACGGGACATTCTATTCACCTATTTAATCATGAAAATTATGGGTTTTGCTGCAGAAATGATGCGAGCGTGAACCGCGAGCTGAACATTTTTTTATATTCCAATCTGAAAAGCGGACATTTTGAGCAAGATTTTAAATAAAGAACGAGTTGTGCATCTCAATCTCGCTCGCTGATTTCTTTGTAAACATAGCAATCTTATTTTATTTTTTGCACTTGCAGAATTATTGGGGGGGGGCAAAATGATGTGTTTGCCCCCCAATACTTTCACTGGTGGGGCCATCACCCCCCTGCCCCCCCTCCCAGGATCATTGCCTCTGCTTATGATGAATATAATGATCTTTTAAAAAGTAGTTTACTGTTCAAAATATGATCAGGATTTTATCTCTTTATGAGCTCCTTTACAGGTACATATTAGAAACAGCCTTTGTTGTTCAGGGACATACTTCCCACCAAATTAGTTTTGACATCCATGACGTTAGTCACCATCTTCAGATTCACTTTGTCCCACGTGTGTGATTTTATGTTGCATTTACGTGAGCAATGTGTTATTTGTTACCTTGATCAAGGCATTTTGAAAGGTGTAACATAGGTGGCAAGGGGGCCCCACTAGCTGCAAGAAAATGTGTGAGCTGACGTAAAAAAAAAATTTGATAGAAGCTTAAAAGCTGTTTTTTACAGCGTCGGATCCTTGCAAAAGGTAGCAAGAGGGGGAAAAATGGGTTTAGCATCATCATCAGTCTTCATAAAGTGCACTTTGTTCTTGTTTGTTAAGAGATTAGATAAAATGAATGTGATTATGAAGGAAGCATAGGCAGATATGAGTAGATACAGCTGTAGAGTGCAAGTATATGATGAAGAATGGAGGAGTTCAGATGGAACTTTAAATGGAATAGTTTCCCAAAAAGGGCAAAGACCGACACTTTCGATTATAAACCCCCAGTGGCCACTGCGGATTCCCGAAAGCCAGGCTTAACACACTGGCAGATTACAAATTCATGCCCTATTATCATTGTTCAGCTTGGCGAAGATTTTCACGCCAGGATCTCCACCCGAACAAATGCCCAGCGCTGCAAGGAACGTTAATGGAGGGGGATTGTCGATCTCGAGTTTCGTCAAATTTCCTGGACGATGTCAGGAGGTGTCTGATTTCAGGACCAAGATCAAAAATTCAATCATCTTTCCTTTTCTTTTGAGAGTGTAAGTAGTTTGAAGACCACAGCAACACTCTGAGTAAGAGCCACCTTGGAGGGCGAAACGGTTTGGCTGGTCTGCTTTTGTACTTTAACAGGACAGTTGTAGAAAAGTGAAAAGGAAAAGCGTTGTCACTGCCAGTGGCAATTGTTACACCTTGGCACAATTAGGTGTCAGAAAACTCTTCAAACAAGATACTCATTGGTAGTTTCAATTAAAACAAAAGGACTTAGGTCCAATAAAAACAAACACAATCATATCCTGCTTCTGTCTATACTTTATGGTTCAATGTGCATTTCTTGGCTTCCAGTCTTCACTTATTAACTTCTATTTTTGTTACATCTATGCAATTTCATTCTTTGCAACTAGGTTTGAGGTAGTTTCTACTGATCTCATAGAGAATGAATTTTCAAATTATCTTCTCTATGGTGACATTGGATGTTTGTAGATTGAATTGATTATGACATGCTCAGGGCAATCACCCTACACGATGAATCAAATTTCATTACATTTCTGCATCTCATTGTATATAATAAATCTCCGGAGCATTCACACCTCCTTCTGTCTTTAAAATTAATATCTTCTTACTTTAATCTCCATAGTGGATTATATCTAGCATTTACTTTTAATGTTAAATTATACACGAAATAATTTTTTCGTTAAAAATTCTTATAAGGTTCATGGATATCTTGCCATTTTTTCTTCAAGTTTTCAATATTTAATTATAATTAGTATTGGGCTAGTACTTGTATCAGTTTTCATAACACAATGGTACAGCTATCATGAAAAGTTCCCAGCTATTAGATTAAGTGAATTTATGTTTTTATATAAATGTATATATATACATATATATATATATATATAATGTTAAACGCCCCCCTCTTGATAATTCATAGTGATGTGTGAAAGCCAACTGCCCCTCTAATTTTGATCCTTCTATTGACCTAATCCAGGACAGATTGTTATTTTTAGATGAAGTAGTCAACACATTATATGCCTCTCTGATTAATTTCACCCATCATAATCTATTCTGTACTGTGGTTAATGTTTGTGTCTCTTTCAATCTCGTGAAATTATGCATACTTGCATGCGTTTGAGTGACAGGTTATTTGATACGTTCTAATATTTGCCCCTCTCCCTTCTCATTTCTTCATGAAATCTAAAGGTGAAAAAATTTTCCTTTTTTTTATTGTTAATTATCTCCCAGTTCTGTATAATTTGTTTTCAAGTAAATTCATGCACATTTAATTTCTGTTAAACCAGATTACATCATTCTTATTATATTCTTTTAATAAGTATCATAGTGATTGCTAGGCTTAGAATAATAAGTCATGAAAATAACTATATTATTTTCTACTAAATAAAAAAATGTAAATGATCATCCTCCTCTCATTGAGGTTGTTGGTCTCTCTTATGCTTTGCTCTAATAATGAAATGAAGTATAATGTATGAATAAATGAAGGACTTAGACAAACCAATAACTTATTGATAAAGTATTACAAGATTTGAACAATCACGATTTCATTGTTTATGTCTGGGCCTGGTCAAATTATGACTTAAGTGTTTCTCTAATTATTGCCATACATTTCTACTGTTGTCAGGGTGGTAACTTCCCTTTAACATCCCTTCCTATTTACTACCCCCCCTTCCCTAGGTCTTTGCTTTTTACCCATTTTATTTATTGAAATACAAACTGGGTAGGATTTCATGAAAGTTCTTGTAATTTTCATAGACAGGTATATAAGCTGGTGCAAATTTTAGCTTGTGATTGGTCCAGAGCACATTAGTCGCAGGAAATCAGTGACAAAACTTTCATGAAACACCCCCTCCCCCAGGTTCTTCTATTCTTGGCTATCTTCAATCTCTTTGTTTGCCGAGCCCGCGACACATGATGCCGTTTTCATTCATGCTCTCGTCATGTGAATGTAGAGGTGTCATCTACACATGATTGCCTCAGGAAAAACACAAACAATAACAAGTGCAATTGATTTTATCCCGTCCAAAATTAGGAGGAAATTTCCCCAAACTGATGCAATCAGAGAGCCTTAATTGTCAGCTGCAGAAAAAAAGAGAAACCAAGGAATGTAATAATAGGCCCAAATCAGCATAACGAACGAGGAGGGTTAAAAATTATTTCCTTAATATGAAATTAGGAACAAGCTGTTATCTGAAATAAAATCAATCGTGTGATGATTGGAAGCTGGGGGAAGGTGATGAGGACCTCAGAATCCCGGAGGGCTTACTGTCAAGGCGAAAACTCTCAAGACAAACAATACAATGATATCAAGGACACATTAGATGAATTTTAGCTCTTGAAAATATTAAATTACAAATTTTTTACGGAAAAAAGAGGGAGGAGAGATTCATGTAACACCATCATAGTAGGGTTTGTCAGCTATGTTTGCAGCCAATTTCAGATTTAGTATTGGATTTCTCTATGGTAATCACAATGATTCGGTTATATGATTGATATAGAGGTAACATGATTTTAAGGCATTTCCACATTCTGATATTGGATATTTCTTTATTCCAAACAGAAGAAAAAAATGGTATTGAATTGAAGAAAAGAGAGTTGTTAATCTAAAAAAAAAAACATTTGTTAAAGTAACATACATTTATAGCAAATTGAGTTTAGGAATTGATGAAATTTATTATTCGTGATTGTGTTAGTAGAGAATTCTTGTAGGGTTCAACAGTTCCCAAGCCAAGTTCTCAAGCAAGATAGAAAGATCTGAAGTCATTATGTCATCTTACCATGCTATTAGAAAGAAAATTAGGAAAGAAAGGAGAGGACAAGGAAAAAAATATGATAAAGATGTTGCCTATTTTCCTTGGGATATCCCAGTGCTGTGACTCACATCAGCCTATCCTACGCTTTCCTCAATTACTGGGCAGAGGCTCAGTAGTGCCCCCCGGCCATGAATTATCAATAGATGAAATGAAATGTTAACCTCATCGACGGAGCTGGGTGTGAAATACATTTCAGCTAAGAGGCCTCTTGATTTGTCCCGTAATGAGCTCCTCTTACATCTAGTGTGATTTTTATTGCTTGATTAGTTGAATAAACTTAAGAAATAGTCAAGTATTTGTTGTTATTATGGAGGGCATCACCCTGTGTGAGGGGTCATCATGGTAACTGTTTAAGGTAGGATAACTAATGCTTCGGAGTGAGGTGCAAACCAAGTTCACCCACCATACTTTATTCAGGATGGAAGTTATGCTCACCAGCAGAAACTGAAAAGCTTGAATCAGTCGTCCCCTGGAGGACTAACTATTTTCTTCTCGTGTTTCCAGTCTGTAACACCTTAGATCATGCCCTTTCCATCTTATCATCCGTTGGAGGGGGCTGTCATCTTTTGTTTTTTAGCAGCATTTTGATTGGATGGGGCATTTGGAAGGAATAGGGGAAGTCATTTGATTGGTTTGCACCAGGCATGGTACTCTAGGTGAAAAGTTCATGAGCGACAAGACAATCGTTTGTGTGACATGGTGATGTGGTTCTTTCCAATGAGTGGCACCAAGGACAATCATTTTTATTTGAAAAATAATATGTGAACTGTATTAATCTGAATTCTGAAGCAAGTTTTATGATTTATTTGAAAGGATTTGTCCTCATCATGAAATATGTGAGTATACCATTTTAATAGCAGGGTATACCGAGTTCATCCCCTACTACTCTTGACTACCTTTCTTTCACCCTCCATCCAAACTTTCTCTCCCTTTATGATGTAAAATTTCAATCCAGGAGGACCTTTGAAGGGCGTTTTTTAATTAATGAAGAAGTACCATATCGTGGTTTACCATTATCTTCATCTAGCTCTCTGTTTACCTATGTATGTTCCTTTTGTGTGTGTTGTAAAAAGGTTTTACAAAAACATGCAAACTAAATTGGTTTCTGATCCAAGTCCCAGAACTGTAAACTTAAGAATGTAAAAACAATGTCTTCTCATTTAAGCTTAAATCCAGGTACATGTGCTAACAGGCCTAACTATAATAAAGTTGATTTCCTTTCTTCTTACTGCAGAAAGAGACGACGATGCGGGAGCTGATGCAAGAGCGTGAGGCCCGTAGTTCTCTGGAGAAGCAACTAGAGGGTGCTGTAGCAGAGAATAAGTCATGCAATGCTCAGCTGGAAGCATTACAAGAAGAGATCATTCGGCTGAGGAGTGCTAGTAGTGTGAACTCACTTTGTGATAATGCTGAGAGTTGTAAACGGTTACAGGTAATAATGACTTTAGAAATGATTTGGGTTACCTCTCTGTCATCTAATTGCTGATTTAGATCACTGTAGTTAATTGAAAGCTTTTCTTTGTATAGAAGTTAAGTCCACCCTCCAAAAATTGATTTGGATAAAAAGAGAAAAATTCAACTAACATATTGCCAAAAATTGAAATAAAAAATGAATGAAAAATAAGAAATAGTGACATTTCAAAGGTTTTGCTTATTTTCACTAAACATTTATCTCCTCAACCTGATGTAATGTCACAGTTCAATATTTATTTTGTATTTTATTATAAGAATCGTAGGATATTTGCAGATTTGTTTTTCAGGAACCTTTTGATAGACTCACAATAGGTTGCCACATGTTCAGATAGGAATTTTAAACTTTTGGTTTCAAATTTTAATGAGGAAAAGTGTGAAATTTTACCATGATTGCAAAATCTCGATGAAACACGCCCAATAAATATTATTTGATCATCATTCTCTAAGTATGTGTTATTTTTCCTTGGTTTGATCCAGGATCAAGGGGGGGGGGGGGATACTGTCATATGTAACCCTAACTCATACCTCAAGACTCTTGGATTCAGCACTTAAGTTTCAGACCTGCTAAAAGTGCTTAAGCCCTGTCTTAATGAATTCACACATCATGTTCTTTTGTTTCCATGACAATAGAATGGGTTATCATCAACTGACACTGGTCTTAGTGATGTGGAGAGAGAAAACTGTAATGTAGTGGTATCCAACAAGCAACTTGAATTAAAGGTAAGAATAATTGGGCTCAATCTAACCAGTGGGTTATCAGTACTCTACTCCATGGTCTGACAAAGTAAACTTACGATCATTTGTGAGGATTATTAACTCTCTGTCATACAGACTATCTAGATCTCCATGGGTGACCCTATGTGGAGCTTAATAAGTTTACTGTTACATTAGGCTCTCAAACAATCATTGTATTAAGGACTTTTTTGAGTTGCCATTTGGCATTGATTAAAAGTCTGATGAGATGGGAGGGGGGCGTTTCACAAAGTTGTTTGTAAGTAAAGAGTGACTTTAAGAACAACTGGTGGTCCTTTCTTGTGGTAAATGATTTTCACCATTAAATGTTCATTGGTGATTAGTTAGTATGAAAGAAAGTTTCACAAGTCGCTCTTAACTTACGAGCAGCTTTATGGAAACACACACCTGATCTTGAAAGGAACCAATGTAGACCCTGAGAGGTTACCAATTTTTACCATTTTGCCTGTTCCAGACAGAAGTTGATGTTTGCAGAAGGGTCTTGTCATTTCACAAACTCCATTTTAACGGTTTAGAGAGCACGTGGATAAATGAGATGTAAATGCCCCCTCCTCCCAATCTCATGCGCCTCTTAAAATCTGAAGCCATTTGTTCTTGCTGATCATAGAATTCAGCCTGAGATGTTGAAATCTCACCCCTTACTGACCATCAATCTCAAAACAAGAAATGAGGTACCACATTGAAGCTCTAACATAGGAAATGTTTGACATTTATCATACACCCAACCATTGATCCAGTGTGATGCTTGTGTCACAGTAACGTCTACTTAAGAAGACCGGTCCGACCAGAGTTTCCTCTTGGTCATGAAATTAAACCTGACATGAATTAATATGAAAGGCATGACATCATGGTTTTCAAGGGTGTTGCTAGACCAATCTAAATCCAAGTGTCTGACAATTTTTTTTTTATTCACCAGGCAAACTATTTTTGTGTATTGTTTTTTTTTTAAGTTAAGAGATGCAACGAGAGAACAAGAATGAGCAAGGTGATCTTTCTTCTCGCATTTCTTCTACTTCATTATTTTTTATGATAGTTTGGGCACATTGCATGAATATTGTTAGCTGTTTCTAGAGTAAAGCATTAATATTTAGAGTCAAGCTGACTACTCTTTGAAAGTTTCTCCATAATATTTCTTGAATTTATAGTCAGAATAATTATTAGAACGATACTGTCAAATGATGATCTCATCAGATCTAACCCATGAAAGTAAGGCGTGAACATCCCATTCCCACATAGGGGAAACACTCCCAGTACAGACCCTCATAAATTCACCCATAGTACTCTTCAATTTCTGTACTTCTGTCTCTTTTATTCAGGTTGACAAACGAGACAGTTGAGGGCAATCATGGAAATTGAATTACTTTTCTAATATGGATAGAGAAGGCTTTGAAAGTTGGGCTCCCAAAAATGCCAAGTGGTTTCACTTTTGTCAAAAACATGGATGTCTGAATTTTATCTTTGTCAAGTGAAAATGCCACTTTACAACTCTAAACTCATTGTCTTGTGTGACACTTGTGAATGGAAGTGATTACTTGTGTTGGATGTGACATATGAATGACTGAGGGAGATTTTTTTATTATTGATGTATATTAAATGATGATATAGAGAGAGAGGGGAGATTTGGATAAAGAGTGGTTATATTGAAAAGAGAGCTGTAGAGAGCAATTCTTTGGGTGATAACTAATACTAAAACACTATTAAGACACTTATCACCCGAGTGTAAAACAATAGAGCTTATATTTTATATTCATATTTAATGACAAATCAGTTCCCTTTTCCTATAATTTCCTTCAATCATTTCACCCTGTATTCCTGATACATGACAATTTGACATACATTGTATGTCAAACTGAGGGAAGTGGTTCGGTTCAGGTTGATAGCTAATCTGAACTAATCTGTAGGATAAGACTTGAAGATAATTCACTCCTGGATATTGGCGGTCAGCGCTTGTCATAGCTTAGACTCTGAAGACACAGAGGAAATTATATGGATTTATGAACGGATGAGTAAGAGCTACAATTTATGAAAATTAATTGCTTGATTGATAGGTTTAGTACTATTGATGACTCAATAAACTTGGAATTAATTTCCATGGTAACGAAGTGGAATTTGTTTGCCAGTTGGAAAGGAAACACCTATGGGCATCTTAAGAATATAAAAAAGCTCATCATGAATAAAGAAGCAAACTTAATAAAATCCAATTGAAAAAAATCCCCAAAACTTTCAAAGCTGAATTATTTTGCTCGCCATTGGTGTAAACTTTATTTTTAAAGCTGTATATAGAAGTTTTCAGAATTTGGAAGGCAGAGCAGAATACCTCTTAAGTAAATTTAATTACATTTTGAAAAGGGGTCAATCTTTTCAGTACAGTACAGTGTGATCATGTTACTCATGTTTTCCACAAAACATTCCTAACAACATTTAGAAATCTGGCTATACTCCCTTTTCCCATGATAGCCTGATCCAATGTATCAGTTTCCTAATCTCTACAGGTTTGTGTGTGACTCAAATGGAGGGTGTTCTATCCTAAATTATTAAATGCAATTTTATAATGGCATTTGTCAAGGAGTAGCAGTTTGAAAGGGAGAATGGGAGACGGTTAGGCGAGGAGAAGAAGGGAGACGGATGGGAAGTGAATGAGATGAGATGGATGATAAATAAGGATAGACAAAAAAGAGTCTGCATTGATAGAGAGAAAGGAGATGGGAAAGACATTGTAAGAGAGAGAGAGAGGGAGCAGGATGAGGTACAGTTATAGACGAAAGGGATTTTACCGTAGAATTGGGTTAATTGATGTTGTCAAGATTCTAGAGTAGAATTTAAGAGGCATTAGTATAGTCTTGATAATAATTGTGGCATAACGAATGAGTTAATGAAGAGGGAGGAGGATTCATCCTAACCTAACCCAGATACTTTGACGACAAACAATGTTCTTTGAAGAATCCGATACTCATTTGAATGTATTGGTTGCACAATGAAGAGAGATCTTGTTTGATTAATGTTAATCCTTTCTGATTATATTTCACCCTTTGTTTCTATCTATGACCATGCTGAGGCTAATATAATGTCAATTTATTTGCAATTAGATTTGAATGGAAATGGGAATTATTTAGAAAGGATAGCCTGGGGGTTTAATTACATCAATTGTGCAACATAAAAGCATGGATGTACGTTACGATCACCCCATTCATGGATGAATGTGGAAAATATAAATAGTAGAGACAATGAATGGACTAGTCACTAGATGGACCACAATCCCCATCCTCTGCCTTTTATCTCAGTATATTGTTTGTTAAATTACCCTTTTTTTACATCTCCAGGATTTTATAATATGAATTTTTCAAAATGAATAAAATTGAATTTAAAACTCTCCTTGGATGTGTTACATGTAGCATTGGTACAATGTCCTGGGGAGCGTTTCACGAAAGGACCTGTCGGATGTTTTATCTGACAAATCCTATTTTATCCAACAGTTACCATAGGTAACAGTACTTCTCAGCCAATCAAAATCCAGGGAAGTTGTCAGATCTAACAACTTGTTGGACAAAAATATTGATGAAATGCTCCTCTGTTTTTTTTTAAATTAATATTAATGCTGTCAATTAGAATTTTATATCGAGCTAAGAAAGGAAAGCTCTTTCTCTTAACACAAATCCCTATATTATAATTTGTAAGAATTTGTTCCATAGAATTTGACATAAACTAAATTAAAAATAAATCACTTACCATTCCATTTCACCAATTAAAATTGTTGAATGATAATTGAGATTGGGATGGTAGCAATTATTAGTTATACATGCATTTGTTCCTGTCACAATTGAATAATCCTAATATATTCAAACAATTTGAATTATTGTTTCCTATGTAAAGTATAATGTTATTCCTTTAGAGTATTTGAGAGAAAGGTTTGTATAGGAGTGTTACAGTACTTTGTTTGTTCTAAATATGATCAATAAATCTGATCAATATCATCTCACTCCCCGAGGTGTATTATCTAGTGTGAAAAGGCTTTTGTGGTGGTGTCATACTGTAGTAGTGGTTTGTTCATTTGACTCTTAATTTAATAGTTGGGGGTTCAGATCCCACCAGATGCTAATGTCCTTTTCAAAGGCACCTATCTATGTTTATCGCTCTCCACCCAGGTGTTTGATAGGTATCCAGGAGGATGCGTACATTAATGTTTAATATAAATTGGCATGTGTGTACCTAAGGAATAGAGCTTGACCAGCAAGCTCCCTTGGGAGGAGAAATGGTCATTTTATGATTTGACATTAAGATTGACCAGGGTATAGTATGTAAATTATGAACAATGCTGGGATAATAAGTGTTATTTTAAAAAACAGAATATTATTCATAGAATTATGTTTGCATCATTTTTAAAATAAATTATTACTAACATTAAGTTGAATATATCAAGTGGAAAAAGAAGGATAGTATGATAAGAATAGATTAGGAAAGGAATGGAGAAAACCTCAATTTCTATGATTGAACAGCATTACCTTTATGCATTTGTCACACATGTATGCAACTAAAATAGGGTCCACATGATTCATTTAAAAGATCATATCTAAATTGCCTATGGCTCTGAAGTGTAGAAATGTTTAAATTCATCACAACTGACGTAAGGACAGATTTAGGGGGCATGTGATTCTTTCATGTATGTTCCTAACATTAATTTAGAAATGAGTCAGGTACCGGAATTAAGGCTACTGAGTAGGAGGAAGTCTCTATTCCATTGCTGAATGGACATAATGAAAACTGGTTCAATTCCAGGTTATACCGATACATCTTACAATTTCAAAGTTACTGGTTTTGATTAAGGGCACATTCTGTCCCCTTCTTTTTATTTTTTTTAAATTTTGCTTCAGAATATATGAAAGGAAGGATAGGAGGAGCTTCCCTCACCAAAATATGGACCTTGTTTATGGCCCCACCTGAGAGAAATCACTTGTCAAGTTTAATCACAATTTTTTAGGGAAAACCCTTGAATTTTTTGGAAGAATATTGTCAAGTCATAGGGTCAATATGGTGGCATGGTTATGAAGGTAACTAATAACCTTCTAAATTTAAGCTCAATATTAAAAAGTGCCATGAGAAAGGATAATTTTGTGTTGGGATTCGAGACGATGCACTGATAAAAACATTCTTGTCTTTATTCAATATTAGAACCTGGGGTGGTATTCTGAGATCCATTTTATCTCAGATAAAATAAAATATTTTATCTCCGTTAAAATCAGTGAGATAAAATGCCCTTAAAATCTCTCCAAATTGGTATTCTGAGAACCATTTTATCTTCATTTTATCTCTGTAAGACACACCTACTTTTTAATCAATATCCAATTAGAAACGCGCTTTTATAGCTCTTTCGTGTCAGTCAACCAATGGAAATCCATTCCACAAGGAGGTGTGGCAAAGGAGTGAGATTGCGTTAATTTTTTACTTCAAATACGCTTGCACTATACGCTCGCGCGTCTTTACAGAGATTTCTTTTTAACAAAAAGGACAATGCTCTCATCTTTTTTCGAGGTCTGTATCGCATCTTTTCAAGCATCATTTCAAAGACAATATTAGTAAAGACAAGTCTTATGAAATACTTTCTTATTGTACAGGAATAACGTTAAGGTGTTATTCTTAATAAATATATAATTTTTCTTCATTTTCATGTCAACATTTGGGGTTAATTCACCTAGAAATATTGGTGAAATCAACGTCGCGGAGATAAAATAGCCCCTACCCTCTTTTAAGTTTATTTTTATTTTTTTCTTCAAACTATCTTGGGCGCAAGCACATCATCTGCGTTGCAATACCCAGATACGCGATGCCTTTGTCTACGCAGGCACTGTTTTGTTGCGTATCATTAAAAGTTACGCAAGATAAAATTTATACGCAAGATAAAATTGTAAATTTTATCTGAGAGATAAAATGTCATCTCAGAATACCAATTTCATTTTAAGAGATAAAATAAAATATTTTAAAGATAAAATGACCTCAGAATACCACCCCAGATTGCAGTGAAGAGTTTGCTGCAACAATACCACGATTCAACAAAGATTACTTAACAGTATACCGCTGCACTCTTCATTTTTGAAAGATAATTCCTTCATATTTCCTCCAGTTTAGACATATAGGGCTAAGATGAATTCAAACACCTGCTGAATGTTCTTTCATGATAGACTGTCATATATAATTATTTAAAGATTTACCATCAATACCCCCACTCCCAGCAATTGTGTTACAAGTACGTCACAGGACATGAATACACCACTCTCCTGGCAGCTGCGTCCCTATAAAGGAAGGAAACATATTTAAAGGAAGATAGATTCTCAGGCCAGATTTGATGTTATGTTAACATAAAGGAAGATTTTGGTTAAAAGTAGAACTGACTAATTGTTTGCATCTAGTCATCACTTG
Source organism: Lytechinus variegatus (assembly GCF_018143015.1). Classification (NCBI taxonomy): domain Eukaryota; kingdom Metazoa; phylum Echinodermata; class Echinoidea; order Temnopleuroida; family Toxopneustidae; genus Lytechinus; species Lytechinus variegatus. The sequence goes on along the minus strand of NC_054740.1, from coordinate 92,113,871 downwards.
TAGAAAAGTGCTCATGACATTGAAAGATGTCGTTAAAATGTCAGTTCAGTCAGGATTGGTTTGATGATGCATTTGTCCACCCATCCATCTTGACTTGGAACTTGGCGGTTGAGATGATGGTTTGAGATGCTGAATGGTTTTAACTAACCAGGAAGGAAGCTAGAGCTTTGATAGCAGTAGCATTCATCAGGGGCACACTGAGAGCCTAAAGCAGTCGATAATCTACCCTGATAAACCCCCTTCTGAAACGCATTGCAGGAGTGAGCAGACTCGCTTTGACGTTAATAGGAGCTGTAACCGCCACAAAGGAAGAACCCCTCACTTCTGCTTCAATTTATTCTGGTAGTTTGGGAAGAGAGTGATTGTAGGGTAAGATATAAAAGAAGCCCAGGGCAGCACTGAACCTGATAGAGATCAGATCTTGAAGTTTGGATGTATATAGTGTATAGATTCCTAGCTGTTTGTTGAGTTGTATGAATGGATCTCACCATGATAAGAAGGGAGACGCTCTTTGTTGTACCAGGCTGCTGTGTCCAGGTTTCAGCTGTTACAGAGGATAGGATTGAGAGTAGCCATACCAAAGGAGATAGATATAAAGGATATAACATGAAGAATATTAATGATATGGTAAATCATTTTCTGATATTTGATTTGGCAGAACTTTTTGTGCGTATGTGCACTGCGCACAACCATCTAGATCTTGTGCGATCGTCACTGCAGGTGATGGAGAATGATGGACCGAAAATTGAGTGGCAAAATTTGCGCATACTCAAACTAATTCATGACCCCATGGGCTGAAAAAGAGCAGCGAAATAAAAAAGGTCCATCACTGCGAGTTATGATTGATGGGGGAAATACCCTTTATCACATGACCAACTGCTGACCAATCCTGTAGCAAGATTCTTAGTATGTGGAATAGAAAACAAGATTGGGCAAAGATGCATAAAGAAAGTGAGATGGATCTGAAGAAGAGAGGGGTAAAAAAAGGGATATCAAGAAGATAAGGAGATCTTGGATGAGAGAAAATGGAACAAATGGAAAGAAAGACAGCCAGAATGGAAAAATTAGAGATAGAGATAGATATTGAGGGAGAGATGGAAAAAATGGAGATGAAAGAATTTGGAGTTGGGAGATTATAAAAAAATATGCTTTCCTTCTTCTGTTCACAATATATTTTTTATTTACATTTGACATAGCATTTCCTGTTATGCAGTTATTTTTATATAATTTTTTTCAGGTTGTGAGCAAGGAGGAGGTTGTGAAGGAGAAGTCAGCTCTTCTAGAGAGATTACGACAGTTGGAATCAGAGAACTCTGCTCTTGTTCTGGAGAATGAAAACCAGAGAGATACCTACGATCAGTGCCTTGATGAGGTATGTTACAACCAACTAATCTATGTACCTATAACTCAATTGAAATTATGCATTGCTATATGGTGTAATGAGGTTGAGGATTTTGTTATATCCTTTTCAGGAAAAACTGTATCATTTGGTATAATTATGCATGACGAGCCCTTAAATACTCGCTCTGAACTCTCTCTTTCTCAAATATTTATCTGTTAGAAGGTGATTTGGACTTGATATTGGACCACTGATTTTAATCCATTCATTGATTACGGAAATGTTGTAATTCCTACAGGAATGAGCTTGTCAGTGTCATTATATTTTAGGTCTTTGGAAATATTATATGAATAACCTGTGGCTGTTTTACATTTCAACATTCAAAGTCATGTGATTTTCATCCTATGAATTGCCTCTTGAGGAGAATTGGTCTGCAGGAGAATGTCAGGTTGAACTTTACTTGCTTTCCATTGATGAGGCAAGGTTACGGTCAAAATAACTTGAGAAAAGATGAAATTGGGAATGACTGAGATATAAGACTTGACAAATTCTTTCAGGTCATGCACTTGACAGCATTGATATAAGGCATCTTTACTTCTTGCTAGAAGTAGTGACAAATCATTTGGAAGCATAGATTGATTGGAGAGTTCTGCTTATTGGAATATAGTCAGGAGCCATGTAGGGAAATATATCCCTCTAATTCTCTACTATATACACCATACTTGCGTATTAATTCCACCTCAGGCATATCCAGATTATCTCGGCCTTATTCAGGGGGTGTATCACAAAGTATTAAGCATTAATAAAAGTCACACATTGAGACCAGAAAATTGAAGGTGAGCTTCATTTGGAGGAAAATCCAAATGAGGGGTAGTTCTCTAGCTGTCATGTTAAAAAAAAGACAATAGCAAACACACAGATCAACAGTATGATGGTAGTGAATTGATAAAAGATGGGTTTGACAGTCTTCCATATCCTACTGATAGATGATTTTTTTTTTAAGTCACCCAAATGAAGTTATGAGAACCTCATAGCGATCAAAGCCAGGTATATTGGAAAATGACCAGCTTTCTATTTTGAAAGCTCACATAGGTAAGAAGATAGTGTGAAGAGATGATAGAAAGAAAAGGGAATGAATAAGGCTTCAAATAGAAATGATCACAATGAATGGAAACCTGATATGTGGATTAGTAGATTCAAGAAGCCCTTCTAAATCTGTAAAGGCTAAGATGATCTGGGTATCTTATCCAAGCTTCTGGCTCTAATCTCTTCTTGAAATGTCAGATATATTTAGTTCTGCTCAGGAGAATGCTCAGAAGACCCAGTAATCAGATCTCATCCAGTTAAGACCTATAAGTCTGTAGGTTTAAGATAGAACTCACAGAAAATTTGCCTATTACGCTCACTTTGGAAACTGTCTGATATCTGACAATAGGTGGAGCTATTCCATATCACCTCTTGAAGTAGTTTAGATTATTCTTTCCAATATTGTTGCGTATGACGTAGTTAATATTTGTCCATAGAAGTCTTGATTTAACAAGTCTGATTCAAAATATATCAGTGAATTTCTATTTCTATGGTGATATTGCACCTCTTCATTGATTTTAGCTTGTAATATTATTCCTAAAAGGAGATTTTTTTTCTAGCCTTTGTTCTTCCCAAATAACTTATTGCATTGAATCCAATGGTAGGTAGTTTACATGGGCTATTTTACAAATTATTGGGGCTATAGTTGACCTTTTTAAAGTCAATTTATCCTCAACCTCCATGTATTTTTGGCATGTGAATAGTATTGGCTCTGGATAGAGAGATTGAGTGAGAAAGGAAGTTGTAGAAATGTATTGTTCACAAGACAGATACCATGATTTACCATCCGATTCACATCAAAGAGATATGTGTAGACAAGGATATTTCCTGATAGGGAGATTCTAAACATATTGAAATTGTTTCCTTCTACATTTATTCTTTATGTTTGTATCTGCACTTGGTTCATGACTTCATGGTGCCACCTTGAATGGCAATTAGGTGCCATACACATCACTCTGACTGAATGAGAGCAAGAAGGACAGCAGACCATATCCCTCTTTATGCCCCTAACATCCTTCTAGCACTGAGCAGGTGATATAATTATCTGATTAGGTTAAATATGAGGCTGGACCACAAGACTTGTTAGTATGTCAAAAGCCAGACAATGGAAACTCAATCACCCTGCTACTGTGATGGTGATTCAGTGTTTAGTGAGGTCATATTTCATAATTGGAGGGTATTGTTATCCATTGACTTTGACATCATGTAACAGCTTTGGTGTAATTAACAGGATTGAACTCCAGAGTTGATTGGTCCTCAAAGGGGAGGTAATGGGAGGAATGGATGGAAGGCTTAAGATTCACAATATTGTATGAGTAGTATTTTTTTTTTCATCTAGGGCATTGCTTTTATCATGTTTTTGATAATGGAAATTTTACTCAATAAAGGTATTCTGACCTACTGGCATGAGGGAAAAAATACATTTAAAAACTTACTGATGGGACTATCTACTGTATTCATATACTTCATATTGAAACATGAAAATTTGGTGAATATTTTTTCTATGCAATACCTACACTTATTTCAAATGCCATTTTCTCTCTTGAAATGGATTTAAGGTTATATTTATTATCCCAAACGAAGGTAAAATGTGATTTGATATAAAGGTAATATCGTATTTTAGCTGGAATAAAATAGATTTCATTATATATACAAAAATTATACTGAAAGCAATTCCATTGTTAGGTTACTACCAGCAAATAAATCATTTACAATTGAATGTTTAAGAAAATGCAGTTGAATATAACAAGGCTCAGAGTTTTTTTTTATTGTTTAAAATGATGGTCATTTCACCTGGCTGGCTTGGGGTCCTCTTTTATGGACCTGATAATTAGGATTGATGCTTCACTTGGTTCAAAACATTGGTCACTAAACTTGTTGCCTCCAACTGAGCTGATAATGATTTGTTAAGAAAGAACCAAATGGACATTAGTGTTCATGTATTCAGATAACTCTAATGGCTATCTGACCTGGTGTTTGTTGATCTGATGTTGGATATCTTGGTCCAGGATATATAACTGGACCAGATCCAAGATTAGAACTCTGGTCCAATAGAGGTCAGACTTCCATTTCAAGGAAGGATGAGTCAAACCTAAACCTCCAACCCTCTGGTCAAAATATTTATCCACTTTAAATCTGATAAAAACATCACCATTTATAGCTCAAAATAACTCTAAGCCTATTTCAAGAAAGTTTTTTAATTCATTGCACAGGCCTATGTAGATTTTTCAGATCAGCTTCTGAGACGTTTTTGTTTGCTGTTGTAAAGAATAACAAGTTCATTCTACCATTTAAGGAAAATTATTAACTGTCGATAGTTAACCAAAATATTGTTGATGATTGAATGAGATGTATACCAAATCTTTTTATAGCATTTAATCAACCATGATTTTTATTCTTGAAAGATTTAGATAAAATGGATATTATAAAATATCTTTAAAAGCTATAAATTGTTGAAGGCCTCTGCATGTATACCCTGTCTGAGAACACCCTGCAGGCGATACCTCTCAGAATTTTTAATGGTTATGGTTGTACAAAATTGCCACATACATTTTCTATTAACAATCACGTAGTCTGTAAAGGTCAGACAATCCTGAATAAAGTTCCCAGCTGCCTTTAGAGTTTAAGTTCAGGTATAGGCTTGTATCTGAAGGGGAGATGACAAGGCCTCACCAAATGATTTTTGCTGAGGTACAAGGGTTTATTTCTAGAATAATAATTACTGGTTTTGTTTTCAGAGGTTGATCTTTTTTTAATACATCCTTCACGTCAGGGAAGATGACACATAAACCACTGATGGCGCTAGAAACATCCTGCTTTTAACCCCCCCCCCCCTTCCAATCGACCTTCCCTAACATATCTAATTGAGCTTGATTTTAGTGACCAGTGATGGTTACCCCCACCCCTCTCTGTAAAATTGTATTTTTAGATATAGCTTCTTTTCCATGTCATTAAAGCTCTAAGACAAAGGTTTAATCCTTGCCATTTGCAACAGTGATGAAGAGTTCTAAGTTGCATGGTCCCTTTTAATTTTTTTTTCCTTATTTTATATTGATTTTCTGTACTATTTTGTGAATCTAACTATATCTGTTATTCTGAGAATATTTATTATAGCCCCAAAACCTTGAAATATCTAGGCCTAGATGATGATACAGATGCAAAAAAGTACAAATAGGCCTATATTGTACTTAAGATGGTGTTGTTCATGCACTCTTATTGGAGTGTGCCAAGCATTTCCCATCAAACAAACTTTGCTGAAAGAGTATAACTTTACAATAGGGTTGTTATATCGACCGACTTATACCTACACTAGCTGATACTTAGGGTGTGTTTATGCTTCCATTGCGAGGACAGAATCGGCGTTCTCAAACGTCGATTCAAAACGCCGATTGTAAACGTGGTTCTGGAGTGCTGTTTATGCTTAACTTTTCAGAGGCGAAATCATGATCTCCAGCTGGCTTCGCAGGAAAGCGAGGTCAAATTGGGCGCGCCTTTTTTGAAAGTTTTTTTTTCCGAGTGTTGTTATATCGTGGAGATAACATGGGGCAAAGCGACTGTATTTGCCCGTGGATTCTCATCTCACCAGAAGCATGTACCAAATGACGTCATTTAAACACGTTTACAATCATGGTTCTGTTCATACTTCCCCAGAAAACCTGATTCTGGTCAAACAACGTTTACAAACACACCTTTTTGTGAGTTAAGATTGCCGTTTTGAAACAGCGTTTAAATGAAAGTAAGCATGGACGCAACCGTGTTTTGGACTAATCACGTTTGGAAACGCTGATTCTGGCCTCAAAAGTGGAAGCATAAACACGGCCTTAGTTAAGTCTTCCTAAGAAGAAGTAAAAGATTGATATTCTAATAAGTATACAAAATAGTTTATTCATGAAATGGTAACCATTCTCCATTACATACCTACATTACATGACAGTGCTAGGTAGACAGACAGGGAATAACTTCTATGTCACCCCTTACCTAGACCCTGTGGTCATGAACCCAGCATAGTCTACCCCTAGATAGAAACCATGGAATGACAAACCTGTTAAATGATTTCCAAATGTCTGCTCTGTCATTCTCTATTCTATCTCTCCATGTTGACAGAGGGTGACAAAGGTGTGATCCCACAGCATCTCTAGTCTATTCACCCAGCTGTGCCCCGGTCCCATATCTTACTCAACTCAGTCATGTTCCATGTTCGTTAAGGCCTGGTCACACCGCCCGAGCGTTGTTGGAGCAGTCGTGGAGCGGTAGGGAGAGAGGGTCGAATTACGTTCACAAAATTGGGGAAAAAATCGAAAGCAAAAAAATAACAATCGAAATCGAAAATGGTGGACAGTAGCGAGTGGTGATGATTTTTCCTCTCCGCTCCACGACCGCTCCAACAACGCTCGGGCTGTGTGACCAGGCCTTTACAACAAGGAAGACAAAAAGGGGGGAAAATAGCAGGGGGAGAGGGGAGGGGGGTATAATGAGAACCATATTAGGGGGCAGTTGCTTCTTTATGATTGTCTGTAGGGAAAATGTATTAAAAAGGAAAAGGGAGACCAAATTAGAACCATCATGTGGGGGTAATTTTAGAGGGCAGTTATTTATCCACCTCACCTAAAGTCATGTGTTCTTGTTTAGCAAGTCTCTCTACCTGTGATGACATTACAACTCAATTTAAAGCCAGGGTTAAAGGGCATTTTTATGAGGGTATTCCTATGTACTCTTCTTGGGGATTAAAACTTCTTTTTATGTTGTAAAAACTGTGATCTATAAAACAAAATTGTGGTCCATTTTCCTTTTATTGTTATGGTGACAATATGTGTAGTTTAAGGTGTTTATTTTATTTTAAAATTATTTTAATATATGGTTGCTTCTCGAGGTATCTTATCTGTTGAACTAAGGTGAATTATTTTTCTTTTTAACATAGTACGATTACATAACTTTGCAATTATCTCTTGAGATGCAAACACAAAAGACAAGACTTTATTTGCTCTGAATCACTGTAATCTAGATTAAATATAGAGAGCGAGATACAAAGGATAGGTCGTTTTCATGGCTACAGCATGTTGTAAAATATTCTCTCTTAATCTGTGTGAGACCATTTGATAGATATCATTAAAAGCTATTTTACCTGTGGAATTCGATTAATTGACCTAAAGTAATTCTAGCAATCCATCATGATTTGTTTTGTATGGTGTTCTGACTGGATTTGACAGAATTGTATCAGGATTACAAAGGTGCCATATCGTAATAGAGAAGTGAAGTACCATAACCTTGATATATAGCCTAATGTGTCCATAGGCGGTTTCAAACCGCCTCGATCACAAGAACCCCCGTTAAATTACGAGAACTTTTTAAGGCTAAAAAATACCCGTTAATTATTCCTGCATTCACACCGCCCCGAAACACATCCTTCGGGATAAGTTCCCGAAGTTACGAGCATGCGCAGTGTGGTCTGATAAGCAGGCAAGGCGGGAGATTCAAAATCTCTAGCCCAGCAGCCACCCACGCCGCCGCGCCCAACGACAGGCTGGGATAAAAGTTCCCGTAATTTGCTTTCACATCGCCAAAATACCTGCGACCTTGGAAAAATCCCCACGAAAGTTCTCGTAATTTCGCCAAGTACCTACTATTTAGTAGGTATTTTCTTTCGGGGAGATTACGCGTAGTTTGCTTTCACATTACCAAAATACCTGGTATTTTCTGATCGGGGTAAATTTCCCGATCAGAGAATACCTGGAACTGGCGAACTTCGAGGCGGTCTGAAACCACCTCATGTCAGTCCAGTCATTCAGTCATGTCTTTTTCTTTCTTTGTGATGAGCCGAAGATTGCCATTCACTCAGAGGAGATAATTGAAGGATAAAAGAGGACAATACAGGGATTGATTAACAATGCTGGAAAGAATTATCGACTGAGGCACATTTCACAATCCAGTCACTTGCCAACTGATTCAGTCAAAATGCTCGGCTCTCTATTAGAAAGGAACTTTGTGGATATGTATTTTTGGAACATGAGCAATGTTTGCCCGGAACTTAAAAAAGAAATGTGAATATTTACAGATTAAACATTCTTGCTGAAATGTCATCTTTGAAAGGAAATATTGATGTTTTTGAAGGTTCTTGCTGAATGTTCATCTATAGACATTTGGAATTTTGTTATTAAGGAGAATCAACAAAGGTATGTTATGCTATTTACTTTTCTTTCTTTTGAGTATATCACAGACTTCTGTTCTGAGGTCAGAGAAAAATGTATTGCACATATCTTACTGATTAGTTTGTCAATATTTTGGAATTAAATCATTTTGAGTTTCATTAACTGATAAATAAGGCTCAGATATGCCTTTGGAGTGAGAAAGGAAATATAATACGATATGCAAACTTTGGATGATTAAGTAAATATTGCAATGCAATAAAAAAAAGACTTTGACCTTAGTTGATACATAGGAGAACTTCGCAATGCATAATTAAAATGTTGTTGTGCTCAATTACATCATTCCAATTGAAGTAAGTGGCCTTAGAGGGAAATATTAAATCTTCATATCTCATTCTCTCTACATTATGTGGGTGAGTTTCTAAATAATCTGTCAGATTCTCCTATTATTAATATTCTAGTGTAGTTCATTTTTATTTTTACCGCACGCTGTTGTGTGGAAGGAAATGATGTATCTTTGGGAAAGGAATTGAATGGTTGACCCGCTAAAGTAGTCAGTGCTTTCAGAGTAAGCAAACTGGAAAATGATATTCCAAGGATGCAATTAGAAGTCTTTGCAAAAACATCCTTTGTCACAAACAGCTGACCATTAGCTAATGACAAGGAATGCTTATAAATGCTAACTAACAAGAGTTTTGTACAAGACACAAACAACAGTTCTTAAGGTACTCGAGATCACAAACAGGATGTACTGCTAAAATAAAGTTCTTTTTTAATTTGTCTATTTATTTCTTTATTCCATTTCCTTTTCTACACACTTGTAGTTGAGATGAAATGTGATTTCTACATTGTTTTTGGATTGCCAAGGAAAACACAAATTTGGATTCTGGTAAAATTCAGTACCTTGTTAACACAAATTTTACTACAGAAAAAAATCTTTAGAACACCACATTTATTTATGAAAATTACATGACCTGGATACTTTTGGGGACTGACTGCATTTTTCTTTGTGTGTGGGGAATGTAGATCTCCCTGAGGGTATCAACAAATATTGTTAGTATAATGAAACAGCAACTTCAAAGCTATCATGCTACAATATCACAAAAAAAGGTTTATTGTCAAGGTAATTTACTCTTTGTAGAGGAGAAAAGTGCCCTTTGCCATATGAAAATATGACTTCTTACTGCTGGTTTGTCGGAAAGTTTATCCGATTTGTTTCTTTTCATTTATGGTATAGCCCCGGGTCAGAGATTATTCTTTTCTTACTCTTAGTCGTGCATCAAATCCACAGGCAGCTAACCAAATCTTAGGCTTACAGAGAACTAAAATAGAAATGTGTAAGATTTGTAGTGTTAAGATGATTATGATAATACCACTTTGGCTGAAAAAGAGAGGGGGAGAAGGTAGGAGAAGATGAAATGAAAGAACCAAATTTAAAACATGCGAGAGTGGTAGTAGATGAACTGTTTTCAATGTCTGCAGTTTATTTTGGTTCTGCTGAACAAGTGCTCAAGATAGGAAATACTGTATCGAGGAGTGACTTTCATGAAATCATCTTTGGATTTTTAATACATTCTTTCTTCAGTCATTTGTGTTTCTTTGTTTGGCAGATATCAGGCTTGCAGGTGAGATTCATAGATTTTTAAACAGATTCTATTAGGGCAATTTCTTGTGCCATATTTTCAAGCTTCATGTAGCTTTTGTATGCCATGAGAATCCTCAGCAGTGTGATCAAGGTCTATAGAAGCAGTGTGACAAAAGGGGGGGGGGCAGGGGATTTTGTTCTGAAACTGTTATGGTCTTGATGCAAACACAAAGTACAATAGAATCTAGTATCAATAAATCTGATGTAAAATCAATCTTGTAGGTGATTCCATCCAATTCATTTTGAGAACACGAAATGGATGGCTGATTTTATAACAAAATTAATTCAAATAATAGTATAAGTAACTCTGAAAAATTTTATTGCAAGCTATATATTGTTTGTTAAACTTGTGTAATCTGCATAAATATTGCATACTGTTTTATTATAATAGATTCTATTAAAATTTGTGTTGGCTTGTGAAAAAAATTTGCATAAATTTGGCAGCTGGTCCAAACTGTAATGAGGATGTGTAAAGAAGAGATGGCATGTCCAGATACGTAGGCCTATGTAATCTGGTACCTTAATTAAATGCCCCGTTATCTCCATACACGTAATTAGGAATGGGCATGTGTCCATGCATATGTCCATGTATAACCCTATGTTGATTAGAATTCAATCACTGAGCTGTAAATCTGGATCCAATAAAAGCCTCATTTGCATAACACACACATGCTAATGATGTAGAAAACATTGCTGTAAATGAATCCCTAATCCCCATCTATCTTTGGCAACATATTCTCTGGTTTGGCTTATTAAGGGGTAATCAATGAAAGAGGTGATTTGCTTTTAGGACACGTTTCAATTCTGCCTTTTCCTGTAAAAAAACATAATCAGTTGGCAGCTGGGTTTGCTTAAATCCATCCCAGTAATCCAGAGTTTAAACAAGCTTTTAACCAAGAGATTGGACTGCATTAGCGCTGGCTGAATTCGTGTTCAGGGTTACAGCATAGCTACATCTAACATATAGTACTATTGGAAAATATCCTCATTTGTCAGTGGACAACAGCAGTTACCATTCTACTTCAGACACATAAGTCACAATATTTTGTTTTGTTTTCATTAAGGATGTTTTTAATGATGTTTTATGCTGATATGTGTTGGGATATGTAAGCACAAGACTTGCATTGCTTTGTTTGTGTTATTAGAGACCACTGATTTGGTCTACTAATGTTGGACTTCATCACTTGGACATACATGGTATCTTGGAGGTAATGTATTTATCATGATATATGGAGGAATACGGAGGAATAGATCCAAGATTTATGTTTCGCTCTGTAATTGTTGAATTTTGTTTGAGGAAGTGGTATTTCAACTGATTTTAATGATTCATTTCTGATGGAAGAAGATATGTATGCAGGCCTCAAAGCAGTTTAAATTTAAAGTGTTTTGCAAAAGCCAGTGTTTCGGACTCTTGTCATATCCAACCATGATCTTATCAATGTACTACTGTTATATGCAAGTAATGAATAGAACCAGAGAATTTATCATAATTAGCTGAATGATAATTCATAGAATTGATGAAAAGTCAATATCATAATTCTTTTGCTTCTGTTTTATGGTTGAACATTGTTTTTCTCTTAATTTTCTAAATTTGAGTCTGAAATTAGATTTGTCATGCTAGTAATTGAATTCAAAATTATTTATCTGAAGCAAAACAAAATGTTCTTGGAATTTTTTTATAGAAAATACTCTTGACTATAAAACAATGCAATCTGTGATAATATTTCTTAATGTAATTTAAGTTTATAAGTTATACTGTGAAATTCAGTTAATCTCATGTATGCAGATTACTGATGATAACCTAGATAACAACACATAGCTCTTGGCACTGTGAAAGATTTAAATCTAATTTTACAATTTTTCTGTGAATCTACCCTTTCATAACAGTCTATCTCTTGGCAAGCTTTTACAGAATTGTTTTACTGAGTACCCTAATATCAAATAAATTGAGTTTTAGATAATCAACTATTCATGATGTGAGATAGTGAGACTTTAATCCATTATGGATTAAAGTTACCCAAGAAATCAATTTTTACAGTTTTCACAGCAATTATGGTTCAATTCAAAGTTTTATTTGATTCAAGTAAAAAATCATACAAAGTATAGAATAGAGTAATAGCAAAATACATAGTTCAACAATGAGGCAAGAAAATGTAAGACTAAGCAAGAGAATAAACAGATACAAATGACAATGAAAAGATTATTGGAACTGGGTGGTCATAAACAACTATGAAGGTTTGTCAAGATAACCACCCTAGTTATATAAATAAAATAACTTACATTAAAATTACAAATGTGATCTTATCTCTCAATTTTGAAGATTCAATCAAATGATTATAGATTAATCACTTTTGATTATGAGAGAGAATAACTTTTTTGCTCGTATTTCATCGCATTGTATTCTTTGATGGCCAAAATGAAAATGGATTTAATGTCTTGTTGACTATTCTGACCTTTACTCAAACTGAAATGGAGTAAAAAAAAATCATGCCCTTTTCAAATTTGTTGAACTAGTTCACATTTTATCACTTGTATGTTAACTGATTCTCAAGGGTTATTAGTTCTAAAGGTATGTTAAGACGCAGAGGTTTGGTCTGGTATTAATGGAGTTCAGTTCCTTCCTTCCTTGATCAAATCAAAGATATTGAGTGAAGAACATCAATTAAAATCACCTTCAGATCAAATTGATCATGACTTAGGACTTCTGTATGGCTGGTTATAAGGAACAGAAATTCAACATTTTCAATGAATGACCTCTGGTTTTGAAATCAACGCCCAATTCCTGGATGTAATTGACATCATACATGAAATTACATTTTCAGAATGATTGAATGTCGGTTTCAAAACCCCTACCTATCTAGATTCATGTGGTTATAATGAATTTGAGATAAAGCATTAAAAGGTTGATTGTGAAACTGTACACCCCTACACTTTGAGTCAATTAATGCCTGTGATGATCGCATGTTTACAAAGTTTGTAGGTGTGGTGCAGTTCTGTGTAGAGGTGTTGTGGCTCAGTCTCAAGACTTTGAACCACAATGTCTGGGATTCAAATCCCATCGCAGCACTTGCGTCCTTTGGCAAGGTGTTTATCTACATTTGCCACTCTCCACCCAGGTGTAGTAAATGGGTACCCAGTAGGAAGGAATTCCTTGTGCTTGTGCATCCGATCAGGATAGCCGTGCTCATGCTGGGGTAATAGTATGCAGTGCTCAAAAACATTCGTATGAATTAAGCACTTAATAATTGTTGAATATTATTATTATTGTTATTATTATTTCCTAATTAGCAAGTAATCAATAACTACAAAGTCATTGTATATGTACTCTCTTAATACTGAATAGCTAATCTAGTCTCTAATCACACTCCTCAAGCAATTTCAGGGACTAATCCCTGTTAATGTTGTTAACAATCCTTTTCAGAGCTAACATACAATCAAGAAAGAATAACAAACAGTAGTTTTCAGGCCTACATACATGATGTTTACTGTATTATTAAAAAAACCCTCAATTAATCCTTTTCAAGTGAACTGTACATTCTTGTATAGTGCATTACAGCTCCTGGAGTGAACTATTCATCTTTTTTCGACACTTCACTCTCAAAATATTAAAATCTCACCCCATAAGGACTGGTCCCTTGTCTCATTCCAAGAGGAGTGTAATTAACGACTAGATTAATTCTTTTGTATTTGGAGAGCAACAAATATCTCTTTGACATGCCTACATTAAAAAATGAAATATCTAACTACCTTAAGCATTTCTCTTGCAATTCTCTTGCACTGTGGATTCAAGCATGCCTCGATTTCCAAGCTGGTTATGACATTGGGGCAAGATTGTATACCTTTTTTTTCTTGGGCTACATGAAGACTATATCTTTGAATAAGAGATATCAAATCACACTGTTAAAAATAATTCAAACAGCGCTGTTTACTATGTGAATCGCACGGTAGTTACTTAAGAGGTTTTAAAAAGTTTTTTAATTCTTAAGCAACTATACTTAAATCATTGATAATAAAATATTTGAATTTAAACTTTGCTTTTTTAAAGATTTTAAGCACTTTTTTAACATGTTAAACAACTACTGTGCAATTCACATAGTAAACAGCGTTGTTCAAATTATTTTTAACAGTGCACAACTATCAATTGATTTTTGTATTTAAAATGATTGTGTTTGTTATCACATGTAAATGATTTGACAATTCTCTTATGTCTCTTATATTTTCTTTGATGCATACAGGTTGCCAACCAAGTTGTTCAGGCACTGCTCATGCAGAAGGTATGTATGAATTCAATGAAGGGGAGGTATGGCTCAGGACAAACTGAAGGGTGTTTGGGTGTAAAATATCAACAGATCAGGACATCATCTTCATTACATAATCATCATCACAACTATTATTACCACTTCACCATATCATCATCATTACCAACACCATCATCAGCACAACCACAACCACCACCAACATCATTATAATTATCATTATCATCATTATCATCATCATCATCATTATCATCGTCATTATCATAACTACCACCATCACTATAAAAAAAATAATCAATTTTATTGTTCTAAACAGATATAAGAAAAAAAAGATATCCTCAGAAAATTCATTTTGCCCAATCAATCATAGCCCATGCGACCACTTAGTGGCAGCAGATGGACGTTGCTCTATCCCTTAAATCATTGAGCACCAATTAGGGTAGCAGCAACTCCTATCTTTTAACGTCTTTTGGTCTGACATGGCTGGGGTTTGAACTCCCGACCTCCCGGTTGTTAGACGGCCGATCTACCAACTGAGCCAACACACCGGTGTTTACCATTATCATTATACTATATTGTTATGTATTACAGTATTTTGTAGCATATTATGTGCTTGTATTATTTTAGTATTATATCATTATCCTCATCATTGTAATCATCATCACTACCATCTTCCTCCTCCTCTTTATCATCACCACCATCACCACTAGACCCCTTCCTACAAGGATTAACCTTACAGGGCATTTATTATATTCCTTCATATCTTTCAAGTCTTAACATAAGTTCATTGCCCTCCTAATATCACTCACAAGTAGAAACAATTATCCAAACTTTTGAAGTCAATGACAAACATCAATTTCATTGACACCTTCTAAACCAAAGGAACGGAAATAGTGATTGCCCTCTCTACTTCAGGTAGCTAGGTGTACGTTCTTCATTTCCTATTCTCTGACTAAGACACCATCAAGATGAGTCAGATTGGTCAAGTCCCAGACGTTGAAAGATCCTACCAAGGGTTTTCCAGGATATTCAAAACCAAGATGCGCAAAAACTTGTTATTGTTTATCATAATAAACAGCCTATGATAACATCATCGTTGAAGTAAATGACTATTTCAGCTTCAGTATTTTGTCACAATTTGGTAGTTCTGAGATGACTTCAAAATCAGATTTCTCATTCTTAGTAGTCAGTGCTGAAAATAGATTACAATATATCAAAATCAAATCATGAGTAGAAAATGTTATTGACAAACTGAATGGGTATTGGAAGTAAAGGGAGGAAAGGATGCTAATATTCTTGCACATCTTGAAGAAATATATAAGCCAAGAGATTTCTTGTGGAAGCCCAGATCCTGCTAATTAGTGTCCTGTCTTCCCACCAAGCTAGGATTTCCCTTCAGCTTCTCCACAAATCTTGAAGGAAATTTAATTTTAGAGTGGCATTAATGACCCCATTTCTACTTCATTACAACTGTCTTTCCTGTTAAAACCAGACTCTACATTACCCCCTTCCCCTCAAAGTGTCGCAACCCATTATGTGGCCCTCATAGTTCGGAACTCAAGCAGCTGGATGCATATGAACAATAGACTTGTCTGGCACACATTTCTTGCTCATTAAAATTAGCCTTAATTAATTGGGTTTATACTTAGAAGCTTTGCTACTCACTGATATCTTTTGTTGAGGTCTACAATGTTTTTAACTATCATTAGTATCTGAGGGAGTTGTACCTTTTTTTACGGGGGGGGGGGGGGGGGGGGGTGTTGTTAAGATATATGTAGCTGTTTCACTGAATTTACAGAATTGAAAACGTTTTTAGTTTGCCTAATGTTTGTAGAGTCAATTTTTCTTTAATCCAGCTTACACTTATGATGGAATATTATTTATGGTTGTTGACTTTTGTGAACACTATTTGAGGTATTTTGGATCATCCATGACATTTCAATCCCTCTAAAACTATGTTTCGTTTGCCAGTTTGTTTGTATTTTCATGCATTGACAGTACGATAAGTTATGAAGATATGATTTGATAAAGACCAAAGTTGAAACCTATAACATGTTGGAAAAATTATAGTGGATGTTGATCACTCTTAAGATTTCTGCAGAAGAACATTTGAATCGAAATGCTTTCATTGAAATCTTTACCTTGGGGAAGTGAATAAGGGGGAATGGTTATTATTTTCAGTTGTTTGTTAAAATCACCCAAAAGCCATTTAGATAAGATGAAGCAGAATTTTGCAGTGTCATTGGATTTTGATGTCTACCTTAGTAAAGAGCATACACTTAATATGCTATATTTACAATTACTGCATTTTAAGCCATTCCCGTTAAGTGGATTAAAAATCAGTAGTATTCTGTGATTTGCAAAATTGTTTTAAACTCTTGAAGTTGATATGTATTATAATTTTATGATTAAGCTTTTATTGATAATGCTTATATTGACATATAGGGTCAGTAATGGTGATATATGATACAGAGAGCTATAGGTATCTATCATGAAGTCAGCTCTAGTCATCAGACATGTACTGATAGAAACAGATCAAACTAAGCTGTACTTTAGTCCAGCTTATATCCAGTTAGTAAACTGTCATGATAGCTGGCTTGTTAGATTTATCCTATGGTTCATTCAATTATTTTGTTGTTGTTGTATATTAAGTTGAAAGACTCTTCACCAGATAAGTGTTCTGTTGGTAGGAATTATTTTTCATATTGTGTAGTTACATTTTCTTTTGCATGTCCCACTGGAAGCTCGTGTTGATTCATTATTATTTGAAAGGCTGATGGCAAGACTATGAAACCACCGCTGAATCAGAGTTTGAGTTACTATTAGAGTTAGAGGGAGAGAGGGGAAGGGATGCATGCAACTATCTCTGATCAGTCGTGAAGAGGGGGGCAACGGGTAAGCAAGGGAGCTCTATATAGGTGATATTTCTAGCCCTGTCTTGTTCCTGGAGGATATACATCTCTGAGCGTGCAATGAATGGGAAGCAATAGCGGCATCCTGATGGTCTTTAAGAGCCACTTCAGAAGTTGCCTCATGAGCGAGAAAATAAACCATGTTTTCCCTGTATCCTGTGTCTTTAATATTTCATGTGTCGTTGTATTGTATTCCATCTGAAAGTCAATGAATCTCAATTTCCTCTAGAAGGCATGCTCAACTCACAGTATTCTTTGGGTTCTTGAAGCATCTTCACCCTGGGAGCTTGCTGACATTATTCTGTGATCATGGTAAAAGCATCTTCCAGTGTATACTGACTTTGTCATCAGCATCATGAAGTTTTATTGGTAAACAGAATATGACAGCTCCGGAACAACATTTTGACTTTGCTTGACACAGACACACATGGAATGGATAAGTCAGGGAACAGAATCTTATCAAGAGTGTCTGTGAATCACCATGATGATTTTATCCAGGGCAAGGAGTTGATCGGGCTTGGATAGTGAAACATCTCAGAACAAGTGTGAAGACAAGAAAACACTAAAAAGAATGGGTTAGACCTGGAGATTTCTCTGCAGTTATTGGTTGTGTTTTTCTGCAAGGTGCTCGATGGTTTGGTAAAAGAAACTGTGCTACCAGTCTTCAAGTTCAGGGATGCTCATCTTCTGTTTTTCATAAGTAATACCAGAGCAGTAGCAATGTGTCTATACATATGGAATAAGGGATATTATTCATGTTTATTGAACTTGAAAGGATTTTTCTCTTCAGTCGAGAGGGTGGAAGAACTTTGAATTTTTCTAAGATGGAGGATATTTTCTTTCCTTGGCTAGATCTGATGGTCTATTTCTCTGTCTGCATCGGACTCTGGTATTTCGTGTCACTGCAGGTAATGTCTAATGTTGAAATGATATTTTGATATGAATTTGATTGTTTCTGTCCTATCTGTGATACTAAAACAATGCAATTATGTTTAGATTCATTGAAGTACTTGTAAAAGGAATGTTTGGTTTAAAAAAAAAGGAAATATATTTATTTACATCTGATTTGTTTGCTGGTATGTTGGCATATCGATGAGGCATGGTTATTTTATTGAAGCCATCAGGTATTGAACCAAGTCAATCTATCCAGTATATTTTGTAATACATTCATCCCCAATTACCAAGTCCTTAAGAGAAGGTTTCAAACCATCTTTCCTCTTGATGGTCATTTTGTTTATTATAAGCCAGGTATATCGAACCATTTATCATAATCCTTTTATTACAAAAATGTTTAGAATGAAAGTGACATGATCCTTGTGGTTCACTTTTTTGCAGTTTTAATGACAATTATTTTCATTTCATTCTTACTTTTTCATCTTTAATGACGGGATGTTTCAAGATATTTTCTTCAATTATGAAATGGATAGACTATAAAGGTAGAAAGAATATTTTGCAAATTAAAGTTGAGGAATGTATTTTTTTCAGTTCCATCAGTACTTGTGATATATTTGGGAGCCTTTTGCCCTTGGATTGTAATCCATGTATTCGTGTTGGTCTGTAGCTTCTGTCACATTGAATCATGATATGATTATATCATAAATAGGGGTTATTTGAGGAATATGCTTAGCTTGAAAATAAGGGAGGAAGCTTGCAATCACAGATGAAATGTAAGAAAGAATTAGCTTAAGTTAAGTCATCAGTTGTCACTCTAATGCAAGATTTGGATCTGAAGTTTAATATCCGTCCTCGTGCTATCCTCCAGAATTACAGGGAAAGTTTTTAGGAAAGGTTCTCCAAATTTATTACCTGCTCTGAAATCTAAACAGGTGCATTATTTTGTTTTATACTATTCCCTTTTCGGTGACAAATTTTTCATGAATTTCAGTAGATATTTAAGTGTTTGTTTGTTTTAGAAGCCTATTTCATTGCCATAGTATTAAAAATATCAAATGAATGATATGAAGATATAATGGTGTATATATCTTTCCGTGATGACTTGGGAATAACCTCTACATATAATAAAGGGGCTTACAAAAATAGATTAGTTTAATTACTTTTCGTAGAAACCCTCCTTTTGGCACCTTTTGAATCACAGTCATGATGGCTTGATCGTTATCATGTTCCAAATAGGTCTTAGGAAAAGCACCTCCTCCCAAATAAAAGTCATGATGACCTTCGTTAGGGGGAGGCTGGGCATTAATGTTCTTGCCTCGTTGCCAAAGATGTAATCCCTGTGGAAAAAGCAGACATTAGCATGTCATTAGTGAATAGACAGAAGGGTTCTAAATCCTACGACTGAACTTGGATTTATGCCCTTCTGTGACTTACAGGTGATGCATAAATCCCCAAATGAGAAAGAGTTTCTGCTATATCTCACCCCTCGGATATGATAAGGTCACATTAATGGTTAATTGTAGACAATGAGTTTATTACAACCAATGTCAGCTTTCATTAACTTCACAATATGCCTATGGGTGGCCTTACTTTATTCGGATTTTAACACTTTGATTTCTCATTCCGGCAATGTGCTTTATAAAGTTTTAATAAAATTGTTTTTACAAAAAAAAAAAATTTGTCCATTATTAAGGGGCTGAATTGAAGATGAATCTTTACTCTCTTTTGAAGCAATGTATTATTAGTGAATTAGGGTAGCTATTATGCTATTATGTTCAATTTTTAAATGATTAATAACAAAACACAACAAAATATTTGTATAATTTTCTTAACTTTTACCTCCAAAACTATAAATTTGATACCAACAGCAGCACAGGATAGGGGTGCGACATGAAAGCTTAGGGCTAATCTAGCAAAAGATGGTTCCACTCTTTTAGATGTCCATTGTGGAGCAATTATTGAGGAATCAGCAAATAATAGGCATCACTTATTCATACATTGCAATCCAATTACTTTTAGTTTTGTGAATTTCTTCTTCTAGGTCTTTCAACATTAGTATTTCTTTGATTTTTTTTTTCATAAATCACCTTTTATTGGTAAAAAGGTGAACAATTTCAATACACCCAGGATATCTGTTCTAGACAAACAGTATACAGGGCAACATAAAATGAATATACATGAACAAAGAGAGACATATTATTTCTTAGATTTAGTATAGAATATGTAAAATAACAACCTGTTTACATCTTGATTCATCAAAGACTATAAGCGATCAATATGGAAAACATTTTTTTTCATAAATTCATTTTAATTTAGCTTTGTCTATATCCATATTCTCACTTTGTCTTGCTTACCATGATATAGGTTATCCCTTCTATTTTTGGTTTTGGGTGGAAGGGGTGCCCCTACTTGATTACTGAATTTAATAGGCATCCTGTCATGTAAGGATAATCACACTCACCTTCTAAGAAAAGAATAACCTTCAGAGGTGAACGAAAGTCACAACCATCTCATTAAACTCAAGACTTGCCTGGTCAAGGGCAAATAGTACTGATCACGGGGAAATCATTAATTACTTTGATTAAAAGCAAATATGTTGAATCTTCATATTGCCAATTAACAAAAATTTTCCGTTTTAAGTCTCTAAAATAAAAAGCAATACAATCATGAGAGAAAACAAAAACTTTTTGTATCTTGGGAAATTTCAAGAGTTGCCATTGTCACATAATTGTATAAAGGGTCACAATATTGATTCACAATTGAAGTAAGCAGCCTGAAATAATAGCTTTTTGATGTAAACCTGTCTTGAACCATGAACCTCTCAATCATGAGACCCTTTCCCTTTCTCTGAACCATAATACACATGTCTGATAGTGAGGATGAATAAACTCCATCAAAGGATTTTCTCAGATATCATCTCTAGAGACCATTATTGGCCTGACATCAACATCAAACTTATTGAAAATATAGCATTATGACTGGATTATAAATTCAGTTTGTATTTGTTGGTATGACCCATATACAGTGTAGTAAAATCACGCGAAATCGTCATTACGCAAACATGTAATAAAATGAGGTCACCACAGTGAATCGATAACAGCGAGAGCGCTGCACATTGCCAGCGGTTCACGGAGATTTGCACGCAAACCTATGAGAAACAAGCGAGAGCGAACGATTCCACGAGCTCTTCCCCCTTCTTTCCCTTCCCGGCGATTTGTCCCAAAACAAAAGGATTTCTGCAAAGTACGATACTTTGTTTTTCAACTTTATTAGCATTCGATCTATCCGCGCCGAATTTTTTTTTACCGTGGCATTTTGTTATAAATTACCAAAAGAACCTGTACATCAGTTTTGCCGAGCTGAATAAAACGACTGATAGGCGTTTATGACAGCCGTCATTCACGTAAACTTTTGTATCCGATATGTGAACTTTCATTCTACACGGAATGTACTGATCAATATGCACACGACGTCGTACTTGAAGGTTCGTTATAGTATTACTATTCAGAGGTGATAGCAACGGGGAACATAAAGATTGACATGTACAATAAAAACCAGTAAAAACTATTTAAAAATGATGAGTCCTTGATGCAGTTCACCGACACAGTGAAGGATCAGGATCATCAATTACAAAACAGATGAACATGATGAAATTATAAAACTTACATGACTTGTCCAATGTCGCATAAATCATTAATATCCCTTATTTTTCCTTTGGCTTATGACCCTAAGTGCAGAAAAGGGGGAAACGGTGAATAATTTGGTACTGGCTGTATGGTCCCGTGTTCAGTTAGCATGCATGTTTGTAGGCCTACATTCACAATGATCACGTCGATGGACAGAGAACAATTTCCCTTCATCTCAATTCTCTCTTATCATGCTTATCATTACATGTATCATGTGTATACCAGGGAGATGGGGTTTGGTGTGTGCATGACCGTGTGCATACAAGGAAAGATAGCCGAGGTATAGGCATTAGTTTGTGTGTAAGTTCATTGGGCATGTTGGGTCGTCTCTTCGAGCTTCGGTCAAGAGCGCGAGTGCTGTGTTCATCATTGCACGGTGCAAGCTTGTGTGTCAAATACGCGCGAAACGACTAATAACAGGCTACAAAAATCACTCGACCATGCTGCCGCTATGCGAATTCGGTGTGCGAAGATTACGTAACTTTCACCGAAATTAACACTACACCGTAATGACGATTTCGCGTTGTTTTACTTCACTGATATAAGTGTTCTTCTAAGGAGATGATATTCAAGACAGGTGGTGGCCGAGGGTGTCACTTTCAGAGATTATTTTGGTCATTGTGATAATAATTTGAGTCAGAAAGGACAGAGGGGCATCCCCTAAAAATAAAAAGGTACAATTTCATAAAAGTCAAGTCAATCTGACTGGTGTGTGTTAGTCTTTCATATTTTGACTTAAAATCTTTCAGTTTTTATGCAAGTATTATTAAAGGCTGTGTAATAGTATCAGCCACTTCTAAACTATGTGGGCTGTTTCCATTTTATCAAATTAAATTTGTTTTACTAAATTCTATACCTCTTAATATTATAAACTGTCCTCTTTTTAAGAGGGGGAGTGGGGGCTCTTTCTAACCCATCCATTACCCCCCCCCCCTCTCTCTCTTTCTTTCCCTCATGTGTATTTTATTTTCTTCCTACATGATTATTGATCATCACTGAACAATCCCTATGTCACCCTCCCTCCCCATAATGCACATCCTTCCTCCTTGCCCTATATCTATATTTCAGAGCCAACCAGCTACATAATAAACTTTTCCTTAGATTTCCAAGGACCTGCTATAAGTCTTGTGTCATTCTATTTTTGGCGGAAAAATGAATGTTGCGGAAGAGCCCTAGGTTTTTAAAAGCAAGTCTTCAAATATTGAGTGGTAGCTAAATTTGGACCATGCAAGCTGTTGTGTGGATTATAGAAAAGAGATGAAGAGCTTGAGTAATGTAGATCATGGGAAAAAAAAGGAGCCAGTAAAATTATTTGTATGTTACATATTGGATGGGAAATAATCAAATAGAAATAAATGAAATCATTGTCAAGTCACATACTCCTCATCTTCGATTTCCTTCATGACAAATTTCACTTGTTCGATATGCTGCAAGAGACATTGTGGTTCCATTTTAAAGAAGGTATTTTACTGAGATTCCAAAAATACTTTTTTTTCAAACCTCAAAGGCTCTTCCAATCTAGAGTATATATGACAGGTGCCAGCAGTTAAGATGAAAACAAGCTGATGAACATGGAGAGAAGGATATCCGTTATTAATATTTAGAGACGGTCAATATGAAAGATAAACCTCACAAGGTCACCTGTGTGTATAAACCATAGAGGCAAAGTAGGGGAGAGACCTAACACCAAAAATAGCATTCATTCATTTTATATCTGAAAGCCATGGAAATTAAAATTTTGAATAGAGTTGAAGAAATAGAATAGCTTCATTTTCTTGATGGAAACGATGTAAATATTTATTTTAGAGTACGTTCCCATTGTAAAGGTATATGGGGGGCTGGTGGAGAGATAATATGCACAATAGAATTTATTTGTATCATTATATTTTGTGTTACCCATTTACAAAATAGGTTTTTGTTGAAAACAAATTGACCTATGTTTGGGCCGTTGTTAGAGTTAATTTAATTTGGAAGAATTTGATGAATTTCCTTCTTTTCCTGTCCTGGCAGAATAAATCAAGTTAAGGATGAGACAGGAGGAGTGGAGATTGATAGGGACAGAAAGGAAAGGGGCTGGAAATATTCATATCCTAAATCAATTGAGAAAAGGAATGAAGGGTAAAAATTTAAAAATGTGATAAAGATACATTCAATGGAAGTTTTTTTTAGTTGATTTTGGTTTTGACAATATTTGATGCACATTGTTCATATTTCAAGCATGAATACTAAAGCATAGGGTGGTTACCTGAAAGCTTTGCAAAGAAAGCCAGAAGTATATGCAAGTATTCTTCTCTGAGTATTGGAGTGTTTATACTAGGCTTATTAGACATGTCTCTTACCAAATCTTCTTTGTGCAGAGAAGAAAGTATCTGGTGCTTGTTAGGAGTATCTTATATCCTTGCATAATGATTATTTAAACAATCATTTGGTTGTGGATGAATGTGTGTAATAGTAGGTGTTTGTTTTGAATATCTAAATGTATTTTATCATTTGGGTAATCAGACATTCTCTCTTTTCTTTTCTTATTCCCTAATTCATGTAATCAGTAATATTCTAACCATTCTCTCCCTTCTCTTGTTTTGTTTTTTCTTGTAGGATTTGCGTGACGAGTGCCTGAAGCTGCATGGTAGAGTACGAGATCTGGAAGTACAGAATCGGAATCTAAGGTGCCTCTTTGATCAGAATAGATTCAAGCAATCCATCCCTTCTCCATCACAGGTAAAATTGTCATTTATGCACTATCCTAACCATTTCTTTTCTCATTCATCTCCTTTTCCTCCACTTTTTTCTGAATAGCCTTTTTTCCTTCGCCACCTCCCTCTACTGATCTTTTCCCTTTATCTCCTCCCCATTTTTATATTGTCATACTATTTTCCATATGATTTCTTGT
Organism: Lytechinus variegatus; assembly: GCF_018143015.1. Taxonomy (NCBI): domain Eukaryota; kingdom Metazoa; phylum Echinodermata; class Echinoidea; order Temnopleuroida; family Toxopneustidae; genus Lytechinus; species Lytechinus variegatus. The sequence continues at coordinate 92,089,020 of NC_054740.1, read as the reverse complement.
GAGTTCCTCTCTTTCTTATTCATCACTCTGCTTTCATTGATGTATGTTGAATATACTAGTCTATTCACTTATTTCACTTATTCCCATTTCTACACCTACAGTCTTCTTCACATCAGCAATATGTTTCCTACGGCAGTACCTCACCAGGTTTGGCAGGTTGTTCAATACCAGTCCTTACACCCTCAGCATCTTCCCATTCTTCACCTTCATCAGCCTCACCTGGTCTCTATGCACCCTTCAACCATCCACTGAGGACCACCAAACATCAACGGTCAGAACCTGGTCCTTCTGGCTCAACCCCAGAGGGTGGCAAGGATCCACCGCTTAGCCCTCGCTTGTTGCAGGGACAGGCTCCTAAGAAGGTAAGTGCCATCATCAAGGGTGTTCTTTGAATTCATTATCCTGTGTTTTGGCACTTGGTACTATTAACATAGGAGGTGTTTCACAAAAAGTATTTTCTGACTTTATACAGGGATAGTTATATGTTGATAGGTAATGAGTTGTAAATCTGTTGTATAGTGCAACCAGGTGATCTCGTATGGAAGCGTATGGAAATGATAGCTGTATATGTTAGCTGTCCATGCCATTAGTTTCTCTCCATTAACGAAGTGGATGTTTTTTAGAGTAATGTTTTGTGTAGCCACAGATTATCAAAAATAGTTTTGTTTTCTTGTTTGGAACCAAAGCTCTGTTGTAAACCGGTCAAGTTATTGTAAAAACCCCATGAATATATCATGAAGGGGAAAAAATGTATACCTCCTATTCACTAATTGCCAAGTGTGATGAGACAGAACAGTTTGAAAAAATATATTTCTCATAATTAAAATGAAATGTCAAACCTGTCTTGTTGTTGTTTTTTTTACATTATGTTACTTTCCACATCTGTTGCCTTTCAGTTATAAATATGGTCTTTGTACAGAAAATGTTTCATTAATTTGAGGAGTATTTTCCCCCCAAAGCTTAAAAAAGAATTACACCATTTATGGTTTCTAACAGAGAAATATTAATTGATTCCTAAACATCTTATTTGAAGTTATGCAGTAAACTATGAATAGGGCTGAAACCTGCAATTGACCTGCATTTCTTCAATATCAAATTTCCAAATCAGCCGTATCTAAATCTTAGGAAGGAAAAGTAAATCATGACATGGCAAACTGGCAAAGTCAAGGTTAGGTACGCATCCTTCCTTGAAGTTTGTTTAGCGAATATTGATGTATATCCATTGCATGGAACTGTATCACATCCAGTGAGCTTTCTTAAGGATCAAAATGGAAAATGCCTTTTCAAATGACTCACCGATCTTGTTTGAAGCAACTTTCATTATGAAAATATTCTGTTATAAAGAAAATTAAAATCATCTGAAGCAGATTAACATTGGCATGATAAAAACCATAGCATTCGTGCTCATTTTAGATAGGTGGAGGTTTCTTTCATGGTGTAGATCACTTTACTTGCGATTTCCTTTCAAAATTGTTGAAATGTTAGGTGATATAGATACAACTAGGGATGCCCACAATCCTTCATGCATAGATATCTTTTGATACATAATTTTGTCTTTTTTTTGTGTGTACAGCTTGACCACAGTGGTTCCCCAGTGAAGACAACAGACCAGTCCAAAGAAACCAACCCTCAGTGTGACACTTATCAAAGGCTAGTCAGGCAACAATATCAGCAATACCGTCATCACCATTCCCAACAGCAGCTTCAACAACAACGCACACTACCTCAAGAGATCCTTAGACAGCTGTCGGCTCCAGCCAATTATCCAGCATCGTCCTCTCCACATCACGCAATGCAACAGGGTAGGACACCAGCAATCAGGGGCTTGGATCAGATGTACCCCTTCCTCCCATACCAGTGTGAAGTGTCTGGGGTAGAAGGTGCAGGTGAGGGGATGGGTATGGAAGACTACTCTTGGTCCACAAGTCCTTCAGATGCATTTCCGTCGTCCATGGGGCATTCCTCTTTGCCGAATACTCCAGGAAGGATGGGTGTCTATGATGAGGCCTTGAATGGTAACATGCCTCTCAGTGGAAGCCTCGGGGCTAGGATCGCTAAAATGCAAGTGATGGGAGAGGATAGGCTTGAGAGGAACTCACCACCAGAAGTGCAGGATGGGCGCAATGGATACATCCTCGGGGACCAATACACTAAGCCTTATGTTCATGCACCATTCCATTATGCTCAAAGTCTTCTCAAGGAGCTACAAGAGATAAGTGCCAGCGTTAAAAGCTTTGAAAGTCTCACTCTAGAACCTAAAGCCAGTCACCAGCAGAAAAGGAAAGCAAACGATGGCCAACCTGTCCTGCAACGTCAGAAACTTGCCAAAAACTTTTCACCAAGTGCTTCCAATGCAAGCAGCGAGTCTCTCAATAGTGCTACCTCTCCAAAACATATGATGGACAGCACAAGTAGTATGACAAGTACAGAGAGCATGGAAACAACTTTAGAGAGGATTCCACCGACAGTTCTGTCTCATGGTAGTCCTCTAAGACAAGAACATCATCTTCAATGGAGACCTGAGTATGGAGGAAACAAGGTTCCTGATAGAACTTCTCAATTCCCTCCTGATACCCCATCACCTCCTACCACAGACATTGAACCATCAGAAAGGGACTATCAGCACTCTCGCTATTTGCGGAATAGACAACACAGTGGTGGGTCATGTCCAGAAAGAGAGTCATCATCCAGGGAACATGAATCAGATAGCAAGGGTGATATCAGTCTCTCTTCTGGTAAGGGTAATGTGAACAAGGCCATTGATCGGTATCAGGAGAAGGTTAAGAATGCAATGAGTGGGAGAAGAGACAATCAACAACTTCCTGTCAAGAATCAGATGCCTGCTCTCAGCATGAGAGACAAAGATGCTATTAATGAGGCTCAAAGGAACTTACAAATATCTCAAGATAATGAAATGGCTTGCGGAAAGGTCTCACATCAGCCTGTCAGAGATGATGGAATAAAAGGGTCGTATTCTGTACAAGATTCAAGCTGTTCAAGGTCAGTCTTTGGCAGGGTAAAAGCACAGGTGCAGAGCAGCAGTACTGGATATTCATCTGAGAAGACAAAGTCCGATGAGGATATTCTCGAAAGTGTAACTACCCAGGTAAAACCTAAGCTGAGTAGGCAACGTGCAGCTGAATCAGTGAATCAGAATGTAGAGATGCTGGCAGGAGAGGGCAGCACGCATCTTTGTCAAAATTTAGCAGAGAGTCCGCTGGAAAAGAGCCAAGCATCAAGGCAAGCTTTGTCACAGTTGAGAGACAATGACCCTGATGACATGTCTAGTCCAATTTGGAAGCGCAAGTCACAGATGGAAGCATATAGGTTAGATGGAGATGAAAAGAGAGGGGACGGGAGAGATGATGTTGATGAAAGTGAAGATACAGACTCAAGAGTTGCATCATTTATGACAGCTCCAGATGTAAAAGGCAAAGAAGAAAATGGAAAACTTTTATCAAAATATGGAAATGAAGCAAACTGCAAATTATCTCCAAAGCATTACGTTGGTAAAATGCAGTCTCCTAAGTCTTGTAGAAAGTCAAGTTTACCACTCCCCACCCCATCTGCTGTTACTGTGGCAACGAGTAAGCCATCTGGAGCAGGTCTGTCGCAGAGTGTGGGATCAATTGCTAAAGCAGATGTCAGTGTGGTAAATGGGATGAAATCAGCGCAGAGTGGAGATGCAGGGCTAGATAGATTGGATACGAGTAAAGCAGTAATGAGAGATGAAAGCAGTACAACAGCAGGAACAAAGGATGAGACTGCTTGCAAACCATTACTGTCAAAAGTAGAGGCAGGGAATGATCAAGGGAGTAAGAGTGTGGTGAAGGTACAGGGTAATGTAGTAGGAGCAGAGAAGATGAGGCAACAAATCCCAGTCAGGACTAGCAGAGAAGCTACAGAATCTCTCCTGCAGAAGACAAAGATGCAGTTCAATCGTGGGGAGGTTGGGAGATGTTCTCTCGGGGCCAAGATGACACAACTATCCAAGAAAGGTGCACCGTCTCCATCAGAACGCCCGTTATTATCCCACAATGCAACAGGACGTGGCCCTCTTGCCATGGCTGCCTCTGCCAAGGCTGTGGATGTACCTGTATTGGAATCATCGCCACGGTTACCAGGAAGACGGCAGATGACACCTGAGCATCTACGCAATGAAAGAGATTCTCTTGGAGACATGGTTGAATTCACGTGAGTATTAAGACATAACTCTAATCAGTTTGAAAGTTGAAAGCACTTTATTCAAAAATTCAATATCCGATGTTCTTTAATGTTGATTATAGCATTATATATTATCTTTTTAAATAAAAAAGCTAAGAATGTGTCAGCTGATCAGTGAAGCTATAATCACACAATCAATCTCTACAAAGCAATTTCTAAATATGAACATATTCGTGCTCATCTATTTAGAAAATAATAACTGAAAACAAATGTAATCGAAAAATAAGCAACTTGGTCACATAAAATTGATATTATGTTTTATCAGATGATGACTTATGCTGAGAACAGTTAAAAAGATCTGAAACTGCTAACTTGTGCAACACTATTTGTAGCAGACACTGTATTGAACCCATTTCAACTGTACAGCACTTCATTCAATGTGTTAATGTAAAGTAGATTATTTTACTGCATTAAATATGATTTGTCTTTGGAAAGATGTTTTGTTAAGTTAACATTAAAAGACAAATAAATTCCCTGTGGAGAGAAGAAAATAAATTAAACATAATATATATGTTATTGGTCAAGGGTATTATATCTCATTCTCCAGATAGACACCAGCTTGGGAATCACTTAAAGTCCCAGCTGTGTTTGCATCTATCAGTTTAGAAGTCTCTGTTGTACAATGTATCCGGTCTCTAGTCATCTTCAAGACTGAATTAATCATCTACTCTCTGTTTGTCAACTCCATTTCTGAGAGACAACACTGAATACTTCATCCCCCTTCTATTTCACCTTCCATCTATCTATTTCCATTTCACTTGATATACATTGCTCTTTCTCTCCACATCTATGTCTCTTTCTATATCTTTATACTGTTATTTTGTAATTCTCTCTCTTCTTGCTATAATGTCTTACATGATGTACAGTTGTGCTCAAAAGTTCATGAATCCCACCAGAAAATGCACTTCATCATGGAGCGCAGAGAACCTGACTTAAATATAGAAAACATGACAGATCAGTTTAAATGTGTTGATTTTCTGGTTCGGTTCACTAACATTTGAACACCACTGTATATCCCTTTCTGTTCATATATCTCTCTGTTTTCTCTCTCCTATATTGTTCTATGCGCAGTTACTATTTTTCTCTCCTGTGTATATTATTCTCTCTCCATCTATACAATCCTATATATCTGTCTTTCCATTTATACAATTTTTTCATTCTTTTTGTTCTCACTTCTCTTCCCTATTTTCTCTCCCCTCCCCCCTCTCTCTCTTTATTTCTCCCCTTTGTCTCTTACATTTCTCCTCTGTGCCTCTCACCATCTCATCTTATCATCCCTCCCATCACCTCATCATCCTTACCATCTTGCTATGAAGGACACATATTCTCATTCCATGCATAGCTATGTATTAAGCTCACCCATGTTGAGAGGTTCCCTACATCACTAGAAGATCGATGCCCTGTTCCTTTTCAAAATTCTTCCGACATCACATGTCCACCAGACAATGGCTTCACTGGTTAGGTTTAAAGGCTACATTCACACTTCTTCATAATCACCTACAATGTAGTTCATCCAACAGTGAAATAAATTGCGGCATTGTCAGAAATTTATTAAGAAAAGCAATAATTTGCCTTTTAACAATACTTTACAGCTTGACAGTTCTTTGTTCTTCGCTTGTACTGTATTTGCTCCCTTTGAAAATTTGCATTTAAGGCAAATATTAAATCTACCCAAAACACACTCAAGCTAAATGTTATCATGTATTTAAACCACTTTCACATAGCTCTTGGAATTCCGATGGGAGTTATTGATGCAATAACATTGCGAGTACAATAATCAAAAGACATGATTATAATGGAATCCTAATAATGAAAAAAAATTGTTAAAAAAAATCTTGTCTTATTTTAAACAAATATATTCTAAGGCTCTCAATACAGTGAGGTTGGTAGTATGTCTTTCTGATATATTGTCATAAAATTGAATTTCGTGGTATTTGAACATTGGAAGGAAATCTTGTCAATATTTCTTGTTGCAATCAGTTGCAGTTTACAAGTTTTTATTGGTCTTTGTTGTTCAATTAAAAAATAATACCAATATTTGGTAATTATTTAAATCATCCTATATTTCATACTTCTTTGAGGAGAAGTTTGCTTACCCAGTCACATTATATTCATTATCATGCAGGCTTTGATCTCCTGAAACATAGGCTGTAGAATAATGAGGGGACTTCATGGATGAGATCTGTTACTGAAAAGTTGATCTCTTGTTTCTTATCTGTCAGTCAGTAAGATAAACATAATAATCTATCTGCATTACTGATGCTCATCTGCGATGGTGTAATTATTTCTAGGTTTTGTGTTTGCATCTCACTATGCATATCTTTATCCCCCTCCCCCTCTCTCTCTCTGTTCCTCTCTATTTCTCTCTATATCCCTTCCTTCCTATGTCCCTTCTCTTTCTGTCATCACCATCCTCTCTTCTCTGTCCTATCACCTGGTAGCTGACGTTTGTCTGACTCTGGAATCCATAACATACACACACACAAGATCTCCATCTCCAGTAGATAGAAACTTTGTTGGATTTAAACTGTGTATTCATCACAATCTGACTCACAAAGAGAGAACCAAGGACAATGACTGTCTCTTGTGATGTATGATTCTTTACCTTAAATGGATTTTGAGAACATGTCATGTTGTACCTTTCAAGGCTTTGTTATTCTGAATTCTACATCTCCTGTCAGAGCGCCTATTTGATGTCCAATATCACTTTATTTTCACTTTATTTTCTAAGACTTCAGACAAGCTTTTCTATTGAATAAAAGAACATGGATTCAAACACATGTCAACATAAATTTATTTCAGTGAACTGAAGTTAACATGTGATGCTCCATGGTGATACACATTTCTATGTTTTTTGTGACAGAGATCAAAACAAGTTTGTTTATTTCGCCTTTCATTTATAAGGTTAGCTTTTGTTCTCCTCCAAGGAGAATACCTTATCCTTGTGACATATGTTTCATATGAAAATAATAAATAACTGCTGGTAGTACTACTACATCTGTTGTGGAATAACATATGGTTTCTTCTGTTTGAAATTGGATGACTTCATGGTACTCTGATTAAGATTAGATTACATATTGACCTTCCTTCTAGTAGTTCAAAACAGCGGCATGTTCATGGATGGCTGCTTTCATTTCTGGTATATTTTTAACGCATTCTAATCAAAGAGGGAAACTATACTATTTAAAATAGAAAGAAATTAGGTCTCTCTGATTTGTGAGATTACAATGTAGGTATATCATTAACTTAAGTGAATTTTTGCTTGTGGGTGTACAAAATGTGTTTGAAGTCTAACCTGCTTTTCTATATGACAATATTATTTTGATGAACAATATTGGAATATTTATTGATATGGAATTGCATTATTACTAGAAATTAGAAGAACTGGGAGACGGATTGAGAAGTACTCATATTTTATTCATGTTATACAAAGATAAAGCAAAATAAGTTGTTCATAATAAATGTTTATTTGTATTAACAGGGCACCCATTTTTACCTGCTAGTGACCAATTTTAGTAAGGCTCTACCACATATGATTTGGATGCAATTGTATGACCATTTCTAATACCTTGGTCACATTTGCTCTACGGTGGCCGTACGGCGAGTCAAAAACAGCCGTTTTGTTAATCTTAATTCAAACCACCTATATGCAGCTGTTACAAAAAATGTTAAAAGCAGCTGTTTTCAACTCGCCGTATGGCCGCCGTAGAGCAAATGTGACCAAGGTATAAGCATTATCTTTTGACAATTGTATATTATAACCACAAAGAGTAATTCCATTGATTTCATCATAAAAATGAACTTTTGGTGACAGAAATAGTCTATTGATAGTGGAATGAAACCATGGTTGACCTGCATCACTCCAGTGAATAACCATTGATAGTCTATTTTGATGAAGATGAGAACAATAATAGAGACGGGTGCAGTGAGATACCTCAGTAGGTCTCTTGTGAATGACTTCCTACAAAATATGGTGGAAAATATGATTTATTTATTTTATTTCCAGGCAAAAGACAACAAGAATATATGTAAAAGAAGAAGAAATCACCACCGACTAGTGCCTGAGGATGACTAAAAGAAAAACTAGTTTCTGTTATTAAGCTCTTCTCACTAGTCGGGGTTTACAAATATACAAAAATGAAATTGGTATGAAATGACAATATATGTTTAGATGCATTGCTTATTAAAACAAAATAAACATACATTGCTTATTAAAACAAAAAATACAAATTGATATTGGTAATACTACTATATCTTCAGTCAGATGTGTGTAGTCCCAATATGCAGTACCCTTGAAATGTCAGTTAACCTTATGCATAAAGTTTGGTTCTATTTAGATTGATGCAAGTATAGGCCTGTTTGATGTGATATGATAACAAGGCTGATCATTCTAATGGAATAGGAATAATACTACATACAACAATGAGATTTAATACTACATACAGTAGACCTACATCTTCCTAAAGACTCACTAAATACAGATGTCAGTAAATCCGTAGTTATGTTAAATGTAGATACAGAGCACTGGTATCGATGTACGATGTCACACTACTCAAGTGGGGGGGATGAAACAATAGATCATCCCCCTCGGACAGTAGATTCACAACACAAATCAACACCATGATTCATTGTTTTGTTAAATGTAGATCCAAACTTCTGATGTTGTTAAATGTAGATCCAAACTTCTGATGTTGTTAAGGGAAGGGGGGGTGGGTAATCGTATGCTAAGTTTGAAGATATTTTATAATTACGTTTTTCTTTTCATGCATTGTCTCCTCTTATATACTCAACAGTGCATGTTTTCTGCATGTATGATGTGAATACTCATCACGCGGCGTTAGAACAGTGGTGAACCACTATGACTGCAGCTATACATAATGCAAATTCTGCAATGCTTTGAATAAATCCAATGGTTTTAGTGGGATCTGTTCAGCTGTTGTTATGTTAGATCGCAGGTATCCATGTTGTGAAATGTTAAAGCAGTCTGGATTACACATCCTTGAACAATGTGCATTATTTTCATTATTGATGTTTTACAGCATAATGGATACTGAAATGCAAATAATAATAGCAATACCGACATATTTACCCAGTGAACTTCATTTCTGAAAACTGTTCTTCCAACAGGCCCTGCTAACATCTTTTTCTATGGAATAAAATGTTACTTTTCCAGACTTATTCCCCCCCCCCCCCGGAAAATTCATAGCCCTCCAACTGTTAAAGTGTTACCGAAATCACTGCTCTAATTATTTTTGTATGTCATGTTATGCTTGTGCTCTTTAGTAAGTTTGATACATGTAGGGCTCCTATGTTGAAGAATGTCTGATTTCTGTTCAAATCAAATCCCTTGAATTTGTCAGGTGGATGTGAAATCTGTCATTTATTTTACTTCAGTTAAGAAATCCCCTTTGACTGATTGAATGGGAATTTTGTGATATTCATTGCAAAATTAAACCAAGTTGCGTGCATGAAGAGAGAATTGAGTAGAGAATGAAAATATTACCCTGAGGGTAGACTTCAGATCAGAGTTTTGTCAATATTTATGAAGTTATTCACAAATAAAATTTATTTTCCTATCTTGATTTGATTTGCATCCATTCATCAATATTGATCATCCTCTCATCCTGTAGTAGAGTGACTTTATGCTCCCTGAATTGGATAAATACCAGCAATATTTTATCATATTCATTGGTAATCTGAACTCCAAACAAGATACTACACAAAAGGTTGACATGAATAACTTCAAGGCAGTCTGCTCCCATTGCTACCACCATGGACATTCTTTCTTACTATACCATGATCACTATAGCCATACAGGATATTCATGTCATTCATGAAAGCAACTTGAGTATATTATGATGGTATGGATATTATTAGAATTTGAATTAATTATTTCAACATTTCTATTGTACTATTTAGGTCAAGAGTATTTATTTATCTTTCTTTTGTTTAGCTTCTTGTTACACAGTGATATTTCTACCAGCTTCTCCTATGTTCTGTGACCATGAAAACAACATTAACATATTGATTCCATTATTATGTAAACAAGTCCCAAATGCATTCTTCATTTTGCTTTTTGGATTCTGACAGAAAGTAAAATCCTAAATACAAGGAGTAAGGATTCGATGTTGAAGCCTCCTTTGATTGTAATGGACTAAGGAGTTGCAAATCACATTTCTATAAATCACAGTTTAGATTTGGCAATGTGAACATGGTATCGTGCACTTGTCAGTATGGAGTCAAAGTTATTTCTATTGTGGTGTATGGTAGTCTTCTCATTGTGAACGTGAACCTGGCTACACAATGCTCTTTACATGTAGATCTGTCATACCAGCAGGGGTGGTATTCATCTTTTAAGTGTCATCTAAGGTCCTAGTGTCATCATAGGCCAAGTGATTATTCTCTCTCTCTCTCTCCATTCTTTCTTTCTTTTTCTTTCTCCTCTTCTTACCCTCCCCCTCTCTTTGTGATATATTTTTTTCTTTTTCATTTTCTATTTGGCATTCTCTTGTCTCTTCTGTCACCCATTGTTTGCTTTTCCATTTTCTTATATAAACACCCCCCCCCCCATTGGTACTTATTCTCTCCCCTCTCTCTCTCCCTCTCCCTCCCTCTCTTTCCTTTTCTCTCTTTTTATGTCTCCTCTCACTTCTATTTACTTTTGATTTCTCTTTTAAATCTTTTGCTTTACTTTTTATTTCTTCATGTTTTCCAAGAACTGTGTACTGTGCTACATTTTTATATATTTTCTGTATTTTCTCCTTTTTTCCCTTGCCCTCCTTCCCCACCCCTTACCCCCCCCCCCCTTCTCTTGATCTCTCTCTATATATGATTGATACCAGTATAATGTATAGTCTCCTCACCTTGTAGTTGTTCACCCTGTGGGATATCATTGAACAAAGTGATACCATAGCTGTGACGCGATGTGATTGCTGATGGATGTCTCCAACGAGGAATTCAGCATTCCATTTCATTCACAATCGAGTTGATCAAACAGAAGGGTATCATTCGGTCGCTTGCAGATGATAGACGTGTTTTGATCAGTCAGAATTTTTGGATAACCTATCTACTGTTTCGGTCATATTATTAGGATATTGTTGTCACAACAATTCAATGCTGTTTGTTGTGACAACTTTTAAACTCTCTGAATTCATGTGACTTCATCATTTTGCAAGGAATATTGGTAAAAAAAATTAGCGAAGTTTTGGTTGATATCAAGTTTGAAGATTTGATGAAGTGATACCTATTATCTGGAGCGATGCAAGGCAGAATTTCCGCATGGATCAATAAAGGATGTATCATGGATTAGGGATTTTTCCTGTGAAGTGAAAATTGACAAATGATTCTTGATGGGGTTCTGTGATTGTATATTTATGGATGTTTCTAGGGCCCTGTATGGTGTGATTAGGAAGGAAGTTTGAGATCTTGTGATGGATGGATTTTTATTGCACTACTTCTTTGATTATACAAACCAACGTGAAGGAATTTTTCTTTGTGACTGAAGATTTATTTGATTCCCCTGGCCTGTCAGATTGTTTTTGACAATGGGACTGTACAAAATGAACCATGAAAAGATGAGGTGAGTGTAAAAGCTTTAGAAGAAGTATTTTCTAATATTTTTTTCTATAAATTTCAAACCCATGTAAGAAAATCTACCTAATTCCCACCTCAGCAAACCCCACTGGTGTATTTTATGCCAGCCTGGTTGGTTGACTAGTATACTTAAATTTTGAAAGGGTATGTATATTCGAAATCGACCTACCATTGGGCGGTTGGACTAGTAGTCGGTTGGTTGGTCAATATATTCCAAATCATGTAGATCAAACTACTTCCTCAGTTTTTCACCCATGGCTCACAAGGCTTGGTACATGGATTGGTCTTGGAATGTGGACATGTAAGAGATTAAAAAAAAATGTTTTTGGTAGGCCTGCTGCATTGCTATTGTAAAGATATTATTTTGCAATAAGTCAGTGGGATTTTTTTCACTTGATATTTTTCTCACATATGGCCGTCTTTAATCAGTGTATTAATCACCTTCCAGATCTCACGTGATCACCTTGCTTGAAGGCCAAAGTGAAATGTTTAGCTTTATGATGAGGTACATTTCTTTATGTTATTTATCATTTTTCCCAATAATTTTATTTTCCAATTTTGTTCCAGTGATTGAACACCAATGAGCTGTAACAGTCCGATTATTATTTTAATAGGTTTCTTTTCATGGTATGTGGTGTGTGTGTGCCACATGTTGCGTTTTGATGTAGCATGGACTGATTGTATATAGGTGACAATGATGTATACAAAAATTTATTGCAGCACTGTAGAGAGTTGACTCTACTAATAGTACTGTAAGGTTGAAATGAATCATTTCTTTTCATTCCAAGTTAACACTAGTGACCTGTCACATATACAATCAATATTGTGATTATTATCTTAGATCGGTGAAAAACTGTGTACAAATGAATAATAGTTGATAAAAAAAAATGATTTTATCTCTTCAGGGTTTTCAAAAAATTTGTTGTATAGACGGATTGAAGTGCATTATCGAAGTATCTGATGTATAAGCAGGGGTAGTATTGAGCCAAAAATGCAGAATAAATAATGATAATAATCTGCAATCCCAGTGATAAAATAGCTCCTCACTAGAAAATTAAAGATAAATAGCAAAATATATAGTTGATGATGTTTTTATCCAGGACAGTGTTTAATTTAACCCATTAATGTCTGTTGCAAGTCATCTATTGTGAATCAACCAAACAAAAACAGATAAAGCTATCCGGGGTGAATGCTGTTGTTATTTTGATAATTGAAAAGAATGACATATGAATTGATAAATGAAGAGCAGGATGGTGTCACTGTATGAGCTGCTCTTATAAGTTGATCAATGGAGTGCACTTTTATCTCGATAGGTTATGCATACATTACCATATAGACACAAATAACATAGACATCTGACTCTGTTTTCAATGTAAACATGAACAAGTATGCTAGGCTTGTCATGAGTAGAAATAATGTTTTCCTTGAACTAGATCTTGATCGGATGCATTCTCTGACAGTGTTGCTGCGATCTTTCTTTATTACGGGCATGATATTCTCCTGACTGAAATCAGAATTCTGATTTTTTTTAAAATTTTGTTCAGATTTATTTTTTGTGCACGAAATCCTTTGTGCAAGAACATTCTAATGTTGTTTTTTTACTGCTTTTTAAAGTCAAGTGATAAAACTATCATCGTACAGACCTACCTTGAAAAATCACTTTCGATTTCTTTATTATGCAAGAGCTTGTAACCCCGACAGGGGCGCCTCAGAATTTATCTGTGACTTAGCGACACTTTTTTAAAGATTTTTTCAGAGGGGAATATCATGCCTGTTATCATTTTTCTATCCTTTGCTCTGATTTTTTGTGTGGCTTTGCTGAATTGGCATATACATTATTTACCTTATATTTATAAAGTCGTGATATTTGAAAAATAATAACATTTGCTCTTTGTTTTCTGTCTCAATTTTTTCCTATGTCCCCTCCTTAGCTCTCCATCAGACTGTCACTATGTCTCCCTCCCTCCTTTCTTTCTTCCTCCTCCTTCCTCCACTATTCATTCTTTTTTTCCTTCCTTCTCCTCACCCTTTTCTTTCTATTCATTACTAGTATTTATGTGCCAATACTCCTTCCAACAATCTTCCATCAGCCCTTCCTACCTTTAGTTGTCTCTATTATCCTTTTTTCTCTCACTGATCTTCATCTTGACTCATGAGCCTAAATCAAGAATTAAAGAATAAAAGGTTGAGAGTTTGGGCTAACATCAGATAGAGTTACCAGTAAAGTGGGAAATAGCAAGTGAATATGAAAATTATCAATTGTCATTTCTTCTTATTTTCTCGCTATTTTATCTTGTATATTCACCCACCTTCATCTGCCTCTCTCATCTCTCTTATATTATGTAATAGTGACATTTCTTTTTTATCTTTTCAGTTCTCAAAGCATTGAGGAGAGAGCATCAGTCCAGAGTATGTCAACTGAGTCTCTTCAGTCGGGTAACTCCTTAGGATCATCAGCAGATTGGGATTCTCCTAGCAAGAACAGTTCCACCTCTCAGCAGGCTTCTACCCCACTGGTAAGATCACTGTGTTCTTAATCAAGCCTTCATGTTCTTCTCATCCATTCATGTGCTATGAGATAATTAACCTTTGCTAGTACATGAACCAGATCTAAAATCATTCTGTGGTGGTTCACTTTGTCATAGCATAGTTCTACATTTATATTAGGGATGTATTCTGCTAGTTTTGGATGTACCTCTTTTTTGTTCTTTGGTTTGCCAATGATTTGAGAGTTTTTGATCTTTGACTCCAAAGTCATGTATTCCATCACATAGTGATATGCCAACTTTCAGGAGTGCTCCTTTAGATTTTTCAAAATGTTATAGTGCCATCCAAGACAGTGCTCTTATCACATCATATGCACACAGTTTCATATCATAGTATTTATAGATATATTCTTTGAAGAGTTTTTCATGTCTTTTGTTTTATTTAATTCTTCCTCATTGTGTATGGATAAATGGTCAATAATGAGTTATAAACTACCTGAGAAACAAATGGTTTGCCTTTTTTCCCATTTTCTAGCTTGAGGAAAATAGCCAAAACTATTATTTTGTTTCTTTACCATTATGTGTATACTTTCTAGTAATTTTGTTAAAAGATGCATCTCTTCAACCTTCAATCCTAAACAATTATCTCAAATCAATTTCATTATATTTTTGTTACCAGGGCAATTTGTTATCAAGTGACTCTGAATCCGAGGAAGAAGAAGAGAGTGTAAACTTTGTTGATATGTGGAAGGCTCGGTCTACTCCACCCATTAAACTACCAGACTGGGATCCTAATAAGAGCATTGAAGAACATAGAAAGAGGGTAAGTTTGCCCCACCCACTAAGGTAGAATAATCACACTTTGCTCATACCATGTCTTTTACAAGTTTATTTTTCAAGAGTTTTGCAGAGCAGATGTAATAACATTTGATGATTGAAATTCACCCAAAAAGCAAACCATTATGTCATATATCCAGTGCTAATTCAGAAATCTTCTTCAATTAGATGTTGAAGTCTATCAAATTCAATACATCAAAATACAATGGGTATTCAGTGAATATGTCAGATAGGCTCAATCAAGAATCCATACTGCATCTAGTTTATAGTCCTAGATCATATAGCTTTGGATTAATTGTAATGCTGATTTTTTTTTTGCAATTGATTGTATTAATCATCCATTGCAGTCAATTGTACAGATGAACAATATGATTAATCACTAAACTAAGTATAACATGGCCATGATTATGGATTTGTCTGACTCATATGTGGGAAGCAGACAATATACTACTTGAATAGATCAATAGATCTGTTTTAAGTCGCAGGTGCATTCTGTGTTAAGGGGAAAACTACTAAACATGCTGGCATACGATAGCTTGGGGTTTAACTTTTGAACAGAAACAACATGCAACAATATGATCAAAATACATTGTAAAATCACAATACAGTATAGTGATTTTACAATGTATTTCAATCATGTTATTGCATGTTATAATACATTATATCTGTGCAAAAGTGAATCCCACAGTTATCGGATGACAGTTTTGGTAGGAATTATTTTGTTTCAAGATATTCAATTGAGCTAATAATGATAATGATTATAGTCATAGTGATCATAATGATGGCAGTAATGACATTGATAATGGTGATATTGGTGATGATGATTATGATGATGGTGATGATGATGGTGATCATGGTGATCTTGATGATAACAACATTAAAATAGAAATTATTATAAAAACAGAAAACATGAAATCGAAATAATATATTCTGAAAAAAAAACAATTAATTTTGCATATACATGACTTTGATAAATCCTCAAATCTTCTTTACATACTAATGGCATAATACCTGAATATTTGAATTGAAGACTCTTTAATGCACCAATAAGTCAAAAAAGGATATAAAACCCTAACTATTAATATTTGAGAATCTGAACTGCAGTCCATCCTTGAATGCATGCTCTTCTTTATCTTATTTCAGATGAGAGAGTCATTAGAAAGAACAGAGAGTGCCAGTTCTGCATCTAGTGAGCAGTGGATCCTCAGTTATCCTATACCAGATGACCCATCAACCAGATCAGGACCAAGCAGCAGACAAAGCAGTGTTGGTAGTATGACCAGGCAGGATTCTTCTAATTCTAGATCAGGAGTCGCATGTGATGAAGATAGGAAGATACTCCAAGAACTCTTGGAGAAGGAGCATAAAGCGCAGAGTAGGAGCACCAGCAGCGATAGCAGTCCAGAGGGGAAGAAAGAGAAGCAGCAAGTCATAGGTTCAAACCACAGCTTGGGTGATACATCCATCATGTCTGATTTTGTATCAAGCATAATGGCAGAGGTGAAGTTGGAAGATGCGACTGCAAGAGGAAAATCCAAATCAAAAGGGTCCAAAGATGATTTGACAAGACCCAAGAAGCTTCTTAACAGTCCATTCATTAGATCTCAGAGTATGAGAGCTCCACCTAAACCATCAAGACCGGAAAGGACAAGAATACCAAGTGGTGGAAACATGGACAAAGGAAAGGTTAATTCAAGTATTCCAAAACCACAGTCTCATAGTAACAAATCTCTTGCAAGTGTCAAGAAATTGGACACACCTAGTACTAAACCGTCAAAAACTGTTCAGAATCATTCATCGAGTGATAGCAAAAAGAATGGAAGTGGGCTGACAAGAACTTTCATGTCCAAAGCTTTATCAAGAACTACTAATAAAAGTGCATCAGACAGTCCGACTTCAAATCAATCACAGTGTGAAATGACGAGTCCTACTGCTTCAGAAAAGTCTGGAGGAAAGAGTAAAAAAGCAAATTCAAAAAGTGGGAAAGGAAAAGGCAAAGGGAATGACTGTACACCAAAGGGAAAATCAACTACTTCGGGTGCCAAAGACCCTGGATCAGCTAATAAAGATTCCAAGAGTAAAAGTAAAATACCTCAGTTAATCAGACAGGGTTTAAAACAAAGTCCCGGAAAAACTGATTCAACAAAGAAAAAAGGTCAACAGAGGAAAGAAATTGTTGTTGAGTCTCCAAAAACAGCACCAGCAGGGAGCGAAATGCTAAGAACAGAAAAATCATCCAATTACAACACGAGTGCTTTCACAGAAGTTGCTCCGCTCACCAAGCAGCCAAGTTTTGTCGTGGACAATGTGCCTTTCATTGATGATTCTTCTAGAAGTCCTACCAAAAATGAGAATCCCAACAAAACCCCATCACCGAATGATGAGAAAAATCTTTTCACAAGCCACTTAGACCAGCAAGGTGAAGCACTCTGTGGACAATCTCCCAAACTAAGTCCTCGACTTCTTCAGAGACTTCGTGCCAGTGGTATTGAGCTTGCAAACAGCAGTGGTTCGGACAATGACTCTGTCTTCCTTCCCGATGAACCACGTCCTAGCACATTGCCGATTGACTCGGTACACACCTGTCCTATGGGCAATGGTAATGTTACAAAGCAATGCCAACAGCCAGAAAGAAGAGAAAATGGTTCCACTTCAGAACTGCACCTAGATCAAAAGGAGATTGAAGACATTAAGAATGGACTCCTTGTAAGTGAATCAGATGCTCTCAGTATTGGCAGCTGGAGTGCCAAGTCAAGTGAATTTGGGCTCAAGAATTCATTTTTGTTTGGGAATGGGGATTTGGGAAATGTTGGGACACCAAGCAACAGAAGTCTTGGTCGAGGAAGCCTTGACAGGGGAAGTATAGGAAGAGGAAGTCTTGAAAGGGGGAGTACTGGGAGAGGGAGTCTAGCACCTTCTGTCTCATCGAACCCTGAAGATTCTACAGAATTAGGAAGGACGGCAGATGATGAGGTGGATCCCAAGAAATATGATGTTCCTTTGGTATCCACAGAGATGATGGAAGACTTTGAAGCAGAAGATCTCTGTGATGAAGATGGGATGAGCAGTGATAGAGAGAAAGAGGCACAGCTCACTGAAAAGGTATGTAAAAGATTTGAAATAAAGCAAGTCTTTTGAAAATCAATCATTAATTCAAGCATTCTTATGTGCATCATAGTAAACTATATAAATATAAAAAACTAAAATCATTATGATCATCTTTTGTCTTTTTTTTTTGTTTTCAAAACAATTAAGAATTTACTAATTGCAAGAACAACCACACAATATTTTTGCCTTTGTAATGAAAATTTACTGGATTCCAGGGGGATTCTATTTTAAAAATGATAATAAATATTCTATGATTGATTTTATTTCCATAGGTTTCAGAGACTTGATACTGTGCCTCCTGAGTGTACACAGGTACTACCCATGTTGGTGACCTATTGTGTCTTCTTGGTGAAATTTATTTGGGGATTCATCATATTACTACATCCTTATCCTTTTGTCCTCTTTGTTTGAAACTGTTCAGGAACGAGCGAACCTTCTTGATTCTCTCTTTGAGAGTGATGATAGTGATGGAGGTCTTGATGGCTTCTTAGATGAATCCAACGAATCTCTGCTTGACAGCCACCCTGATGAAAAAGAGTTCATGAAACTCCTTGGCGACAAAGGTAACAAGATTTAGTTCATAAAAAGCTTTGTGGCAAAATAATATATTCCACACTAATATGATATTTTAGAAAGTCCACTTGTCAAGAGAACATATCTCACTATGACAACATGCTTTCTTGTTAAGTTGACTTGATAAGATATTTCATTTCACCACAACTACAGATTTTCTTGTCAAGTTGACTTGGTGAGAAAATGTATGTTGCAATGTTTACTCACACAAGTTCAACATGGTTTGATAAATATCTTCATTGACAAGTTGACAAAATATGGATATTATGTTTAGATAAAATATATCTTTGAGATGTCAACTTAAATGGCACTTTAAATTTTCTGTAAAAGTCAGATTTTTGTTTTCATAATAGTTAAAAGGAAGTCTACTTAATTTTTTTATTGGAGCCTGGTGGTCACTTTTTAATCCTTTTTAAATGATGAAACTTAGAGGTAGTATTCTATTCTTTGATATAAATTGTGTTTACATAACACAACCTAAATGCTCACAACTCATCTAAACCTCACACATCTAAAACAAAATGACATCCAATTTTGTTAGAATTGACTTCCATATACTTAAAAACTAAGAACTCATTCAGGACTAAAATGTGCACAATGTAGGAACATTTCAAGCCATTAAAATATAGTCTCAGAAGTAATTACATACATAGACATGATACATTGCTGTGATCAATTAAGAAAGGTTATACACCTCAACTTTATACTTGGTTCATAAATGCATAATATGGTAGAGATGTTCTGAGTATAAGAGTAAGGTGACAATCTTTATACAACTAAGAAAACCATTTGGAAGTGACAATAAACTCATGATATTGGAGTTGCAAGGTCAAAGGTCATGGAGATCATGGACCAAGTTCATTCCAGAATGCATATGGGAGTGACGATGTGATGATTATGAAAGATTAAGTGTGCAGTATAATGACAGAGGCATAAATTTCTACTGCACACCTTTGAGAATCCATCTATATCATCATGGTACTAAAAACTGAATTGTCTGATCATTGGCTGTGAAATGTGTGTGTAACAGAATAATTTAAGTCTTGGTCATTAAAAAGTGATGATATTTTTGTTGTTTCAGGAATGAAGAGACAAGTGGTACGTCAATCTGTATACTGTCGAGTGTCCCTCATACAAATGGATGTCTTCTCTCTCTACAATCGCTTTGATGATCAGGAGAAGGAAGCTCTGGCATGCTTTGACTTCCTAGAAGAGATGCATGCAAACAATGCCGGTGAGACACACTTCACTGATGACCATCCTTTCTCTGTGATCAGTCCAGGTGTTAGGAGTGGTAACTCTGATAATTATGATGGCAGCGGTGGGATAAGTGATCACTTTGGTAGTAAGGGTACAATCAAGGATTGCTTTGATACTAGCCTCATGCAGGCAGGTGATGCTACTAGTAGTCTCTTTGGAGATGACCCATCAGATGCCACTCTTGTTGGTGAATCATTCACTTCCAAAGGTTCTATAGGAGAGAGCTTACATGAGAACAGTGGAGACTTTACTGAGCACTTTGATGGAGATAGTTTCAGCAGCCGACATAGCAACAAGGTCTTTGATGGCTGCTATGCTATTGGCGACTTCAGCGATCACCTTGGCAACAGGAGCAATCTCTGTTCCAGTATGTCCTCCTCATCAACAGCTAGCTTGTCTTCCCATGAATAATATTTAAAAATATCTCAGCTTTTTTGCACTTCATAACATTTTGTATCCCCAAACCTGCTTGCCCCAAATTTGAGCCTCCATTTTTATATACCATTTGTAAGTTTGATAAATATCCCCATGTTTTACTTTGTCATTTGTGAAGTTCTTTTGATAACTTTTTGTAAACTGTATCAAATTTTCAAACTAAATGAAATGTTGGTTGTCAGTCAATAACTGTTTTTATCAAAGTACCTTCAATTCATTAGTTATCATGTTACCTGTAAATTGTTAGACTGCTATGTTCATTACAATGTATGTTGAACTGCAGAGTTCAAATGTTTTCATAATTATGCAGCAAAATTCTCATCAAAAAATAAGTTATTAAAGGGTCTAAGAATAATTTTAAAATTTTGTTGGTCCTATTTTAGGTTAGTTATAAAGAATGGATGAATTTTGTTTTTTTAATATGTCAGTGCAACCAGTAAACATCTGATTTTTAACAAATTCAGTTTTTCAAATTTCAAAATCAAAAGAAGTAAAACATTTTTTTTAGTTGTAAAAAACACTGTTCAAATTTAGCTAAGCCCCAACATTTGACTCTTAAGACATTTATCTTAAAATCTAGAGATGTCTTATTTTGCTGTATATTTATTAATTACTAATGTCTGAACCACATTGTTCCACTCCTAAAACCATCATAGAGAATGATTTTCTTACTATGTACTTAATAAAAGTCATCTCAATTACTTTCTGTATGTGACAACTACCTCATGAATTGTTTCAAAGTGCCACTTGACATTAACAGAATTCAGTCTTACAAAACATGAAATGGCGTCAGGCTTTCATGTTGAACATCTTTTAGATTGGTTGCCATTTCAACTTCACACTTAATCTTCTATTTAAAGGGCAAAGTCTGGAGGTAGTTGACATCAAAACATGACAGTAGAATTATTGTATCTTTTTTTCTTGTTGGTTTTATGTGAACTTTGAAGTAAGTATGTGTTTTAGGATTTGTGCAATATTTGTTTAGAGTTTGTGATGTCATCATGATAATCTTTAACTTTATTATGTTTAGTCTTTACTTTGTTTGTACTGGTTCTGTTTGTCAAAGTTCTGGACACACTGTACATGTATCGTGCCTATGACTACCGTCAGGTATCTATTAAAGAGATGTTTGCAGAGATAGATAATTACGTAGGACATTGCAAAAATAATGACTTTATAATCTTTTGAAGATTACATGATGTTGAATACTAAACAAGGATATCTCTTCAGAAATACCATTGGAACAATAGGCTGTTAGAACTGTAAATGATGCATTACTAGATATAATCTTGTTCAGCCAGTGTTTTCTTTTCTTCAAAACTAAAAATATGATTGGATATCTAATTGTTATCATCAACTTATGCAAGTATGATTTAATTTGCGGAATGTAGAAAAAATAAAGCTGTAATAGTTGTTAAGACAAAGAAGATAATTGCACAGTTTTGATTGTTTATCAACATAGAATCTCTGCAACACTCTTGCTTTCTATGCATTAATCCATCTTGGACATGTCTCACTCGTCATTCTCACTTGATTTATAAACCCAATCTATACAAGGTAACTCAGGAACATGTATTATTTGTGCCATTGGGGAAATGGCGATTTCAGTTCACAGCATTGACTTCATAACCTTTTTTTGTTCATCTACTTATTCATATATTACTCTTTAAATATCTACAGGGAAAATATTGACAGCATTGCCTTCTCTACTTTACGTTTAGAGAATATGTATTGTTTGGTGCTAAATTTTGCATTTCAAACATAGGAAATTTATTTATATATTTTTTTTAATTCAGCTCTTCTCGTTTCAGGATTCGTGGAGTGTCATGGGGCAGACTTGTTGATTCAATTTGAAAAGGCTGGTTATTATTTTATTTATTTTAGAAAAAAATTAACCTAATCAATAAGATTAAGTGTGAAATTAAATTTTGTTTAAGTTAAAGCTAGTGTGGTTTTAATGTTTGACATTAAATGTAACCATTACTTAACACTGCTTTTTAGAGAAAAGAAATGTAAAGAACGGTAGCAAGTGTGTTCAGTTCTGCCTGAATTCTGGAGGGGAAAAATAGTAATATTGCAAAGAAACTTGCATGAAATGCGACCAAGTATATATTCTTTCTTGGAAACTTACATTTATCAAAATGGATATTATTCTAAAAGAACATACATGACTGCAGATATTGTTTCTGTGTATAGAAGAGTAAATAGCTGTAAAAAGATAGATAATATATGTGAATCAGCATGTGTATGTATTCATATTTATGTACATTAGATTAAATATTCATTAATACCACAAGTGGAGTGGGAACTATATTTTCCTTTAATAAGAAAATTAAAGAAATTAAAATTGAAATCATGATATAAAAAAATGAATAATGGGAATACTCTGTTGAACCCCAAATCAGTGGTTGTTATGTTTATTTGTTTCTCAATTTACATTGCAATTACCTGCAGTGCAAGACAATTTGAGTTTGTGATTTTGATTTATATTGTGATAATGGCTGAAATAATCATAATTGATGTAAATGACTGACACAATCAATTGTCTATTCATTGATTTTAATTACAATGGTCTTGCTGTTTTATTAAGTTATTCATTGTTTTTAGGACTTCATTCATGCATATGTATGTTTTGATTTCATGTTGTGAAAATTCTGAATTTGGTTTTGTAATTGTTGAGATCATGTAGGCCCGAGAAATGGACCAATTTCACACAAAAATATATTATGAAACAGAGTCACTTTGTGCGACTAATGATTTCCTGGACTGATACAGGTGATAAAGAGGATGTTGATTATAATTGATAGTTTTGATAGTGACATTGTTTGTTTTATATACAGATGTGATGGTGGTTGTGTTTGTGTATTTTATGATGATCATGATCATCATCATGATCATCATGATGATCGATGGTAATTATGACGGTAATGATGATGATGAAGGTGGAGAAGATGATGATGATGATGGTGGTGATGAAGATGATTGTGATGAAGATGATGGTGATGATGATGATGGTGATGATAATGATGATTATGTTGTTACTGATAATGATGTTGATAATGATGATGATGGCGATGTTGATGGTGATGGTGACAATGATGATGATGGTGGTGATGAAGATGATGGTGATAATTATGATGTTGATGGTGTTGATGATGGTTATGATGATGATGGTGATGATGTTGGTGATGATCATGGTAGTGGTGATGGTGATGATGAGGGTGATGATGATGGTGGTGATTATGATGGTGACAGTTGTGATAATGAGGGTGATTATTATTATTGCAAATTATATTTTTTTAGTTATAATGTATATTCAGCTGAAAGTTGCTGTTGATACATGCTTTATAAAAATACAATGAACATAGCAAAATTAACATTAAATGATAATTACATTATATGATAATGATGTTGATAATGGTGAATAATTACGATGAATGATGATGACTAAAATGATGGCAAGGATATTGATGATGGTGATGAAAAGGATGAGAATGATGGAGAGCTTTTTTGTGCTTGTAAAAGATAATGAAATAAGAAGTCATGGTAGTTGTAAGGTGGATGAAAAAGTAATGTCTCATTTTTAATAGTCTCACCTGCATAGCAGAGTGAGAATATAGGCGTCCCTTTATCAAAGAGGGCGGCATCAACATCAAATCTTAATCGAAGGTTAAGTTTTTGAAATGATAGCATAACATGCAATGTATATGAACCTAGTTCATGAAACTTGGAAATAATGCTAATCAAGTATTACTTAACATCCTGCCAGAGTTTCAGGTCACATGACCAAGGTCAAAGGTCATTTAGGGACAATGAACTTTGGCCAAGCTGTGGGTATTTGTTGAATTGCATGATAACTTTGAAATTTTATGAATCTTATTCATAAAACTTGGAAATAAGAGCAATCTAGTGTCACTGAACATCCTGTGCGAGTTTCAGGTCACATGATCAAGGTCATTGAACCTTGGCCATTTTGGGGGTATTTGTTGAATTACAATCATAACTCTAAAATTGTATTGGTCTAGTTCATAAAACTTGTACATAAGAGTAATCAAGTATCACTGAATATTCTGTGCGAGTTTTAGGTCACATGACCAAGGTCATTAAGGTCAATTAAATTTTGCCATGTTGGAGGTAATTATTAAATTGCTGTCAAACTTTCAAAGTTCATGGATACAGATTATTAATTGTGGACATAGGGGTAATCAAGTATCACTGACAAGTCTTCGGTCACATGATCAAGGTCAAATGTCATTTAGGTTCAATGAACGTAGTATTGCATCATGAATGGTGTTTTTGTGAGTAATTATTTTATAGTAGTTTTCAAAGTCAGCACTGCTGCTACATGTATATTGAATCCTGTAATGCAGGTGAGACTGCCAGAGGCGCTCCACTTGTTATAAAATTACTCATACAAATTCAAAGGAAATTCTAATGACATCATTACTCAGAGTGTAAAATAATTGTAAAAATCAAAACACCGTTATGGCAAATATTTTTTTTTCCAATTTCTTTTTCACCCACAGTAGGGTGTTTTATTCAATAAACCATCAGTTTACATGTACATCTGCTTCCACAGTCAATGTGGCTTCAGTTTACATTTGTTTTCAGTCAATGTACTACAGAAATAATCAGATAGTCAAATAGCTGATAATATATTGTCTTATTATGAAATAAATCATTTACAGTACCAAAAGCAAATACATAGATCTAATTTATGTAGAGAGCGAGAGATAAAGATGCAAAATTGTATCTCGCAAACCGTTGAAAAATCTTTTTGACATTAGTCGAAAAGATTAATAGAATTTTACCAACGCTTTTCAAAAGATGCTTGCTGCATATTTTCACATGAAATAGCTTTTTCGTACAAAAAATAATTCTTTAACTCGTTGAGGATTTTCTGTGGCAAAAGACGAATTACAGCTAAATTTGATTTTATATATCATCCATTTTATCCAAATAATCATTGTATTTAAGGCTCTATTATACTTAATGGGAGTAATTCCAAAAAGAACATTGTCCATGGTTAATTTTAATACTAATTTGCATCTTTCAAACAGTCTCCTTTCAAAGTATTCCCATACTTTTTTAACTAAATGGCATTCAAAGAACAGATGTTCAATAGTTTCAACTTGGGAGGTACATAAAGTACAAATACTACTTGATTTAGCTTGGATTTTGCCCAAATACAAATTCGTTGGAATAATACAGTTAATTAAGCAATATTGATATGGCAAATATTGATATCAATACAGAATGTAGAATCAAAGAGCTTCTGTTTGAAACTCCTTGGATGAACGATAACACCTGGGGTTATGACTAAACTTATGATGAAGTGCAGACTGGTTTACACATTTATATTTCATGAATGTAATTTAAGTAATAATTTTTTTTATCATAAATTAGAATTTTCACTCACTGATAGAAAAAAAACAAGTAATTGCACTGCTGCTCAGTGTGGCAAAATCGTTCGAATGAAATAGCGCCCTCTACATTCCATTAAAAAAAATATTAATAGACTTCTTCAAAGCTATTCAATATTCTAAAACCTTCCATTCTAATCCAGACCCGGAATCGAGATAAATATAACTTTAAAGTAAGAGCATCTAATGATGTGAAGAAGAGCAGGTGTGTAACTAAGTGAGTTCTAATTATTATTTGTTAATCCTTCCATTACCAACCAAACTGAACTGGTCTACAAGTTTACGTTCTCCGGAGAGTCGAAAAATTAAAAAAACTAGGCCTACAGTGAAACCTGTCTATAGTGACCACCCAAGGGAAACACAAACTGTGGCCTTTATAGACAGGTGGCTGCTATAGACAGGTTCTTATACACACAGTCTGCCTCCCTGGGGATCGGTTTTAGTGGTCACTATATAGGCAGGTAGCCACTATAGACTATTTACGGAAAACTTGTTCAGTATATTAAAGAAATCACCCGCAGAACAATGTTCATTCTTACACGTGTATGCATATGTCAATAAGAACCACTGAAAAATAAAACCAGTTCGAAGACCGAGGATATATCAAATCAATAGGCTATCATGAAAGAAATGTGAATTTTGGAAGAATATTACGTAAATTTAGTACTGATCAACCGTGATCAACATGGATAATGCCATCGAAAATATATATCAATTGGAGGTGCCGTGGCCGAGTGGTCTAAGGCGCCTGGTTATACGTGAAAAGTCCGGGGTTCGATTCCCGGCCGGGGCTCCTATGTTCTTGAGCAAGGCATTTAATATACAATGCTCTTTTTCTTTTATCTTGCTTTCAAATAAATGGAAATGCTATATGCACTATTGGTACGTAGGTGTGTAATGATTAGGCCTAAGTGTGATGCGACTTGGCATATTATAGTTTGCGGATTTGTGATCAAAAATTATATCACAAATTGTTTCATTTCTCCTGCAATGCAACTGATATTTCAATCATCATTGTAATGATCATATCGAATCATTCATGATATTTAAACGAGAATTGATATTCATCGGACTACGGAAAACACTGGAAGTAGTTTTTCATACAATGTAAACGTCGAGGTAGTCATGTCCTATAATTTAACGTTTTTTTCTGTCTTAAAAACTGGCTAGACCCTTTGTCTATAAAATACAACATTCATAACCGCGTCATGCATTTAAAGATTTAATGAAATAGAATTGTTAAATTAACGCCACGACAATAGAAGCAAACCAGATCTATTTTTTTCTATTTACCAGCTATATAAAGTAATCAAACCAAGCACAGGCTCAGATCACTCGTTTTACGCTCGATATTCTCTTGGTTCTTTATACACCATACCCTGGACAGAGAAACGACATGAATAAGCGATGAATAGTAGAGGAAAATAGACATTACGTAATTATTGTCACTTCTATTGTGTTCAAGGATCGCTTTCTTTGATCACTCAAGGCAACAGAAGCTCGGGTAACGAAAAAGCAAATCTAGCTTTCTTGCTTTTGGTGCTTTAATCTCAACTTCAATTGCTATACGGTGTCCTTCTTTATCTTTTTTAGATTAGCTACTTAAATAAGAAAGAAAATTCTCCTAAAATCTCTACTTCACATAATGGTGAAAATATTCTAGACAGCGGAGCAGTAGTCAACTATTCATCTATTCAGTATATGCCAATTTACTGAGTATAAGATATGTAAGATAATCAATGATAATTGAGTAGTAAATGGGTTAAACTGCATCGAGTGGATAGCAAGCTAGTGAATAATGTATAATGTCGTAAGCGAAGTAGACAGATTTGTTCTCCCATTGTAAAAGAGAGAGGAGTTCAAGGGTAAAGAAAGTAGTTGAAGCAAACAATAATTATTTCATGAGAAAGTCTTATAAATCAAGGTAAAAATTGTGACCACATTATAATTATATGATCATGTACATTTATGTAAACGTATCTCTGGGAAATCATGAGATTTTAGCTCAAAACTTACAATTCTGATGATCATTAACAAAGAAAGGCATAATGTGGAAAAGTATATTGATATTGCCTGGGAAAATGCCCGACATTTGTTTTGATGGAATTCCATGCTTATTTTGCTCAATTATCCAATTATGCGATTATGCATTTACTTCCAGAGCCATTTGACACACATGTTTTATTTATACATAGTTCCGGGACATAGTTACCAACACTTGGGTGGTAACTTTACTGGATTCGGTTCTGTTCGAACTCATCTTTACCACAAATGGTATTTATCTTTAGAACTTGTATCAAACACAACAAGCAATCAGAAGCACGCAACTGGGACTCGGTTTCAACTTTTTGTTTCTATCTTAAGGACTGGTCACACCGCCCGAGCGTTGTTGGAGCGGTCGTGGTGCGGAAGGGAAAGAGAGTCAAATTTCGCTCACAAATTGGGGGAAAAATCGAAAACAAAAATCGAACAAAACAAAACAATCGAAATCGAAAATAGTGAACGGTAGCGAGCGGTGATGATTTTTTTCTCTCAGCTCCACGACCGCTCCAACAACGCTCGGGCGGTGTGACCATCCCTTTAGGCAGCCACAATCGCATCCACTGGTCGACGGACACAAAACGGATATTCATTACGGATACAGTAGACAAGTGTTCCCATTGCTAAATCATGTCCCGTGGGGTTTGAAATTGGTAATTTCGGCAGTCATCTTGGTAGAAAACAATTATTTTTATATTTTCATCAAAACAATAAGGAAAATAAAATTAATGCGCTTTTCACTATAACTCTGAAGTAGGAAAAGATTGCAATAATTTTCTGGATAGTCCGGCCTAGTTTTTGAGAAAAGTTTGAACTATTTGTATAAAAATTGCATGTATATTTCACTCCTTCCAAGTGAAGACCGGGAGTGGAGACTGTCTGAGGACGACATGCGTGTCGGTGTTTTTTATGTTAGTGAGTTGACGTAAAATTTTCGAGACAATAACTATTAAAGCCCACATCTAGACTAATGCACAACCCTCCTAAACGATAATTCAAGAAAGTTATAGATATTACCACAGAAATTAGTATTAATATAATGTAACCTTCAGGCCAATGTAGAGTTATTTCTCAAAATTCATTCACAAATCTTATTTATACAGTTCTCATTTTTTGAAGGCAAAAATCACCCCGAATGAAATCAATCAATGGATAAGCAGAATGCCAAACATTCTTTTCTCGACTCTTGAAAGGTTTTTTTTCATAAAGACGGCTTGCACGAACTGGTACATGACGTAATAATAAGACGCTGCTTCTTCAGTAGCATCACATGAAATTTCATCGTAATTCATATAGACCTGTTTACTAATACATCCAAATGATATGTATATCCTTCTACTCAAATATTGCTGTCAATTTCAAAGATTGTCCGATGTTACAAAAACTAATTGAATTTATGTAAATTATATTCCAAATACTGTATCTTATTACTAATAAACGTCTTATCGTGCAGGGTTACATGCTGGAAAGATCCATAACATTGTATGCCTTACTTTTTTTTCACAAATATTAATGAACCAACTCTTTTCCTCAACGGAAGGGTGTTGAATGTGAAGTACATTTCCTGTTTATCACACATTGCGGAAATATTTACATAGTTCAATTCAAAATGCATACCATTTCATCCTCAAATAAAAGAAATGTGTTTTGCATTCTACCAACAACATGTCCTCGCTTCAGTTTATTTCTCACTTTTGTTTTCGATTCCAGTTTCATGCCAATCCTAGAATTCTGTCGAATTTTATAAGTCAGTATGCCTACTATATAGTATGATAGGCATGTATATACATACCCCCCCCCAAAAAAAAATACAGAGAATGACTTCTACTATTAATGTGATCAGAAATTTGTATTTTTGTGAATTATTCGCCTATGTCGCTTGATGTTTTTTAAAGAGTTCTGTTGTGTGTTTTTGTTAACATATATACATGATTTATTGCATAACAATGACGTGTAATTACCATCTCGCTTCGGTGGATTTTCAGAAAAGACTTGCAAGTAGTTAATGCTATATTCACTGTTTTTATCAGAGTTGTAGTGAACGTCCTATCAATAAATTGCATCCACTGGGTTTATTCAAGCAAAATTATTATTTTGAAGATTGTTAACTGCGAAACGATATTTAATATTTCATTAGAAAAATATAACAAAGTGCATTTAACCTTTTTAAGAATGATGATGTATTTGCAGTAACCAATAACAACTTATCCTATGGCAGTATTAGGTTAAAGCAACTAATCCTATTTATCACCGCATATATACGGACAAGGTCGTTTGAGAGATTGTGGATAAATATTCCATATCCATAAATTACTATCCAATTGCAAGTTATTTCTGACGAACACGATCAAAATGCCATAATACGACCGTAAAAGCGTGATCGTATCAAAGTAATTATGAATTGAATAATCTAGTTTCCGAAAAGTACGAACTGTAATATTTGCATTGTAATTGCTTTTCCGCGTTGATGTATGATATGGTAAATATATAGTTTTACTCGTCATTAAAATATTTACAAAAGGCATTCTATTGTTTTTAGATTATTTTTCACAAAATTTCAAAGAAAAGTAATGATTGTTTCTCATTTTATACGTGTGGTTTAACCATAATTTTTTTTTATCTTATCTTGGCGATGCATGTCAGGGACGGATGCAGAATTTTCCAAATCGGAGGGGGGGGGGGCATTTTTGTCAAGAAATATTTGGACATGCAAAAAAAGGTAATTTACTCCCGGATGAAAGGGATTTATAGGTCATGACAAATTTGACAAGAAAGGTTTTCACTTGGGTGTCAGTGCACAACATTTTCCAGTATTTCAGTTTTTTCTGGCTCTCAAAATGAGAAGGGGTCGGATTAGCTCTTATCCTGATCCGTCATTGATAGTGTATATATCATTGCAAATATTATGTAGTGCATGTAAATAATCCCATAATCAAAATGGACATATACGCGTTCAAAATTCGCCTTTGCTTGTATTTTTATCATTTTGTGTGTGTGTGGAAGTAGTGGTGGTGAAGGGGGGGGGGGTACTTCTAAGATAGTGGCATTTAGTGACGTCCTTTATTTTGCTATTATGTATGGAGATGGGATGTTGTTTAAATAGTGACGACCTGTACCTCCTTGGTCCGCTTCTTCTTTTATTTTTTGGCTTGACAGAAGTCCTCCCAAGTCCTAGACCGTCCCTTAAACGGAAATGTGCAAAACGTTTATTCAGGATCGCAAAAGTATTGTATTTTAATCAAAATTTCGCAAAATGGATTTGACATTCATATTTCATCTTGTACCTTCCATGACTGTAAAAAGGACCTATTCCAAGTAATCATTATTCTCTACACATTCCCCCATATTGTTCAGACAGACACTTGCGAACTTGTTGATATTTACATTTTAATCCTAGATCATGTTGCAATTTTTATTGAAATATGATTTGAAATTACTCGACTGGGCGCATGTTGGCGCAACTGTGACACATAACACCACAAACGGGTGTATTCCAAACTTTATCTATAACTATTTATGATGAGGATGAGTGTGGAAATTTGTAAATGTTGGTTTAAGAATTGCAAAAATTGTGAACTCTTTTCACATTTTTTAACTGTTATCATGCAATATTTCGCCCAATTTCAGGTTATGATAAGGCTTTGAGATATATTTCTCTAAGCGTTAAACAAATTTTGTAATCAAATAAAGTTGGAATTATTCGCAATTTTTTTTTAGCACAAATCACTTTTCAGTATTCGTCTTCTTCCAGTCTGGTACAGTCCGCCACTGGCGTATTATCGTACCTTCCCATGAAACTTGCGACATCACAGTCACCACAAAAGGCCACAGTGTACCTGTCTATTATTTTGTACTTCTTTAGAAATTCGAAGCTACATGAATAAATTTGCATTTTGTTGTCACTCCATCTTTTTTACCTCCACGGTTTTGACCAGGGAGATGTTAGAGGTGATATCTCATTGTTTTGACAAAGATATGTATATGGACCCATGCACAAGCACAATAGAGTCGCTATTGTCCCCAGACAATTGGGTCCATATAGGATATGATGCTTGATACGCCCCTGGTGTAGAACAAGCCCGTATACACTACTACCCCCTCCTTTAGTGTAAAGTTCGCACATATGGAATATCGGATGAAACTGAGAATACTTTGAAAAATCAATTCAGGACGACGCCCTGCACTACAGGCCTGTTACGTAATACCAAGCTGTTTCGTTTTGTGGAAGAATCGTGTCATATTTTCTGTAGTGAAGCAACGTTAATAGGTTTGTCACTATTTTGTTGACAAGTCTCGCCTTACGCGAACGCAGTAGTGCGTTTGAAGGCATTTACACTGAATATACATTACACATTATTTACCGTTAACAAGGAGGATTTCATCTATTCTAGCATACATTTAACATTTGATCGCTGAACAAGTTTTGTGCAATTTCATTTTGAAATATTTGGAGGAACGTTAAATTGCCGAACTGTTCAAAAGTCGCACCATTCGTCACTGGAAGTTAAAAGCGACCCTGCAAACGCTGTGGTGAAGGCATACTGATCTGGGCAAAAGAACGACTGCAAAGTAGGATTTAAAATGGCAAAACGAGGAGATGTGGAAAATATTGAAATGGGTGTGATTGGAAACACATCTACTTCTAATGAAGGATTGGGTTTCTGTGGGATCATTCTTGCATTTGTTTCGATAATACTCGTGCTTTGCACGTTACCATTTTCACTTTTTGTCTGCATAGTAGTGGTTCAGGAGTATGAGAGAGCAGTTATCTTCAGACTTGGGCGTCTCTCGTCCGGTCGTGCTAAAGGTCCGGGTCTATTCTTCATCCTACCTTGCATCGATGATTACAAAAAGGTAGATCTTCGTACTATTTCGTTTGATATTCCTCCTCAAGAGATTCTGACCAGGGATAGTTTGACCATCTCTGTGGATGCCGTGGTCTTCTACCGTGTCAAGAATGCCACCATCAGCATCGCCAATGTGGAAAACGCAGACAAGTCAACCAGACTTCTGGCTCAGACGACCCTTCGGAATGTCCTGGGCACCAAGAACCTGGCCGAGATCCTTGCAGAACGCGAAGGCATCAGTCACTACATGCAGTCCACCCTCGACCATGACACTGATCCTTGGGGTATCTTAGTAGAGCGAGTTGAGATCAAGGATGTTCGTTTACCTGTCCAGCTCCAGAGAGCCATGGCTGCTGAAGCTGAAGCTTCCAGAGAGGCTAGGGCCAAGGTGATTGCTGCTGAAGGAGAGCAGAATGCTGCTCGTTCTTTGAAGGAAGCTGCAGATACTATTGCGGAATCTCCATCGGCTCTTCAGCTGAGGTACCTTCAAACCCTCAACACCATCTCAGCCGAGAAGAACTCCACTATCATCTTTCCATTACCCATCGATCTTCTCAAAGGTGTCCTAAAGTAAATATCAACAACCCAAACTGTTTCATAATCGGAGAAAAGTAGGGATGTCGACAGTTGATGCTATTCGATATATTAATTTCGATACGGTTTTCGTAGAGTCATTACTTGTGGGTAGTTGTCCCATCCTTCAATTCACAAATTAAGGATCTGGATGTGACTTTGTGCTTTGCTTGTGATTCCACCCCAGCTACCAGTGTGATTGACGGTCAATGAAGATACAACGTGGCCCTCAAGTATTAGTCATCCCTTTGACGCTGACATTGATAAAGAAACTATTTTAAAAATCTTGAAATAAAATATTCCACTAGAATTTTATATTTCAATATCTCATTAATAACACTGTTGGAAGTGGTTGGTTGGCTTTATTCTTTATTGAATTTAAAAACGTTTGTCGATGCAAGATTTATTATTTGTTCATCTGTACGTATACACGTATATAATACCAATTTGTAGTTTACGCAATCAACTTTTCTGCCATCGTTATAAGAAAGAAAATTCGATGATTATAATGTTGTTTAACAAGATTATTTAAATTGTGATTACAGTTTACATTTCCTATTATTCCTATAATTTTATTTACATCTATACATGTTGTGATAATCAAACTAATTTGAATAAAGTGAAAACTGAAGTCGTCTTCAATTTCTTCTTACATTAATTGTTATTATCGTATATAGGTGACCTGCTTGTTTTTGTTTGACTGTTTTAATTTATTCACGGCCTTATGAATATAGAAAACAATATACACAGACACAATCGGTATAAAGCTGGTTTTCGACGAGGAGGTGCAAGGAAAATTGATAACGATACAGATAATTTGACCACTTTCTGGTTTGTCACTGAAGCATAAATGGATGTGTAAGCCATTCCACATGAACTCACCGAAGAGTGAAGAGGTCATAAATATCATGAGGAACCAATATATTGGTACATGTCTCTCATTTTTAAATAAATGTGGATTAAGGAATCATCTGTCTGGATAATGACCAGATTAGTAAAGAAGAGACTGTCGTTTTTATAACTTATATCGTTTAATATTCGACAACACATTGTACTTATAATGATTCTAAAGTAACCTTGGTAACGGATGTAGGGCGCTATAGGCAGGATGCTGTCACTTCCTATGATATTTCAAATGCATGTGGAAGCACTGTGGTGTAGCGGTTCTAATTCCATCTTGTAATCAGAGGGTTGTGTATCCAAATCCCACCATGGACTAGCGACCTTAGACAAGGTGTCGATCCACACTTTGCAACTCACACACATGATATACCGGTAGGAAAAAGCCGTCACTCTCAACCCAGGTGTATAGAGATAAAGGTTATGAACCCACAGCTATGCACACACATATTGGTATACATGCTTGACAGGGTAGGAGCTTTATAGCAAAAATTTGGTATAAGCTACATGTACATGATATGAATAGGTGTAATAGCATGACATTGTTTAGGTAACAAGCTAAGCGCAAATATTATTAGTGCTAATCTAAAATCTTTCGATCGGTTATATAGGCAGCTTACGTAATTTTTCTAGTTTTCAATAAAACAATTTTGTATGGTAAAAATGTCCCGCTAACGTTTCATATTATATATGTATATATACATTAAATTATTTATCAGTACAAACATTTTTTGAAGTAAATCTAATCTCATCTATAATGAGTGATTACGCGTTTGGTAGATTAGAATAGAATGTATATGCTGTTTTATACTGGAATGTGAAACCATACGAAATATCAATAAAATATAAGACCATACCGTACACATTTGTGTGCCATTGAACTAGTTTCACTGTTATATATACACGTATGATGATAATCAAAATGATTGCAGAATAAATCGAAAGAAGGAAGTAAAGGAGGAAGGGAGTATAGACGACAGACATGACAGAGAAGGAATGATCAGGGGACAGGACCTGTTAACTACCGATCGAAAGGAAGAGAATCTGAGGGAGGCGTATCTGTGCATGTGGGTGCGAGGATGGGTGTGTTTGTGGGGTGTGTGTGTTATAGAGAGAGAGAAGGGGAGAGGGGTGATTGATTGATTAAATCAAGGTAAGAATGGATAAGTCGTTTTTCTGTTTCAGTCATGAAAACGAAAAACGGAATTCAGCTCTGTGGTTCTTTTTTTTTAAAACGTGAAAAGCAAATCGCAACACATTTTCCGCTCTGTGATTTTGTTTTTGCACAATCGCACCCCAAACATCACAATTGAGGTCGGCTCTCTGATTTGCTTTTCGTTCACCAACATTAAAAAACGCTATCTACAAAATATTGAAAGCGCCATATTTCATAATTATCTTGATAGAATTAAAATAAAAGCACCGTGTTAGCACAAAAGGCAAATTAATTTTAAAATGCTGTGAGAGATGGAGGCAAGCGAGCCCAAAATAACCTTTTAATACATAGTTCAATTTGTTGTGACGGATTTTGACATGATGTTTAAAACATTATATGATATAAAAATCAGTTGCAAAAACTTGATTTATGTATTGAAAAGGCTATTTTTGGCTCGCTCGCTTCCCTCGCTCATAGCATTTTAAAATCAATTTAGCCCTTTATGTCATTCTTTCCCCTAAAACTTTAGACTCATGACGCCACTGACCTCCGCTCAAACTAAAAAAAAATAATCCCTCACAAGAGAACAAAACAGCCCTAACCATGAATGCCGATCGACACACGTGGCTTGCCAGTGTATATGCTACTAGTATATCGATGGTTTACTTTGAATTCTATCAAGATAATTATAAAATATGATGCTTTTAACATTTTGTAGATAGCTCTCTTAAAAGTTGATGAACGAAAAGCAAAACAGAGAGCCGACCTCAATTGTGATGTTAGCATGCGATTGTGCAAAAACAAAATCACATAGCGGAAAGCGTGTTGCGATTTGCTTTTCACGTTTTAAAAAACAGAACCACAATATTTGAATTCCGTTTTCCCTTTTCGTGAATGAAACAAAGACCTTTAATTCTCGATGATACAAGTGTCGATCAATTTTACCCCTATTGCCAATCACTCAGATAAGTAATCATGAGGTATATTATCATTCAATGATCTATAGTAGTAACAAACATTAACAAAATTTATCATGACTATGAAAGACACCAAATGATTCAATCAATGGTTGATCTTGTACATAATTATGTTTAGGTTAATCCCTAAAGGCCCCTCACACCTAACCGAATTGAATGAA
This sequence comes from Lytechinus variegatus, assembly GCF_018143015.1. Taxonomy (NCBI): domain Eukaryota; kingdom Metazoa; phylum Echinodermata; class Echinoidea; order Temnopleuroida; family Toxopneustidae; genus Lytechinus; species Lytechinus variegatus. The sequence continues at coordinate 92,052,427 of NC_054740.1, read as the reverse complement.
TGACACTCGGCCTTTTTCCCTTTCTCACAATCCAATATCCATTTTACTTTATTCTGAATGTTTTAAGCCAGCACCGCACACCTTACGACTGTTCGCGATCCGATTTTGGAAAAGATCGCATTTTGATCATTTTCTGAAAATGTGAATGGAAAATATCATTTTATTTGAGGTTAAAATTAATTGAAAGAATACTAATATAACCATTATGAAAGATTGCAAGCCTTTATTTTGGAGTAAAGGCAAAATTAGTTTCAAATCGTAGCCAATCATACGACTATATATTAAATTCGCTTTTATTCTAAGAAGGATGACCGCATAGTCACATATTTGAGCATACTAGGTATTCGTACGAAAATTTAGAACATTACACGATATTCCAAGTCTCAATAGACTAATAGCATCAAATTCTACTACATTTTATTCTGAAATCGGGTCGCAGACCAATCGTAAGGTGTGCGGTCGCCTATATGGTTTCCAAAGGAGAAAGATTGGTTTTAAGGTGAGTTTTCTAACATGCAACAAGTATACCTATTTTTATGCCAATGATATGGAACCCATAGACATCGTTTTCTGGAAATATAAACCATATCATGAGGTAGTTAAAGGTCAAGTCCACCCCAGAAAAATGTTGATTTGAATCAATAGAGAAAAATCAGAAAAGCACAATGCTGAAAATTTCATCAAAATCGGATGTAAAATAAGAAAGTTATGACATTTCAAAGTTTCGCTTATTTTCAACAAAATAATTATATGAACGAGCCAGTTACATCCAAATGAGAGAGTCGATGATGTCACTCACTCACTATTTTTTTTTTTAGTGTTTGAATCATACAATATTTAATTTTTACGAATTTGACGATTAGGACTTCCTTGCCTGAAGCACAAAATGTAAAAATAATGGAATTCCACGTGTTCAGGGAGGAATGAAACTTCATTTCACATGACACTGACAAGAAAATAACAATATTTCATATTTCATATAATAAAATACAAAAGAAATAGTGAGTGATGTCATCAACTCTCTCATTTGGATGTAACTGGCTCGTTCATATAACTATTTTTTTGAAAATCAGCGAAACTAAAAAATGCCATAACTTTCTTATTTTACATCCGATTTTGATGAAATTTTCAGTTTTATGCTTGTTTAATATTTCTCTTTTTATTCAAATCAAGTTTTTGTTGGGGTGGACTTGTCCTTTAAATTTGTGCAAGGTTTTACGTTTTTAAGCATCTTCAAGTATTAGAAGCTCACATAAATAATCTTACCATACGGCCTTTCACAATCGGTTGCAGAAAACATGTTACTTAGCAACCGGTACTTATTATCATTAGCGGGTATACATGGTAATCCAGGAGCGGATCCAGGATTTTCCAGGGGGGGGGGAATTTTTCTGAGGAAATATTTGACAAGCAAACAAACCCCCTCTAATTGTGAATCTTATATATAGTTGTTTAACAGTGTAAACAAACATGCCTTTGAAACTTGTTTGTGTTTAAGATTTCAAACAATAGTGCAAAACTAAGAGTTGTACCCCCAAAATAATCAATTTAAGAAAGGACTTCTCTTCTCCGTCTCTTGATGAGAAGACACAGCGTGCTTGGTCTCCCTTGCCATCTCTTTTTAAGGGTAACCATTTGGCCTTTGTTGGGGATAACAACCATCTTATAACCAGCTTTATTTCATACTGAATATATATTATATACATTCGTCTTTGATTAGTATCCGTCCTCTTTGGAATTAAATACTCATCGTGTGACAGACTATGGATTTATTCTCATTTTGTAACACTGAACGATCACCACGCTACATATAATTATCGAGTGTTACACTGTTTAAACAACTACTATAAATTATGGTTAATATAAGGGTAAACAGTGTTGTAAAAAAAATCTACGGGTTTTTTTTTTTGTGTGTACGAGTAGAGCGAGAAGAGAGAGAGGTGCATTTAGGGGGCAGTGTCAGTGGCTTTGTGTGTGTTGCGTTGGTTAATTGCCAGTTCGTCCACTGCCCACTCGTCCACTCACCACATGGTCTACTTTCATTTAGTCTTATGCCATTCCGTCCATCAACATTTCGTATCATCACTTCGTCTAAACACATTTCGTCTATGGCCATTTCGTCTCATAACCAATTGGTCTAATATCCATTTCATTTCGTTCATTTTGCACAATTTACCACTTAGTCCAATTAGACCAAATTGTATGTGGACTAAATGGATATTAATTAATTGAGTGATTTTAGCTGCTAAGGCCCACAAAAGGCTGATTAGTCGGTGAATATTGGATTTGTCGGAGAAAATCACTGACAAATTTTCATGAAATGGATTATAGCATGGTCACATTTGCTCTACGGCGGCCGTACGGCGAGTCGAAAACAGCCGTTTTATTCATTTTTATTCAAACCACCTATATTTAAAAATGTTAAAACGGCTGTTTTTGACTCGCCGTAGAACAAATGTGACCATGGTATAGTCGGTGATAGCTAAATTGTCGGTGACAATGAAATTAGCCGGTGAAAATCACAATAAGTCGGAGAAAACCACCGACTAATTGGTTGATGAAACGCCCCCAGATTTCCAGGGAGTGCTGCCTAAGGAAAATAGCACCCCCAAGGAAAATTTTTGGGATGCTGAAGCACCCTCAGCACCCTGCTCCCCAGGGCCACGGGGAGGGGTTAGCTTATGTTTTCATCACGCCTATATTTCAATTCTGCCAGATAAAACGGAGTATTTCTTTTAAAAATACTTTAACAAACAAAATGAATGATCCCTTGTCGGCCCTTTTAATTCATTTCATGTAGATAGAAGTCAATGTCCCGGTCAGTGTCTAGTCGAGAGAACGTGACCATTCTTGTTCAAATGATAAATCATAATGGTCTCGTTAATATTTGCCCTAAGAAATTACACACGAAAGGTCATAATAGCTAAGAGTTAGAGGCCAAGTTAGAGTTGATATGCTATTCATGAGTTAGCACGTTGTAATCATGGACGTTCATCTTTAATTCAAATAAGTGGTTATAGTCAAGATTAGATGCGTTGAAGACGAGGAAACAACAGACAAGCGTCGATACCAGCTAGTGCTGATAAATATATATTTTATTCAATCATTTGGGTAGTAGAGACCGACTTATTCGATGAAAATTAAATAGCAATCCCTTTGAATTGCAAACCTAGGCTTATGAAGCTGTGTGCGCTCTGAATGCCTAGCTTAGCCGGGTAATATAGGAGCGCCTTGAGCACATGACAAGGTGGATATATGCGCACTAGAAATACCCTATATAATTATTATGAATAACGAAAGCTGGGAGGAATGACCCATTTGGAACAATGTGGAAAGAGACTCAATTGGTCCATTTCCTTTATGATCCTTTGCCAATAAGCCCCTATACGTTCCCCCGGTTCCCCCTAGGCGCTACGCCATGTTCTTTACTATATACGTTTTTATTACCACCAGGTCAGCTGATGCAATGGAGGAGCCGTAGCTAATTTTCGATTTAACGACTGGATCTCGACTACAGTATGCTGTTATATCATATTGGTATGCATGCAGAGGAGCCAAAGTCAATGAATATATTAAATATATGCCTCCCTTCATTATACCATAGAGCAATATCTCTATGATTGTCCTACTGCTACAGTATACACACTCATCTATTAACGGCAACTCTCATTTACTAAATTCTCCAACATCTTTTCCCAGTCAGGATGTCAGTTTTTTTATATCGATTTCATTTTCGAATTGTAGATACATAAGGAGTACTCTGGGCCGAAAATAATGTCTTATTAAAAAAAGGTAAATTCATCGAGCAATACGCTCAAAATTTCCCAGTAAAAAAAAAGACGTTCCCAGGGCCTTGCACGCCCCTCCCTCTTTCTCTCCCCCTCTCTCTCCTTCCCTCCTGTCCTCTCTCCCTCTCCTCTGTATCAATAAAATCACTATAAAAATACTATGCTGAACAAACGACTCATATATATATAGGATAGAGTATTAAGATAGAGATCAGATGTATTTTCTATACAGAAACTTTCATAACTATTATTCTCGAATACAAAGACAATAATGGAGTATTCAACCACGTTCAGGATATTAGACCAACAATAATGAATATATTGTCTTCTTTACCATGTTATGAAATTGATTTTCCATTAAAGGGTGGAATGTCCCATCGTTCATAAGATAAAACCTATATTTTTGTTCAACCTTCATTTCGTCTCTTTTTGCACCCCTGAAAAAGCGCTCAGGTGCTTTACCCACCCTTTATACGCCATCGGTCTCATTACTGAAAATAATGTCTTTAGAACATGTTAATCTCGATCGAGATTTGAAACCACGGTGTAAATGTGACGAAAAAAGAAATTCATGATCTGATGCATTCAATATATGTACATAAATTTGTATGTACAATTATGTATCATTTGGATGTACATTTGAAATATATAAGATATGGATGAAGTACATAGAGATCAAAGAGAGTTATATCTCATGAATTCTTGTCCTAAAGTATTCTCGAGTACCTGTGTACAACAGTGACAACGCTGTACTGCCATTAAAGGTCAAGTCCACCTCAGAAAATGTTGATTTGAATCAATAGAGAAAAATCAGAAAAGCACAATGCTGAAAATTTAATCAAAATCGGATGTAAAATAAGAAAGTTATACGACAGTTTAAAGTTTCGCTTATTTTTAACAAAATAGTTATATGAACGAGCCAGTTACATCCAAATGAGAGAGTCGATGATGTCACTCACTCACTATTTCTTTTTTTTTTATTGTTTGAATTATACAATATTTCAATTTTTACTAATTTGACGATTAGGACCTCCTTGCCTGAAGCACAAAATGTTAAAATAATGTAATTACACGTGTTCAGGGAGGAATGAAACTTCATTTCACATGACAATTACGAAAAATAAACATATTTCATATAATAAAATACAAAAGAAATAGTGATGTCATCAGTTCCTCATTTGCATACCGACCGAGATGTGCATATCACTGTTTTGTGAAATGAAGCGAAACTTTAAAATGTCATAACTTTCTTATTTTACATCCGATTTTGATGAAATTTTCAGTGTTACGCTTGTTGAATTTTTCTCTTTTTGTTCAAATCAAGGTTTTGTTGGGGTGGACTTGTCCTTTAAAGCAAAATATTCATTGACCAAAGACGGTTTGCAAAATGGTAGAAAAACAAGTTCTGAAAATATACTGATGTATTTTTTTTATTCATCCAAGAAGGAAGTTACAATAGAAAAATAAATCTGTTCACCTGGACTTACTTTCATGAAACGGAAATCAGTTTCCCATTCGATCCGGGAGGCTTCTTCAGTTGTCTGTTCACCGTTTCATAAAAGTAAATCCAGGGAAAAGTTTTTTTTTATGCAAATACACTTAAAGTAACATTGGTGAATCTCTAACAGAAGTTTTTAGGGAAAAGATAACTCAGGGTGTACGTAGGTATATCGATAATTTTTGAAATATTCATAAATTTCCTAATTGGTGCCCTCACTTCGCAAACTTGAAGAAATTGCTCAATTTCAGGCATCTATTCCATGCTTTGTAAATAACCCTTTGAAAATCTTAATGACGTGATAAATGAGTATTACGTAACATATCACAGACTGTAGTCCGGTCATCGGATGCAGAGGAAACAGGACTTCGTTATTCTGCCTTACACGCCAGCCATCTTACTTCACACAAAAATGGTGAAGACCATGTATTACACCATGAATTCTAATTGTGGGATCCATGGTTACATAACAAAACTACTGAGACATTCGACATATTTACAAATAACCCAAAAGGGTTATTTTGTGCATTAGATATGGGAGACATAACACAATCGCGACAGGCGCAAAAGTTGCAAAACTTTCAATAATGGTCTCTCCAAATTTCCGACCTACATTTTGTACCATCTAGAAATAATAATAAAATAATTCATGTACCTTCTCTTGTGAAAAGACTTCAATTACTCTGCGTGTATTTCTTCTATCAAAAATTCAAATGAATACCAAATTGTAGTTTGGATAAACTGAAAAAAAAACGAGTAACAGCGCAATGATGACTCCGTGAACAATAGATGATTATGAAACAGTAATGTGGGGGTGATTCATAATACGACAAAATAATAGTATTTCTTGTTTTTTTATATTTGAATGTCACTAATTTACAGTTAGGCCTATAACAAAGTTTATAGTTTATTGAGGAAATCAATGAGGTATTTTCTATTGATCACTCGAAATAGTTTTCCTCTACTATGGAGCCTATAATAACAATGTTATTATGAGCTTATCTTTCCATCCAAAACATTTTTTAACATAGCTAGCTCTATGCAATCTATATTCCAAAGGGTACCAAATCCCTCAGATATAATTATTCATTGAACTATACATCATTAGGATCTGAAAAAAAAAAAACTAAAATAAATGTATGAAATGTAACAGAAGTATGATTAAATTTATTGATTCTTTTAGTTGGACGCGTTATATTCACAAGTACATGCAATACATTATGAAATTTCTGTTTAGTCATGTTAGTTGGGATAACTATCCTAGAATTGAGAAAGGGGTAACATAATACTCTCAACCTGACACTGACGACACGGACATATAAATATAACTAAATAAGACATAATGAAAATAGCATGATTTTGTGTAACTGATGAATGTCTTTTTTTTATTTAGTCATGATGCCTTGCATGATATCAATAGGAAGTGGAAAGATGATAGTGGAGTTCTTCTCGGCTGAGATGGTGTTAAGGGTCTGTAGGTACCTCAGCTGAAGAGCCGATGGAGATTCCGCAATAGTATCCGCAGCTTCCTTCAAAGCGCGAGCAGCATTCTGTTCTCCTTCAGCAGCAATCACCTTAGCCCTAGCCTCTCTGGAAGCTTCAGCTTCAGCAGCCATGGCTCTCTGGAGCTGGACAGGTAAACGAACATCCTTGATCTCAACTCGCTCTACTAAGATACCCCAAGGATCGGTGTCATGGTCGAGGGTGGACTGCATGTAGTGACTGATGCCTTCACGTTCTGCAAGAATCTCAGCCAGGTTCTTGGTGCCCAGGACATTACGAAGTGTCGTCTGAGCCAGAAGTCTGGTTGACTTGTCTGCGTTTTCCACATTGGCGATGCTGATGGTGGCATTCTTGACACGGTAGAAGACCACAGCATCCACAGAGATGGTCAAACTATCCCTGGTCAGAATCTCTTGAGGAGGAATATCAAACGAAATGGTACGAAGATCTACCTTTGTGTAATCCTCAATGCAAGGTAGGATGAAGAAGAGACCAGGTCCTCTAGCACCACCAGACAAGAGACGCCCAAGTCTGAAGATAACTGCTCTCTCATACTCCTGAACTACCTTAATGCAGATAAAGAGTGAGAATGGTAGCGTGCAGAACACCAAGATCACCGAAACAATCATTAAAAGGATTCCACAGAACCCGAGACTACCTCCGCCGGATTCAGAACCTCCAATGATTATCTGAGTATTCTCTCCTATACTGGAATCATCTTTACCCCTTGACGCCATGGTATATCTCTCTTGCTTTATAGGCTTACAGTTCGTTAATACACTCAGATATTGGTGGATCTCTGATGAGCAAACTTATGCTCTCAAATTCAGTTCTCTCTGTAATACACGCATATATAAGTGATGATGACGAATAGAACTTTGTCCTCTGTTATAGTGTCCGTATCGTTTGAGTTCAGAGCTCGTTTTGCTGTTGTAATTTTGGTCAAAATAGCTGTTACGCAAATACCACATGTACGTTGTGGATTGTGTAATCGGGAAAGGAAAAAACCGATCATCACTGCGTTGAGTCACTGAACTGTGCAGAGAAGAATACAAAAGGAAACAAACAAAAGAACTTCTGCAGCGGACCATGAATTGTGAGCAGTGTGATGTTTACATCAGGTTGGATGGTATTCTTCTTTTAACAGGCTCATTGATATTTCAGCTTTTAAAATGATATAGGTATGGGAATCACCCGTTTCGTGCCAAAACCAACAAGGTGTATCGACTAACAAAACTGTCGCCTTTTTACTGGGCGTTATTATGAGGGGGAACTGCCGGCATAGAATTTTAACGATGGATCCCCGCAATCAAAAGGAACGCCGATTTTCGCAAAATAATTGAGATTTAATGAGTGAGAAAAACATGATGAAAATAAACTAAGTTTGAAAAAATGAAATAAAATAAGAAGTGGTGCTTACTAGGAAACAGCTCGTGTATAAAGGACAGAACCCCGGGGGGGGGGGGGGACTTCCATTGACGAGTGGATACCATGCGCAACCATGGGGTCTCGAAAAGCACCCTAAACACGTAATTTCTATATTCTGAAAATGCACCCCTTAACAAGTATTGGCGTGTGACACCATACCCGTAACAAGTATTGGAAACAAAACGATACTGACTCTTGGCAAATATTCCCTTATTTCCCTTATTTGGTTTAGTACGACCCCACCTTCTACACCTCGCGGAAATCGGACTCTAAACACGTATAACGTTGGGGCAAAAAGGACATTTATAAAACATTTAAATTAAACCCTAAACACGTAATTTTCCTAGCGAAATAGATACCCTTTTTCATTATTTTTCTGTTTTTGACACCCTTATCACGTTACGTACGTAACGTGCCCTATCGTGAAAAGGTGTTTTTTGTTCGCGCATGGTCTCCACTCGTCAATGTAAGTGGCCACCCCTGGTACAGAACATAAAAAAACTTCAATTGCGATGGTATCATGCAAATTGGAAGGGAATAATCATGGGTGTAGATACGTGACGTCATGTCCCATCCCTTCTGAATAAAAGGTTTGCTGGTCGAATCTATGCAATTGCCTTCTAATATATTAAAGCAAATGATGGTTACCAGATCAAAAGGAGATCAGATAAGGAAAAGCACTTCAGTCAGAAGTATACCTGCCATTAATCCAGCTGTCTCGGGGCGAGCCGGTGACAATTCCAGAACAATGTCTCGCAATGGGAATAAATTAAATATACTGGAACAGTCAAGGGATATTTCCATTTGAGCTTTGCAACCTTTAAAATAAAGCTCTAGTAAAATAGCCACTTGGCCTGTTATGAAAATTTTACCTCCATTTATGATCCGAGTTCGCAATTATTCACCCTGATATAGGCCTATTTTTTCATCCCCAGAGTACCTTAAAATTCATTTTGCTTTCAACCTGTTACAACTAAAAATAATTGTCCTGATTCAACCAACAATCTATATTTGATTATTTTTATACATAATTATTAGCTGCCTCTTCCAGTCCAAATATACATCATGCTAATGCACCGCAAACTGCTACATGTTTGATAAATGGATCATGGTCGTGTCTGTCCTTTCGGAATGATCATTGATGAATTACCCATCTCGTTCATTATCGCATTTATCGCTTGCACGATCTCCGAATGAGTAATTACAAAGAACAATGACGAAAAATGCCTGTAACTCAACTCAACAGCCAAGCATCAGAGCTATGTAAGAGTTTGGTAGATCTCCGTTTCAATCAAAAGCATTTTTTTGTGTTTTTCATTTTCATAATGTTCTTGTGCTTAAAATGGTTTCAGTTAAAATGATAATGCGCTCAATTTCACCTAGGTCAGCGCATCTCATCATATTCTGTATGTATCCGAGATGCCATTTTTTGTCTCACCTGCGAAGCAAAGTGAGACTATAGGCGCCGCTTTTCCGACGGCGGCGGCGGCGGCGTCAACATCAAATCTTAACCTGAGGTTAAGTTTTTGGAAATGACGTTATTACTTAGGAAGTATATGGACCTAGTTAATAAGACTTGGCCATAAGGTTGATCAAGTATTACTGAACATCCTAGTAGAGTTTCATGTCACATGACCAAGGTCAAAGGTCATTTAGGGTCAATGAACTTAGACCATGTTGGAGGAATCAACATCGAAATCTTAACCTGAGGTTAAGTTTTTGAAATGTCATCATAACTTAGAAAATATATGGACCTAGTTCATGAAACTTGGACATCAGGTTAATCAAGTATCACTGAACATCCTGCATGAGTTTCACGTCACATGACCAAGGTCAAAGGTCATTTAGGGTCAATGAACTTTGGCCGAATTGGGGATATCTGTTGAATTCCCATCATAACTTTGAAAGTATATGGATCTTATTCATGAAACTTGGACATAATAGTAATCAAGCATCACTGAAAATTTTGTGCAAGTTTCAGGTCTCATGATTAAGGTCAAAGGTCATTTAGGGTCAATGAACTTTGGCCGAATCGGGGGTATCTGTTGAATTACCATCATAACTTTGAAAGTTTATTGGTCTAGTTCATTAAACTTGGACATTAGAGTAATCAAGTATCACTGAACATCCTGTGCGCGTTTCAGGTCACATGACCAAGGTCAAAGGTCAATGAACTTTGGCTGAATTGGTTGTATCTGTTGAATTACCATCATAACTTTGAAAGTTTATGGATCTGATTCATGAAACTTGTACATAAGAGTAATCAAGTATCACTGAACATCCTGTTCGAGTTTCAGGTCACATGATCAAGGTCAAAGGTCATGTAAGGTCAATGAACTTTGGCCATGTTGGGTTTTTTTTTTGAATAACCATCATATCTCTGTAAGTTTATTGGTCTAGTTCATAAAAAGTGGACATAAGAGTAACCATGTATCACTGAACATCTTGTGCGAGTTAGAGTAGTATTCAAAGTCAACACTGCTGCTATATTGAACCGCGTGATGCAGGTGAGACGGCCAGAGGCATTCCACTTGTTTCAGTAACACCTTCATAAGATGGATATTTTGGCACATCCTAGCCTGAAATTTCCTGTGTGATCCCTACTGGTTCTATATCACAATTCCTATCCCGTAAAGTGTCCATCTCCCACCCCGCTCGATCTCGTTCTTCTTTCACTCCTTTACAATTTTCCGCTATTATTATTTTGCTCCACCTTTTCTCTCATTTTATCACCCTTTCACATTCTTTCTTTTGCAACTTTACTTTTATCTTTTATCGATTAGCCAATCTATCACAGTGAGTCAATCAACCAATCAATCAACCAATCAATCAATCAACCAATCAATCAATCAATCAACCAACCAATCAATCAACCAACCAATCAATCAACCAATCAATCAATCAACCAACCAATCAACCAATCAATCAATCAATCAACCAACCAATCAACCAATCAAACAATCAATCAATGAACTAACCAATCAATCAAAGTTAGTGAGTAAATCAATCAAACAATCAACCAATTTATTAATCAGTGAAAGTTATAGAGTTTGGGGGTTAGTATAAATACAACAAATCAATCAATCAATCAATCAAAGTAAGTGAGTCAATCAATCAATCGATCGATCAAACAATCAAAATTATTGAGTCGATCAATAAACTAATCAACCAATCAATGAACTATAATGAATCAATCTAGCAATCAAAATCAATTAGACAATCATTCAAAGTTAGTTAATTAATCAATCAATCAATCAGAGTTAGTGAGTCAATCAATCAATTATATCAATTAATCAATCTATCTATCTATCAGTCAATCAATAAATCAATCAATCAAAGTTGGTGAGCCAATCAATCAATCAATCAATCAACCAATATCGGACAATTTTCGTCACTTGATAAAGAGTTGCAGCGGCACTCGAAAGCTCGTGAACTTGTAAGCTAGTGAACACTTTTTGCGAGAGTGATCACGAATTTCCTAGAAAGCCAGTGAACACTTTTTGCGAGAGTGATCACGAATTTCCTTGTTGACCATAGTAGATTGCGAGACAAATGAATACCCTCTAGCGATTAATCAACCAATTAGTCAATGAAAGTTAGTGTGTCAGTCAATAAACCAATTGAGTAATCGTATACATTGCTTATCTTTCTTTGACTAAAGAGCACTCAAAATTATCGTTCTATGGGTATGCACGTTCTTTACTTTCATCCTATAAGCATATGGTATACAAAAATTACCCTTTTTAGTTAAAAAAGAATTAGGAACAGAATCAAGCTTCTATTCCTTATTAATGATAAACCGTCTTCAATATTTCAATGATATCAATATATCTGAATGAAGTAACGCTCTATTGAGACAATGTTGCTTTATATTGCAATATTCAGATCAAGAACACCATTATTTCTACGTTCAGTGAAAGTGACCCTCTTGTGATTTAGTACTATAAAAAAATTTGGTAGCCTAAGTGATACATTGTGCACCGCATAATCCTATCAAAATACCCTTTTTAATGTTGAAAGTTGCATTATCAAGTGATGTAATTAAACAGAAAATCATACGTAGTTTTCTCACCCCAAACTGCAGAAAAGTATATTCTCTAAATGATTTTCATAACCTTTTGATTACATGCACTAGGGGCCAGCAAGAAATATATACAGTCATAGTGACGACCATGATGTTGACCGACCATTATTTCAATTATATATAACATTGACACATGTTTTGATGTTAATGACAACAATTATGTTTTCCCGAGGCTACATCTTCAACAAGGGTGACAATACAATATAGAGTATGTAGCCAAATTTTATACAGTGCGCAAAATTTGGAGAAAAAATTACCTCGATCTATTCAGAGCAGCATCACTGAAATACAACGTTTTCAATCTCCAAAATAATGTTCTAATACATGGAACTCGGAGTTACATATAAAGAGCCAATATTTATCATTACCATGCTAAAATTATCCGGTCATGATCTCATAATGAATGATTCTATTATGAGCTATATATTGTGGTACACTACCTCAATTACACAAATTTGCACAACGAAGAACAAGAATTATTGATTTAACAGTCTCTGCAACTCATCATGACTAGTGTCAATGATCATTATGCAAATTTTTCTATCACGTGATGTAGAAATTTACTTGTTCAAGAAGCCCTGGAGAAGATCAATTGGAAGTGGAAAGATGATGGTTGAGTTCTTCTCTGCTGAAACAGTGTTAAGGGTCTGTAAGTACCTCAGTTGAAGAGCCGATGGAGATTCCGCAATAGTATCTGCAGCTTCCTTCAAAGCACGAGCAGCATTCTGTTCTCCTTCAGCGGCAATCACCTTAGCCCTAGCCTCTCTGGAAGCTTCAGCTTCAGCAGCCATGGCTCTCTGGAGCTGGACTGGTAAACAAACATCCTTGATCTCAACTCGCTCTACTTGGATACCCCAAGGGTCGGTGTCCTGGTCCAGGGTGGACTGCATGTAGTGACTGATACCTTCACGTTCTGCAAGGACCTCGGCCAGGTTCTTGGTGCCCAGGACATTACGAAGTGTTGTCTGAGCTAGGAGTCTTGTTGAATTATCTGCATTTTCCACGTTGACGATGCTGAGAGTGGCGTTCTTGACGCGGTAGAAGACCACAGCATCCACGGAGATGGCAAGACTATCCCTGGTCAGAATCTCTTGAGGAGGAATATCAAACGAAATGGTACGAAGATCTACCTTGGTATATTCCTCAATGAAAGGTAAGACGAAGAAAAGCCCTGGACCTTTAGCGCCACCAGACAAGAGACGTCCAAGTCTGAAGATAACCGCCCTTTCATACTCCTGAACCACCTTAATGCAGACAAACAGTGAGAATGGGAAGGTGCAGACCACAATAACCCATGAGAGGATTGTCAAAGCTAAGGCACAACAATTAGAATCTTCATCTGTAGAATTGGCTTCGACCATTTCACCCGATGGTGATCCATCATTAAACCTGCTTTCTTGAGTTGAAGACATCGAGATGATACAGAACTTTATGCCAAAGAAGATCCTTTCCAGTATCAGGTATGAATAACAGGTGGTAATATCGGCTGCTCTTATGTGGACGGAGCCAATGCGGAAGAACAAGTAAAATTAATGAAAGGGGATTCTACTTAAAATCTTCGACAGCGAAATTCATACAAATTTGTTGACACAACCATAAATGTCAAGTGTTAATCAATACTGGTAACCAATGTAATCCTTCGACGAGAATGAAACTAAAGCATTCGTTATAGTTTATATCATAGTAATAATCTATAGATTTCTATTTTTCCTTCCATCTCTTCCCTCTTTCTCTTTCTTTCTCTCACCCCATGTATGTAATTAATGCTCGGTAATAGTGTTTATGATCTTCCTTTATTGCCTATTGTTCATAATTAATGGCGACTTGTTTACACAATGAGATTTATCTATGTTAATATGGTTAGTTTAGAGAACTTTGGATCCACACCTAGTCCTCGAAAGTAGTATTAATCTTTATAAGGGACCGGGAGGTACATACAACAAACTTCAAGAAAAAAATCAAAGGAGGGGGGGGGGTTAAAATGATACCAGGTAGACTTTACTCCACGACGGAAGACAGATTCAAACTCATACAATATTTATTTGTGTTGTGATAAATTATGCTCTCCATGACAATGACCAAACAAGAAGGTGTCGAAAATTGGTGGATCAAAACAGCAGTTTCGTCATTGACTCTGGATGAACCCCCCCCCCCGTTCATATATTTTCACTAATGACCTCCCAGCTGTTCTTTGTCATTTGACGGGCATTTTCCATACATTTACTGGGTTCGTGACACTGTCTTGCGGCGCGAAGCAAAAACTTCCTAATGAAAGGTATAGGCTGAGAGAAAGAGAGAGATCGAGAGAAGGGGGGGGGGTGTAACTGGGCGTTATGGCGTACTCCTGGAATTTAAAGGAAAAGTCCACCCCAACAAGAAGTTGATTTTATCAAAAAGAGGAAAATCCAACAAACAAAATTTTCATCAAAAGCGGATATAAGAAAGATATGATATTTCTTAACTTTCGCTAATTTCACAAAACAATTATATGCTCATCCCGGGCGGTATTCAAATGAGGGGACTGTGATGTCACTCACTCACTATTTATTTTGTATTTTTTTACATGAAATATTCTAATTTTCTACTCATTGTCCTGAATAACAAATTTTCATCCCTCACTGAAATTGTGGAAGAGAGCAATGAAAAAAATGACGCAGACAGGAGTCCAGGCAGGTCGACACAAAAGAACCTTAATAACAAATAAGAATTACAAATGCAACTAAATAAGCAAGACCCAGGTGAAGGATAAGGTGAAGGAAATAGTAAAGAAAGAATCCATAATAAATGAAAGACAGAAAAAAAAGGAATGAAAGGAGGATATAAAAAGGAAGAAAGAAACCATAAAGAACACAAAAAGGGAACATCAAAACAGGCAATGAAGACGACTTTAAACATTCAGTATAGATGCTTAGAAGTACAATGATTGATTTATTAATAAATTTGCTAAAAAATGATATTGCATAGATGTAAGTTGTGTTTTGTGTATACCACGTGTTCAAGAATCCAACGTTTATCATCAAGGTTAAATTATCATAAAAAAGGTGTGTTTTACAAGTGCCAATAATAATTTCAATACACCTAAAGCCAGTTTAATCAATTATTTGATTATACCTGCATAGGGTATATTATGTCAACAAGCCCTTTACAACATCCAATAGCGTTTTATTGCTGTCTTATTATTATTATTATTTATTTCGGCAATGAAAAGTGTAAGAAATTGGTACAGTGTAGTACAACACATAATAAACATAACAGAGTATATAGATTGAGCACCCACTGGACTGCCAGGGTGAAATAAAGTTAACTGAATTACTGTAGTCAATAAAGACCATTTGACCCAATCCAGTGGGTGCTTAAATAAAACAGAAGCGGATAAAAGAGTGAGTATGGACAAAAAGAGTTAAGATCAATTATAATAGAATAACATAGGTCTACTTGATATCATCTTAACTTATATCAAAATTAGCTGTTTAAATAAATAATAAACTCGTGCAAAGATGTGCTCAGCTGTCAAATCTTTCAGGTAAGTCTTCCGTGCTTCACTCAAATAAAATATTACAGATGGAGGTGGCAAATCTTAGTCAAAATCAATATAGAATGAAGAATTGGGAATGCAATATAAGGCACATAAATAATATGTCGCTACTGTCCAAAATAAAATGCACCTAATATAGGTTAAGGATATACGATGCAATGTGGTATATTTAATTATCCTTTAGCGGGATGTGGTCTTTCGTATCATAAAGCAATTTTGGTACAAATCGTTTTAGCACACATTATGAAAATATAAATTTACAAAGTAATTACTTCAAATACTGTATAATTAAAAAAAACGGACTAACACATCCTTTCACCAGCTTAGCTATTTTACAAATAACTTATTTATATGAAGGATTGATAGTTTGTCAAGAAATTACAAATAACAAGTCAGGAATGCCATTAATCTATACTGTATAGGTGCATTTATAATCCATACACTCAAATCGTAATAATGTTACAACTTCAAAATATTATACCTTTCTTATTATTCAAACACGTAGCGGTAAATTTGTGCAATTAATATTTAAGTTGGGAAATACATGTGTATCCTTTCTCCTCGGGAACAGTTTCCTTTTATAAAAAAAAATATCATATCAATGATCTTTATGGGGAAACATTCAATTCATGCTAAAAAGGGTTTATCATCAATTTACAAGGTAATTGTAGAATAATCAGAATCTTTAAACTATATTGTGTATATCCCCTCCACTATGACAGTCTTATCGTTATACACACAAAGTAGAGATTTTACGATTTGCTAAATGAAAATGCTCTTCAAAGAAAATCGTGTAAGCAAAGGTTGGAATACAAAAAAATCATAAGTACAGAATCGCTAAAACGAAAGTAAACTTTCTGCTCATTTTCGTAAATGGAGGTTTGTTGTTTATAAAATATCTGTATCATTTTCCGACTTTCCGTCTATAATTTTATGAACTGTAAATGTTTTTATTTTTTTCAATTCAATTCAATTCTTTATTTCATTTCCATTCAAAGCATAATACAAAGTAATATAAAGCAATACAAATCAAGTACAATTTTATAGAAGGGCATTCTTACTTCGTAGAACAGTATAATATAGAGCATAAATGGAAATTACTATGTATGGTCGTAAATATCTTGATTCATTTTGAAACTATCTTGTTGATCATGTTTTTATATTTTTAATAACAATAAGAATAATGATAATGCTCAATTCTTGTATAGCGCATCACACATAGCATATATTTATGTCCTTATGCGCTTAAAGAAGAAATAGTGAAAGGTAAGAATAAAGTAATCAAGATATTTAGATTGGATCATTAGTTCAAAGTTGGTATTTTATGCATTGAAAAGATATGTTTTGAGGGATCTCCTGAATGTACACAAATCACTTTGATATCTCATTGAATTAGGTAAAGCATTCCAGAGGACAGCAGAGGCATGAGTAAAAGCACGCTCACCATATGACTTTGTAAAGACAGAGGGAACAACAAGTAATGCTTTTGAGCTTGATCTACATGATCTAAGATTTCGGGATGGCTGGTAATATGATACTAAATCGAGTAAATAGGACGGGGCAATTTTATAAAAACAGTTGTGTGCAAAAACTAGAAGCTTGAATACCTAATTATTAAAAGAAGTTCATTTGATGTTCTTTCTTGCAACAATGACCCGGGTCGACTTTCCCCTCGTGGAAATCTCAATGTCTAGACTATTGTATTATGACTAAATGCGTTCGAAAGATTAATACAGGCACCGTTTAAGACACATTTAATACAAGGATTCAATACTTGATGGTATCTTTCCCAAGTAAAAAAAAACACTTAGTGGTAAACATAACATAAGGTTGGTTAGGAAACTCACGATGCAAAAGGAACTACTTTGTCATGATGCCTTGAATGAGGTCAATAGGAAGTGGAAAGATGATAGTGGAGTTCTTCTCTGCTGAGATGGTGTTAAGGGTCTGAAGGTACCTCAGTTGAAGAGCCGATGGAGATTCTGCAATAGTATCTGCAGCTTCCTTCAAAGCGCGAGCAGCATTCTGTTCTCCTTCAGCAGCAATCACCTTGGCCCTAGCCTCTCTGGAAGCTTCAGCTTCAGCAGCCATGGCTCTCTGGAGCTGCACTGGTAAACGAACATCCTTGATCTCAACTCGCTCTACTTGGATACCCCAAGGATCGGTGTCATGGTCGAGGGTGGACTGCATGTAGTGACTGATGCCTTCACGTTCTGCAAGAATCTCAGCTAGGTTCTTGGTGCCCAGGACATTCCGAAGGGTCGTTTGAGCTAGAAGTCTGGTTGATCTGCCTGCGTCTTCTACGTTGGCGATGCTGATGGTGGCATTCTTGACACGGTAGAAGACCACGGCATCCACAGAGATGGTCAAACTGTCTCTGGTCAGAATCTCTTGAGGAGGAATATCAAAAGAAACGGTACGAAGATCTACCTTTGTGTAATCTTCGATGCAAGGTAGGATGAAGAAGAGACCCGGTCCTTTAGCACCACCAGACAAGAGACGCCCAAGTCTAAAGATAACTGCTCTTTCGTACTCCTGAACCACCTTTACGCAAATAAACAACGAGAAAGGCACCGTGCAGATCACCAGAAGCCACGAAATGATGGTTAGTACCATTCCACAGCAACCTATTCCTTCATCTGATTCTGATTCCAATCCAATAACTTGCTGAGATGTCGATGGCTCACCATCAAAATCATCTTTTCCTCCTGATGCCATCGTCACAGTCTCCTGGTTTATAGTTATAAATGGATGCACCAGTCTTTAACTGCTCTCTACAGGGAGGGTGTGTAGGCCTATAATGCACGACACGAGACGTAGCTATAGGTTATCTACTCTCTGAGTTAAATACACCTTGGACTTCGTACGATAAACTGGTGATAACAAACAGTTTAACTAGTATAATACACACTAAATGCCAACCATTTGAATTCCTTGTGCATTTACGTAGATTTATTCTGCTGAAATCCGCAGAGAGAGAGGGAGAGAGAGAGAGAGAGAAATGCGTGCCTGCCTGGTGCTGGATAAACACGTGACTGAGAGTTCCGTCACAAGTGAATCTTGTTCGAGAGAGGAAAGATTCAGAACGTTTGAATAAATTATGGCATGTTGCCAATAGTAACCCACACTGTTAAACGATTGTCGTGCGATCAACACCGAGGTCGAGGTCATGTGCCATAGCCATCTCGCTTCGAGGGTTGTCTGTGGGTTGAGCGGACCTCGCAGGGACGGACAGCCCCATTAATCATGAGCAGTGCAAGTTTGCACCTGCCCATAGGGACAGGGGCCGTGGAAGCAGGGGGCTGGGGGCTTCAGGCCCCCCATCCCACTTTTTTACAAAACCGTGTACAAAAACGCAAAGATTAACATACAATATTGTGAGTTATTTGCATGGTCAGCCCCCCCCCCCACTTTGAAAACCATTCCGCGGCCCTTGATGGAGGGTGATCAACTATAGCCCTTGATTTGTATCTAACGATGACAGTAAATACAATTTAAAAAATTATAAATTTCCTGAATAGACCGACCTGTACTACTTACATTATCTCTAATTCAATCTTTTAACCCACCAGCATTTTACAATGATGATTATCTGGAAGGTACATGTTAAAAACACTATGGAAATATGTTGATACG
The DNA here is from genome assembly GCF_018143015.1 of Lytechinus variegatus. Lineage (NCBI taxonomy): Eukaryota > Metazoa > Echinodermata > Echinoidea > Temnopleuroida > Toxopneustidae > Lytechinus > Lytechinus variegatus. The sequence goes on along the minus strand of NC_054740.1, from coordinate 92,032,955 downwards.
ATAAGCCAATTTAAAATGATGGAAATTATGTTAGCGAAAGTCCATGGCAAAACTGAGGAGGAAGTAAAAATTTATAAAACAAGAAGAAACAAAACAAAGTATTGGTTCAAAAAATTAAGGAAGTACACTTTATCTTCATTGTACAAAACGAGGAACGATTCAAAATCTACCATGATACTCGATTTCGACACTTTATTATTTGACCTAAAGAAAAAATACGACCAAAAAAAAATAGTTTACTTGAAAGCAAAATTTTTGTTCACATTCATCATGAGTATAACCCAAGTATAAATCTCCCCTATCATCAATAAAAAAACAAGATTGAAAAAATACAGACTTTTCCCCAATTTCTACACACGTATAAGCCAACTATTTCGTTAAGCTGGAATTAACAAGAAACATAGCATGATACATCTTTTAAAAAGATGAATAAACAACTTCATGAGATGATTTATATAAATCTCCAAATTCTATTAAAAATGGTTTTGTTGAAAATGGCTTAATGAAAGACGTCATAACATTTATACTTATAATATCATTTTTCGAATAAAGTAAGCTCGTTATGTTAATAAATGGGATTAATCTAGTTGATCAGCGATCAGTTCAATAGTGGGCACCTGTCATAGTCCGCTCATACCATTATATTTTCAGAATTTCTTCAGAATTCCAATGTAAATTGAATAAACATTATTTGCATCTTTGCTTTATAGGCAAACCAGTAGCCTGAAACACGCATAGCGATTAATCGTAACGATTTTCACAGTTGATTGTACGTTGTCGTCAATGCAATTATTGTAGAAAAAATGTACTACAATAATCATTGAGACCAAAACACAAAGGTTAGCAATTAATAATTGTACGCTTGATTTTCACGTTGATTGTAGATTACATAGTCAATCAAATCAATCGTAGAAAATCATTGCTATACTTTGTGTTACCGGGCCCCTGGAGTGTCATAATTATCGGAGATATCATTATATTTGTAATGACTGTTCCCAATGGCGTACAGATAGTGATACGGTAGTGGGGGACCCCCCCTCATAAAAAAGAAGAGATAAATAAAGGAAATGAATAATGGTTAAAAAAATCTTCTGGAAACTAAGTAAAAATCCGTCCTAAACTCATAATGTTGTCCTGTCGAGTTCCTACGGGAGTTGCCACAAGCAGAAAAAAACAAAAAAACAGAATATTTTCATTTAAAAAAAGTCAATATTGTTCTCTCACTTCACTTGTACGCGACTATTTATACAATTTATTTCCGTCTCTCTGCCCACTCATCAATTCCTTTTGCTCATTACGCCTATATTAACTAAGTTGTAGTACATGAAGTGAATCGGAAATGGCCACCGTCTCCTTGGGCAGTACATCAATCACTGATATTAGGCCTAATGGACATGATGGATAAATACTGTCGAGATATAAGTCTATATGCAAATATGCCAGTAAATATCATTGTAAATGAAATTTAGATACCATTCAGGCGCGCCGGAACACTTTCTGTTTTGGGGGGGGGGGGGCAAAGTCCCGAAGGGGGCACAATATTTTTGACAGCGTGAGATACCGAAGCGATCGAGCGGGAGAGGCTGTGGGACCCCCCCCCCCGGTAAGGACTTTGTGTAAAAATGGAGCATAAAAGTTGCGTTTCTAAGAGCATTCAAAAATAAATTTCTTGAGAATTAAACAGTCTTGGAGTTCTTTTTGCTCCTTCTTCTGACCCAGACTGGTGTTTCTTCATGATCAGGGTCGCAGTTCCAGCAAATTACGAGCCTTATTGCGGAACGAAATTGTTTCAAACCAATGCAATATAGGCCTTTTAAAGACTTTAAGATGACAAACATGACCGTACGCAGCCGGGGGCCGCCGATCGAGAGGGCAAAATTCACAAAATTCACCAAAAGTGTGCACGAAATCCTTCAATTTTATTGTAGATAATGCAAAAGCTCCCCCATCACAAACCCCCTCGCTCTTACGTTTCTCCGAAAATTTAGGTCTTGCAGCCCCACCCACTCCCGGATTGTTTTTATTTTTTTATTTTTGCAAACGTCCATGAATAACAAAAGCTGGGATGAACCAGAGAACTTAGCTGCCATCTCGATCTGATTAGTAACAGGTATACTGGGAAGAAGTTTTAGAATCTAAAATACATAAGTGCTATATCATATGAGCTGAAATAGTATCAGACAAAACGCCTTCCAATCATGCCAAAGAAAAGGAATAGAGGAAAATACGACGCTGTGAAAATATCTTAAGATTTTTTTTATAGTAGAGCAGTACTGTAACGCTTATTTTTTTCTTTTTTTATTTACCTTTTTATTCATATCTCGGATAATATGAGTCCGGTCAAGAAGACACTTTCACAGATGATTTTTTTTTTCATGTCTAAACATTATCTCTAAGTTGCTTTCGAGTGGGATTCACCATTTTCACAAATTATAATCCTCTACACATGATTATTCTGTGTAATTTTCTGATAACATGTCTATATTGAGTTGAAATGACCTTGGTATTTTCTTTAGGGCACTGACTTGTTATCACTGTATTAACTCAATTTATATTTAGTTGAAAATAAAAATATTGAAACAAGTTTCTCGAGATGTTATGGTTTCTGGGCTTGACAGCTATGACATAGATCTGGGGGGGGGGGCACTTCCATTCACGAGTGGATACCTTGCGCGACCATGGGGTCTCGAAAAGCACCCTAAACACGTAATTTCCATATTCTGAAAATGCACCCCTTAACAAGTATTGGCGTGTGAAACCCTACCCTTAACAAGTATTGGAAACAAAACGATACTCTTAGCAAATATTCTCTGAAATGAACCCCTAAACAAGTACAGGAATGTTTTATTGTTACGGGTCCTTCGGTCGTCTGCTTTACCTTATTTGGTTTAGTACGACCCCCACCTTCTACACCTTGCGCAAATCGGACTCTAAACACGAAGTGTTGGGGCAAAAAGGACATCCTTTATAAAACATTTTAATTTTGTTTTATCATCCCCACAAATTCGACCCTAAACACGTAATTTTCCTAGCGAAATAGTGTTCACGCGCGTTAGTGATATCGGGTCCGGTCTGAGCGTTTCTGGGCGACCGCGCGTTTGTTAGACGACACAGCCAGCATCATAGAGTTATAAACCTAATCATTGGTGGACCACTATCAATTTGCCATTCGCTTTTAGTCTGAAATGTATTCATTAAAAGGTTAAACGTTATCACACTGTAATAAGATGGAAAAGGGGCTTATCAAAGGTATGTTTCACAGAGGAACTGTTCGTTAAATGACGCGAGGCTTACTATGATAATGTATTTGCCCCGTCAGGGGCAAATTTTTTTCATTTTTGACAATGGAGATGACAATTTTCAGGCAGAAAAGTGCCTTCGTTTACTTTTTTCCTTAAATAATTTATCATTTTTCTACTTTCAGGGGGGCACATTGGGGGGGGGCAAAATCTCGTTTTGCCCCCCAAAAATTTTATTTTGGGGGGCAAGTGCCCCCCCCCCTGCCCCCCGCTTCCGGCGCCCTTGATACCATTGTGTTTTCTTTAAGCAATAGATTACGAATTCTCAAGAAAGAAGACTCAATATAGTGCGTATAATGATGGGAGTAAATAAAAAAGCATGTCTAATTTATTCATCCATTATTTTCTCCTTTTTTTTGGACATTTTGAATTTTACCTTTAGGGCTGTTTAGTGCCCTCTCAGTTAGGCCTTTTAATTTTGTCGGGGTCGGGACCACGACTATATATCTACGGGGTTTGACTCAGCCTCAGATTTTCGATCGCCGTGATCGTTTTATATTTTATGATACGCACTTTCCCTTTAATTCGACAATTGTTTTTATTGATTCAAACTTCTTTATGAATAATTGTCATTTTGTTTTAATGGTATTCAAGTTTGGAGATTGGTAAGAGCTTTTCACATTCAAAAGGTATTGAAGCAACGTATGTTTAATGTCCCCACGTTTAACCTTAATGCAAATTATTCTTTCACTCCGAAAGAAGAAGAAAAAGAAGAAGAAGGAGAGGAAGAACAAGAGGAAGAAGAAGAAGAAAAATAACAAGATGAAGAAGAAGAAGACGAACAAGAAGAAGAACTAGAAGAAGAACAAGAAGAGCTAGCTTTTTTTCCACTGGGAGATAGCCAGATATAACCACCTGGATATGACCATGCAGAATGTATTCCAATTATTATTGATTTTCATGTACTACTGTCAATTTAAAGGAATCCTCACTAATACGTTCCCATGCATGAAAGAATAGTCTATTAATTTGAATTATTGCAATCAAGCGAATAAGAGGTTAGCTGAATAAATTAACCAACAGAGCCTGAAATTCTAGACTAGCAGTGTGTTTTGAAACCAAGGACAATATGCACACAAATCATGGCCGACTCTTTAGAAAGATATCCTACTCTTGCTACACACGCACAAATTGTGAATAGGTTACCACGCATATTTAATGAAGTAAGCTCTCGCTAAAGTTAGCTCGCGCACGCACGAAAACGCTACGATATACGTCGCCTATGCGCCTGGGCCATAGCGTAGCTAGCAGCTAGGCCTTGATCTATTGTGACAGCAATTTATCAATCATCATTTTGTAATCTGACATTCTACGGCTTTTACTTATTTTCCTCTATCGTCGCTTGGTTATTGTGGTAGATAGCAGTGTGCATTCTACACAATACGAGTATCATCATATGATCATATGAGCAACAATCGTGTGAATCCTGACAATTCGAGTCAAATTGAACTGATGGCGCACAACCAGAGAAACAACGATGGGCAGTGGCAAGCCCAACATGATGAACAAGGCATTATTGGAGCAAATACCTCAGACCAAAGCATTGGTTGCTGCGGGGTGTTCCTCATGCTTATTTCGGTGTTACTAGTGTTCTGCACGCTCCCATTTTCATTATTTATCTGCATAAAGGTGGTTCAGGAGTATGAGAGAGCAGTTATCTTTAGACTTGGGCGTCTCTTGTCTGGTGGTGCTAAAGGACCGGGTCTCTTCTTCATCCTACCTTGCATTGAGGATTACAGAAAGGTAGATCTTCGTACCATTTCGTTTGATATTCCTCCTCAAGAGATTCTGACCAGGGATAGTTTGACCATCTCTGTGGATGCCGTGGTCTTCTACCGTGTCAAGAATGCCACCGTTAGCATCGCCAATGTTGAAGACGCAGGCAGATCAACCAGACTTCTGGCTCAGACGACACTTCGTAATGTCTTGGGTACCAAGAATCTGTCGGAGGTCCTGGCAGAACGTGAAGGCATCAGTCACTACATGCAGTCCACCCTCGACCATGACACCGATCCTTGGGGTATCCAAGTAGAGCGAGTTGAGATCAAGGATGTTCGTTTACCAGTGCAGCTCCAGAGAGCCATGGCTGCTGAAGCTGAAGCTTCCAGAGAGGCTAGGGCCAAGGTGATTGCCGCTGAAGGAGAACAGAATGCTGCTCGCGCTTTGAAGGAAGCTGCAGATACTATTGCGGAATCTCCATCGGCTCTTCAGCTGAGGTACCTACAGACCCTCAACACCATTGCAGCAGAAAAGAATTCTACGATCATCTTTCCTCTTCCTATTGATCTTATCAATGGTGTTATGAAAAAGTAAACTCCGTTGTAATGCCTGTATTCACAATCCCACATCAAGAGACAGGCAATCACATATTTTTGTTTTGAACAACTATTTTTCAATCAATTATTTGAAAGTTGGTAAATTTTACACTCTTTATGTTCTGGCTTTTTAATATGAGATTTTTAATCTGATTAAGATAATTTGTTCAAGGCTGCCAAAACAGGAATCCTTTTATTTGGTAAATTGTAGGGTCTGTCTACACTGTGTGCAAATCCAGGGTGCAAATGCATTTAATAAGAGATGTTTGGGCATTTTGTTGCACGTACATGTAGTCATAAAAAATTATTTTGTTTGATAAATCATTTTGAGCCATTTTGGGGTTCTTGTTACTTTAATTGTAGATAACCAAGATTATTCAAGGCCTACCTGGTATATGGTGTTTTTTTTTGCTCAAGACAGCATGTCATGCATTTATTTTATGCTAAAATTCAAAGTCAGATTTGCAGTTCATCTGTCTTTTCCATATGCTACATGTACGTGTACCTTAGTTATGGTTGTTACATAAGAAAATTGATCTTACAAGCTTGGAAACCTAGACTGTTCATTGCACAGAAGGTGCAATGTACATGCAGGGTATATCTGTCTACGTGAATGGGTATTCACATTTTCAGATTGATTTCTATCTTTAAAAAATATGTCAATCCTAATAATACTAAGGCCTAGGGTATGCCTTTGATTTTGCACAAATGTATAGCAATCAAGACATTATTTGTGCATGTATCTTACAACTGGTGTCTGCAAATGTTGTCAGTGATAAACTGTACAGTCATCGATTGTACTAAGATGTACTTGCAGTTCTCATCCCACATGTGTAACAGAAATCTGTTTTTTCTTTCAGGCAACAAATTATGATTTCCAATTCTTCTTTATCAAGAAATAGCATAGCAACTGTTAATTTGCGGGAATTAGTACTTTTTCCTTGGTGTACTAAATCGTTCAATTATTTTTTCATTCTATTTGAATTGCAAATCCACTCTCCCTATTGAAAAAAAAAGAACCATGAGTGGGCTACATAAGAATCTTTGCCTGTTTAACAACTTTACAGCAAATTTCCTGTCAGCTATTATAATGGTTTGATTTCAAGTTTTACAAATTATTGTTATTTTGTTGCCAAACAAGTTTTAATGAAATAGGATGTAGCATAGCATGTATGGCTGCTTTGTGATAATACATGTCCAGGCATTCCACTCTCTCATTTCTCTATGTATACTGATATGTGTTTTCTCTCAGTGTAGATTAAATAATACATAAATGGAATCATGTGCAATCCTTTTAATTGATACATGGATGTACATGTACAACATGTATCTGTCTGCAAATGGATTGATAATAAATGAAGTGCACATAACGATAGTGATCTACATGTACGTCACATTCCCTATCATATACATGTACAAGTAACACAGGGTGTAGTCAATATGCGTGCGGTATTTGATGTGTGCGCGGTTTCCATCTACATGTAGCTGTAATTTACATTTAAATAACCTAAGCATTAATCCTTCATTGTATAATTCACTCAGTATACATGTCCATGTAATATTTATCGGTATATATTATGTGCACATCTTTTCCTGTATTTCCATTTGTCTTTGTATATATACATTTATAACTTTTATGTTATTCTCACATTGTTTTTATATAAATTTTACCATTTAAAAATGGTAACTCTTAACTCACATGGACAGAGCTACCAAATCTCACCATTATGCGTGAGACTCAAGCATTTTGGACTCTTGTTCATCCCCTCAAATCTCTGTCTCACGCAACTATCACAGCCTATCCCCATATACATTGTACACAATGTCTGTGATCTCACTCAGATTCACAGAAAATATCACGCATTGCTGGTCTTTGAACTTGGCATCTCTGCAAGGAGTATAATTAACTTCACAATTTGACTGCAGTAAGAAGTTGGTTGGTTACATTGAGAGCAGTTCTACTGTGCACGTACTTGGAAATGTATCTTCTGGGTGAAATTGATCTGAATCATTGTTCACTTGTCTATCCATGTATGACAGTCTTATGAAGGAACTCTTGTATCAAGGAGTTATGCATTTTCTTCCTTGTGATTGATTGAGTATGTATTGTAGTGCATGTATAGTGTTTAAAAATACATCATTTGTTATTTTCTCAGGGGTCTAGGGGAGAATGATGTGAATGATTTTCTTTATTGTAATTGTAAATTACACCTTGCATCTTTTTATTGCAATTCAAATAAGAGATTTTTCTGTTTGATTTGTAGGGGAGGTTTTTTAATGAATCAGTGTTTGTCGAGTGTAATGAATTAATGAAAGTTGCATTCTATGACACACAAATTGGCACAATGCAATGTAGGAGTCTCTGTACACAAACATGTGCCCTCAAATTTCATCAACAATTCTGTAATCAAATTTTCTCTCATTTTTAAAAATTTAAATTTGGAACAAATTACTGTACATGCAGCCTGCTGCTTGCACTGACAGGACAGAGAAGTGTAGACTTATGGTAATTCAATTGATCAGATGTTTTATCAACTTTCACTGACATCCGTTGTAATTTATTAATTGTATTTATATTGTGATAATGTAATTTTATATCCTTTTTTAGTTTTTGGTTAGTTCATAGAGGTGGATAATCCACTGTGAGCTGCATCTAGTGTCATCTTTACGCATTGTGGATCTAGTATCACCTATTCTACATGTACTACAACACTGGCCCTTTTATTTTACTCTAGCGCCATCTCTAGTTGTAGAATGAAGATTCTCACAGATTTTGTTGCACAAAACTTGGCGTATATGTTAACTATCAATGGCAATTACAATTGAAAACGATATCTTCTGTCTATTGACTATTTAATGAAAATAAAGTATTTGCTGGATTTATGACTGAAACTAACTGTAAACGGTTATTCTATGCAGCAGTTAAAAATGCTCTCTGTATATTTTTTCTTTTTTACAATAATTTGTGCGAAATCATCATAAAATTTGAAATGATTCTTGTACTTTCTTGTTAATGCTTTGTATTTACACTATGTATTATATTCCAAAACAGTTATCAAATCTATTTATATATTTATGTTCATTAAAAAATTTCCTCTTCATTTGAGTTTGAAAAATGACAAAGAATGCTCTTGACCTTTATTTTATTCGTAGGCACATGTAGGATGTGTGAGTGACAGCGAGAGAAAGAGGGAGAGAGATTATTGGGGGAATGAAGGAGTAAGAGGGAGGGTTGTAGTTCGGGAGGGATATGACTTTGGAGGGGGAGAAGGAGAGTGAACAAAAGAGAGAGAATGTTAAAGACTGAAACGAATCGATGCAGGCGAGATGGAGATGTGAGTTCGATAGACATGTGAACCAGCATCTTTCTTTCTATTCGATATTCGTGTGATCTTTTATGGGGTTTCAATCAATAAAATAGAGAAAATTAATTTACTAAATTACCTACCAAGAATGAACTAGGCCTATACTCATTTTTATGAATTAACCTCTCTTTTTTCCGAGGTTTGTTGAAAATCCGTCAATGAAGTAACGATCACAGACGAGCAGCTCCCCCATTATGTCGTGTCATATAAATTTCACAAGATGCCTTTCCTCAAAATTTTAAAAGTGATTTCATTTATGTTTGGATTTACCATCATGCACACCATTCTGTACCCCCTTCTATAAGAAAAATACTTTTATTCATCACATTCCTTTAAAAATAGGAAATTTATGAACTTTATATTACATTAGGCCTATACAAGAAGCTGCTAATATATGACGTCACAAATCAAAACATTTCAAATATTCTTACCTCTCTTATTCTTTGGTAGATATTCATTCCACCTCCAACAACATTTTCCTCCAGTTTTTATCCTTTTTATTAAAATCGACCTCGGAATCAACTTTCCATTTTGAGGACTGCGCCATTCAATGTTTCCATCGTTTACAATGAAATCGCGCCCTCATGCAAAACTCTCCCTGCCGCGAACTATTCATGATTATTTTGTTGCTTTGATTATTAATGAATAAAATAATATCCAAATTATGTTTTATGAGTTTCCCCATATTTGATTCCTAGGCTGTTCCATTTAACTATTATTTCTTTGCCTATAGTAACTCACTTTTTGTTCGTGAATTTATGGTTGTTTGTTCTTTCTTATAGTATAACACTAAAAATTAGAGGAATTACATCCATCCATGTATTACATCGTGTGTACATCAGAAAAGCATTTCCCCATGTTACCCTCTCATCCAATGACACAAAATTGAAGAATTTACAAATTATATATATATATTCAGCATGAATATAATTTCTATCATTTTGAGCAGAATGCTTAATTAAAAATGTCCTTGGCATTATTGTCATTGTGATATTTCGTTCTTTACGCAGGAACAACAGGAAATTGCGATATTATTTGGTGCATAGGGAAAGACCCACTTTAAATTATCAAATTAATATGGAAGGATTCTGAAGACATTCCATGATTGTCATTTGAGAGTTATCATGACGTCAGGAATCTAATGAAGATGCTTAGATCAGTTTCTTTTAATGCACGGTCCAAGTACTATTTTGGCAAAACCCAGTGTTGAAATTTGTAGAATACATGAGTTTCATAATTATGTGGATATTCTTTTCCATTTAGTCGCTGTTTCTTCGGATGGTCAAGAGCAAGAAGGAACCGAAGAAAAGTGATCTCGATATAATTTTTTTCAAGGAACATTATAATAAATGAAGAAGATATAATAATTAAAATTCAATAACGATGTCAGCATCAAGTCTGGTTGTTTTGACAGTTTTATCGATATTCGCCATTGGAGAGGGAAGTAAGTTTATTTAAAATTATTTGACCAAGCAGCTGGAGATTGGTGTGTTATATCAGCCCGTACCCCACGCTCCCCCAAAAATGTTTTAGATATTGATGAATAAGGGAGCGTAGCGACCAAACGAAAAAATCATCTATTCGAACTGCTTGGAAAATATCAGGACTTGACCTATGTGATTTAACTTTCCGATAGGAGTGACAAGACTGGCAGTCAGGAAGCGGACCTGTTTTGTTAATCCCTCCATGCATTTCCGAGGGAGCCATGCGAACGAGCGAGATTTTATTTTTGTTTTTAAGAGCGAATTTTTTACATTTTGGAGATCTTTGAACTTTAAGTATAAAGCGTATTACATGGATTGAGGGTTTCAATTGTGACCGAAGAGAAAAGTGATATTTGCATTTAGAGATCTTTATGATAGCTTCCAAACAGCCAAATAAAATAAGGCCTTCAGCATTTGTTCAAGTTTCTGAGCGGGAATAGTACTCATCATGGTATATAGAAAACAAAAGAATGTGACCCCGGGATCGTTACCCTTCAGAGCACAGAGTCAAATCACGACATATTTTTAATAACCTTATTCTCGGTCAGGGAGAATATAGCGACGGAGCCATTTGAATAACAAAATTTCAGAGTGCTTTTGACAAAACAGACAGATCAAGGGTGAACCGGAATTAGTATTTTTATATTCGTAGTGGGAGAATAATTTGAAGAAAAAAGTTGTTTCCGAGCTTCTTATATTTATTGCAAACCGTATGAGCCATATTCAGCACGGTGTTTGCTTGATAGTTTATTATATTGTAGGGGATGACTGACTTGCTAAACTCCCACTTTCACTCGTGTTTATAGTGCATTAACGTATTTTGAATCCGGATTTGCGAGAGAGCGTGAGGTGACCGAGCGACAATATTTCGAATTTGAATAGTATAAGTCTTCATTTTAGAGCCCATGACGACATGAATGGATATCATATAATTCAATACATGTATCTATACGTATTTAGGCCCTATACGTTTTCATTTCTTTGTGCTCGATTTTTTTTTGTGGGGGGGGGGTGAGTCCCCGTTAACACTTTTTTTTTCTTCCTGCACGATAATCGCTTCATCTAGTTTATGTCAACTAGTCTGTAGTTATTATAAAATTATTTTTTCATATATTCTTATGTTAAAATACATTTGAAATATATGGCATGATATCAACTATCAAAAAGAGTAATCCCTTTTTCACTAGCTTGGTGAATTTGCTTGGTGAAATATATTTTGAAACTAGTAGAGCCAGCACATTCTGTGGTGAATCTATAGTCTCACTGCTTCAGACTACTAGTATGCATTATGTGGATTGCGAAAACCAAGAGTCTGTGCCTGTATAGACTATATTAAAACAGCGCTCATTACACTCATTACAAGTTGTTTTAACTTATAGTACATCATATAATGTATATATGTTAAATTTTCAGTGAAACAAAAGTAATTATTGTAAAAGTAAAATATCTAGGATTTCAACATAATTGGGTAATCTTATTATTCAGACGAAATTAGGGAAAACCCTTTATATAGGTAAATTGTCACTATTTGTGCAACCACTTTGTCTAAATTCTGTTTGGTCTAAATCTAATTGATGCAATGCTAGTTCGTCTCCATTTAATTCATCTGAACAATTTTTTTTTTTTGGGGGGGGGGGCTCATTTACCTTTTTCTTAATTTCCAGGTAGGTTATATACATGTACCCCGTTTTCTAATATCACATTGGTTTATACGATAATTTCTTGTGGAAACATTATCATGATAATAATTATGAAGATGAAGTGTGCATTATACTAAGTGAGGATTCTTCCAAGTAGTGATGACTGGACCAAGTGGTAATTACACTAAATATAATGATACAAGATAATGCGTTTAGACAATAGATGCTTGTATAAACAGTGGAGGTGGGTATTTTTCAGTCCAATGTCTTGTGGGAAGGGGGTTTGTGTTGCCCGTTCGTAATCCTCTGATCGGGATTTTAATACACTTCGTATGATTTATTATTTTACATAATTATTTTGTTCACAGCTTGTCCTGGTGACATGGAGTTAGTTTTAAACTCGTGTTACTCATGGTATCATTCTCCTCTTAGTGCAGTAGAGGCAGAAGGATACTGCCCTAAACAGACAGTACCAAGTACACTCGCAATGTTTGCCTCTCAGCAAGAAGTCAGTCAGGTGTATAACCACTTTTACAATAAGTTTGTAACCCAAGCTGGACAGACGATCGCGGTGGCCATTTGGGTTGCCAATGCGTCTATAGGAATACCGTCTGTAAGTATGACTCCCCCTCCCTTCCCCCGGCACCCCACTTTCCCCTTTGCTTTCGCAAGACTTCAAAATACTTTTTTCCAGGGGAAGGGCAATGGCATTAAAAAGTGCAGGGGCGTCGATCCATTTTTCAGATTGGGGGGCAAAATCATGAATCAACGTTCCAAAGGCGCTCGATCACACAAAACGAACAAACTCACCCACACACACCCCTACACCCCCACACACTAAGGCCTATATATATATATATATATATATATATATATATATATATATATATATATATATATATATATATATATGTGTATATATATATATATATATGACTCATGAGAAAGAGACACATATCTCACCCTCACCAACAATGCGAGCGCGAAGCGCGAGCTGAAATTTTTTAGTATGACATGAAAACAGGAAAAATGTACCTGTTTAGGTTTGTTTGTAGTAACTCATGAGGAGGATGGATACATGTATCTCACTAGAGAGCGAGCTGAAATTTCTTTATATTCTGACCTGAAAGCTTGATATTCTAAGCATTTTTGGTACCAATGATTAAGATGGGTATCTAGAAGAACAATAGATGCGAGCGCGAAGCGCGAGCAGAAAATTTTGATATTTCGATCTGGAAAAAAAAGACAGTTCAATGGACGCTTTTAATAAAGAACAAGATATATATCCGACAAAAGATTATTGCAAATCGCAGCGGGAGTTCTTTTGAGGTTTAGAACTGAAAACGGGACATTCTCTTTACCTATTTAATCATGAAAAGTATGGGTTTTTGGTACAGAAATGATGCGAGCGCGAAGCGCGAGCTAAAAAAATTTATATTCAAATCTGAAAAGCAGACATTTTGAGTACGATTTTAAATCAAAATCGAGTTGGTATCTCAATCTCGCTTGCTGATTTCAGTGTATCATTACAATCTTATTTTATTTTTTAGTTGCACATGCAGAATTATGGGGGGGGGCAAAACGATATGTTTGCCCCCCCATATTTTCATTGGTGGGGCGATCGCCTCCCCCCCTGCCCCCCCCCCCCCCAGGATCGACGCCTCTGAAAAAGTGGATACCTTGCTCGCACCCGTTAACAACTAAAAATGGTTGCTTTAATGTATGGTCGGACAATTATTATCAAGCTTACCAAATTAAAAAATGTAGACATTAAAAAATGAAATGCTTGTGAAGGTTATTCTGAGATCAAATCATGATAGGTTAATAGCATATAAAGTTACTTTTGAAAGTCTAATAAGGAACATGGTGCCCACTTTGTAATGAATTGCATCGAGAAAACGAAAAGGGAACGAGAGCGAGTCCAAATATAAATCTGAATTTCATGATTCTGTAAGATGTATGATTATGTAAACCAGTAAGAATAAAACCAGAATATGAAGAAAAGTAAGTTGTTGAAAGGTACAATACATTGATAATACAACTGACAATTTAGTGAAATAAATGGGAGGGGGAGGTACCACCACTACGCTACTGTATTGACAACTTCATTGAGTACTATTTTTTCTTTCTTTTTGTCCAGCTTGGTCTTGGTTGTACCATCATTGCCACAGGAGGCGTTCTGTTGGATGAGCCATGTAACATGCCACACGGTGTCTTGTGTGAAATAGAGCTCGGTGAGATTTGTTTTTATTTCATTATTCGTAGACTAAACTTGCTTCTTCCTGTTCATTTTACGTGAATGCAGACAGTAATAGGAAAGTATGAACAACTTCTAAACGTGGTAAAGTGACAGACTGGCCGATCGAGAAATTCTAGCTAGTAAGCAAAATCGATTCGACAGGAATAAGTAGAATAAAGTAAAATAATAAAATGCTTTCTTCATTTCTTAAAAATTTCTTAAAGTCATGTAAAACATGATATGACACTTTTGGTACATGTATTTCTTTGAAATAATCAGTATCGCATAGGGAAACAGATCAGAGACTTGCACAATTAATTGATATTCAAATCAATTTCAATATCAATCCTAATGCAGATATACCTTCAACAGAGCTCACTACAACTGATCTAACGACAGATTCACCTTCAACAGAGCTTGATACAACTGATCTAACGACAGATTCACTTTCAACAGAGCATGATACAACTGATCTAACGACAGATTCACTTTCAACAGAGCTAGCTACAACTGATCTAACGACACATTTACCTTCAACAGGGCACGATACAACTGTTCCAACAACAGATTCACAATCAACAGAGCTCGATACAACTGATCTAACCACATATTTACCTTCAACAGTGCACGATACAACAGATCTAACGACAGATTCACCTTCAACAGAGCTCGCTACAACTGATCTAACGACAGATTTACCTTCAACAGAGCTCGCTACAACTGCTCTAACGACAGATTCACCTTCAACAGAGCTCACTACAACTGATCTAACGACAGATTCACCTTCAACAGAGCTCGCTACAACTGATCTAACGACAGATTCACCTTCAACAGAGCTCGCTACAACTGATCTAACGACAGATTCACCTTCAACAGAGCTCGCTACAACTGATCTAACGACAGATTCACCTTCAACAGAGCTCGCTACAACTGATCTAACGACAGATACACCTTCAACAGAGTTCGCTACAACTGATCTAACGACAGATTCACCTTCAACAGAGCTTGCTACAACTGATCTAACGACAGATTTACCTTCAACAGAGCTCGTTACAACTGATCTAACGACAGATTCACCTTCAACAGAGCTCGCTACAACTGATCTAACGACAGATTCACCTTCAACAGAGCTCGCTACAACTGATCTAACGACAGATTCACCTTCAACAGAGCTTGCTACAACTGATCTAACGACAGATTTACCTTCTACAGAGCTCGCTACAACTGATCTTACGACAGATTCATCTTCAACAGAGCTCGCTACAACTGATCTAACGACAGATTCACCTTCAACAGAGCTCGCTACAACTGATCTAACGACAGATTCACCTTCAACAGAGCTTGCTACAACTGATCTAACGACAGATTTACCTTCAACAGAGCTCGTTACAACTGATCTAACGACAGATTCACCTTCAACAGAGCTTGATACAACTGATCTAACGACAGATTCACTTTCAACAGAGCATGATACAACTGATCTAACGACAGATTCACTTTCAACAGAGCTAGCTACAACTGATCTAACGACACATTTACCTTCATCACAGCTTGTTACAACTGATCTAACGACACATTCACCTTCAACAGGGCACGATACAACTGTTCCAACAACAGATTCACAATCAACAGAGCTCGATACAACTGATCTAACCACATATTTACCTTCAACAGTGCACGATACAACAGATCTAACGACAGATTCACCTTCAACAGAGCTCGCTACAACTGATCTAACGACAGATTTACCTTCAACAGAGCTCGCTACAACTGATCTAACGACAGATTCACCTTCAACAGAGCTTGCTACAACTGATCTAACGACAGATTTACCTTCAACAGAGCTCGCTACAACTGATCTAACGACAGATTCACCTTCAACAGAGCTCGCTACAACTGATCTAACGACAGATTCACCTTCAACAGAGCTCGCTACAACTGATCTAACGACAGATACACCTTCAACAGAGTTCGCTACAACTGATCTAACGACAGATTTACCTTCAACAGAGCTCACTACAACTGATCTAACGACAGATTCACCTTCAACAGAGCTCGCTACAACTGATCTAACGACAGATTTACCTTCAACAGAGCTCGCTACAACTGATCTAACGACAGATTCACCTTCAACAGAGCTCGCTACAACTGATCTAACGACAGATTCACCTTCAACAGAGCTCGCTACAACTGATCTAACGACAGATTCACCTTCAACAGAGCTCGCTACAACTGATCTAACGACAGATTCACCTTCAACAGAGCTTGCTACAACTGATCTAACGACAGATTTACCTTCAACAGAGCTCGTTACAACTGATCTAACGACAGATTCATCTTCAACAGAACATGCTACAACTGATCTAACGACAGATTCCCCTTCAACAGAGCTTGGTACAACTGATATAACTACAGCTTCACCTTCAACAGAGCTCGCTACAACTGATCTAACGACAGATTCACCTTCAACAGAGCTTGCTACAACTGATCTAACGACAGATTTACCTTCAACAGAGCTCGCTACAACTGATCTAACGACAGATTTACCTTCAACAGAGCTTGCTACAACTGATCTAACGACAGATTCATCTTCAACAGAACATGCTACAACTGATATAACTACAGCTTCACCTTCAACAGAGCTCGCTACAACTGATCTAACGACAGATTCACCTTCAACAGAGCTCGCTACAACTGATCTAACGACAGATTCACCTTCAACAGAGCTTGCTACAACTGATCTAACGACAGATTTACCTTCAACAGAGCTTGGTACAATTGATCTAACGACAGATTCACCTTCAACAGAGCTCGCTACAACTGATCTAACGACAGATTCACCTTCAACAGAGCTCGCTACAACTGATCTAACGACAGATTCTCCTTCAACAGAGCTCGTTACAACTGATCTAACGACAAATTCACCTTCAACAGAGCCCGCTACAACAGATCTAACGACAGATTCATCTTCAACAGAACATGCTACAACTGATATAACTACAGCTTCATCTTCAACAGAGCTCGCTACAACTGATCTGACGACAGATTCACCTTCAACAGAGCTCGGTACAACTGATCTAACGACAGATTCACCTTCAACAGAGCTTGCTTCTACCGATCTTTTGACAGATTCACCTTCAACAGAGCTCGCTACTACCGATTTACTGACTGGTTCACTTTCAACGGAGCTCACTACAACAGTTACTTATCTAAAGACAGATTCACCTTCAACAGAGCTCGGTACAACTGATCAAACGACAGATTCACCTTTAACAGAGCTCGCTACAACAGATCTAACGACAGATTCACCTTCAACAGAGCCCGTTACAACTGATATAACGACATTTCCCCCTTCAACAGTGCTTACTATAACTGATTTAAAGACAGCTTTACCTTCAACCATGTCAACAGAGCTTGATATAACTGATGTGCAATCGTCTGCAGAAAGCACAACATCTACTCCAGATGTTTCAACATCCCTTACAACTATCAATTTTTCAACAACCTATGTTACGACTGCTCTCACGTCAGAATCATCTGCAACTGAATTACGTACCTCACATACACAAAATCTAGGGACGACTGATGTCACATCACCGACTGAAATCACAACAGTTGGTCCGGTCACAACTATGACAAAAGAAAACATCAACCAAAGCGACATGGTCCATACTTCCAAATCAATAACAGGAAAGTCATATGTGTTACTTGATGTTAATTATTCTGTTTCATCAATCGATGTTCTTTCTACTCATGAAATGATTCAGACACGAACCCGATGTGCAGCAAAGTGCAGTGGATTATCCGAGTGTTATGCTTTCACCTACTTCCAAATAACTCAAGAATGTTTGGTCGGAAGAAACGTGAGTTATCAGAGCCTGCATGGAACCAGTGGTATTACGTATAGAAAAATAGACCTGTAGTATGATAAACAATTAAAAAAAACGAATAACGAAGTGCAGTATATTAAAATAATTGGAAAATTGCCGATTTAATGTTTTATATTGACAAAATGAGATTGATGAGAAGCAGAATCGTTGTACGTAAGGTACATAGTGTATGACGGGATATGTCGTTAAAATTTAGAATGGTCAGCATGGAAAAAAAAGATTCGGATGATTTTCTTTTTGTTTATATTCTTCTTAATTATATTCATACCAATTTTCATATTTTAAAAACAGGTTTCGGAGATAATGTAGGTTTCCGACATTGTAATTACCTGAAAACATTTGTGAGCAAAATTCTACCTAAACATCTGTCCCTACTGAACAATTTAGCATATCTGAAGCCTTTAGGATATATCCAATCTATAATATATGTATCTTTGATTGAATCATGACATTATAGATGACTTACATGTGACACTGAGCAATCACTTTGAAAAACAAAGCTGAAATAAGCAGGTGTATATTAGTTCAAATTGATTTTATTATAATACTGTCTTATTTTTTTTAAGTGTAAAGAAAAAAAAGTTTGGCTCCTTCTTTTGCACTTATCAATGCAAATTATTCACAAAATAACTGACGATATCAGTTCAGTTCAATATATTTGTTTTTTCTTAGCATGAAATGACCGAATAACTTTAGGGAAAAAAGGGAAAATACTTATATTATGATACTGATGATGGTTCCCAGTGAATTTTTGCTCTATATATTGCTACTAATTGTTTTACACAGTGGCGTAATGATACAAAAAATCGAGGGGGATAGATATGGCGTATCGCATAAAATCTATTTGAACATATTTATTTTCGACATTTTTATTTCAAAAATCGAATTTTGTGATAGATTTTGACATAATATTCAGAAAACAATAGCATATTTCACTCTTAAATCTTTCATTTTCTTTCTTTTTCTCTTTTTTGTCTTGGTGGTGAAAAATTTGAGGAGCAAGAGCCACCCCAAGCCCTCCCCCCATCTGTACGCCACTGGTTTTAGAGATACTTACGGGTCGTCCATATCATTTAGCTTCTTGACAAACTAGTAAAAGGAGGCTCCATACACCCCCAAAAAATATACGAATAGATAAGAGGTAAAAACAAATCACATACGGTATCAACACCGCAGTTTTCATCAAAATTCAATTGAATATTCATCAAATATATACACACCAAAAACATGTATGACATAATTACTTATTCACTAAAAAATTATATATTATATATATATATAATGTATATATATATATATATATATATATATATATATATATATATATATATATATATATATATATATATATATATATATATAAATATATATATTCGCTCTCTCGCTTACATCCTCGAAATTATCAAGAATAGCGTTCCGTTTTCATAAACTTAGGCACTTCATCCTTTTGTTTTTTCCTCGCCTACCACGACCCTCAATGACGGTTGCCTGACAAAACAGAACTGACCCAGTAAAAATACCGCGGAGCCAGAAATGGTCTTCTTCCTTTTCTCCTTGGCTCTGTACTACATTCATGAGGCTATGAAGCATTTTTTTTTTGTTTTTGCCTTCTGTTTGTTTGTTTGTTTGTTTTTTGTTCGGGACGGGATTCTAGTGTATTCATGTACTAGGCCTGCTTGTATTTCAAAAAATAATTGTTCGGATGCCGTATGCAATGAGCTTAGATTGTCAATTAAAAATTTAAAGCGCTGTTTGATAAATAGATCTTCGGTAGATTTGAAGTGTCTACCGTACTGGTTACGGCAACAATATATCCCCTTTAACAAAGGCACCTTTATTATTTACACTCTCATTCCGAACCGACAAATGTAACGATAATCACAATGTGACACGTTTTGTTTGTACTCGATCTCGCGATTTTGTCCAGTAATGTCAGATATTCGACTCAAGATTGACCTTTTATCAGCTTGATCAAACAGACGCGTCAAATCACTAAGGGATTTCAGTGGTATCAACTCGGCAACGTCAAAGCGCCATGATGGATGTCCCGAAATCTCTGGCGGAAAGGAGTTTCACGCAAGAAAAAGGTCTCCCGTTAAATAAATCAGGAGTCAAGAAAGCAAACACCGGTCTTTTACGTGAGACGAGGTCCTGATTTAGATTTCATTTGCTATCATAGGTCATTTCTAAGTTCTATTTCCGCGCAGAAAGTGTTGTTTTGAATTCATGTCCTGCTGAATAAATATTAGCTTACCGTTTGTTGATAAAATTTGACAATAGTTACTGATCGCATGATTTGACGAAAATTTTATTTGAATTCGTTGGATTCGCGTGCATTTCGTGCATTCGTCACCCTTCGACCGCCTACATTCGGTCAGGTGTGATGGGGCTTTTAACAAAATAACAATCTTCTTGGCTCTCAAACTTTACGCATCGGAGACCTTTTTTCTAGCTCATTTCGCCAGTGTTTCAAATAAGATGATAATATAAACCAGATGATTAATAAATAGTGCTCATAGTAATTATATCAATTTTTGCTCCATGAGAATATACGTCATTGAAATGGATTCCTGAATATGCTCACACTATCATCACATTTGGGTTATATAAACAGTTAGCGTACGTTCTTACAAAACACGTTTCTTCTTTTGACCTTATCGAGACAAAATTTGACAAAACTGTTCTTTCCTCACACAATGCAATTAATGTTTTTCGTCCCCAGTGTCCGATTAGACACCAATGGACTGAGGTATAGGGTGCCTGTATCAACATCTAAACCCCAGGTGGGAAGGGACTGATACGGCATCTCAACACCAGCTAATGCCTTACCCTGAAAAATAACTTGTCTAATTCGTTAAATATTTATGTACTACTTAGGTAGATGATTATATGGTACGAATGTCATACCTGAATGGCAATACTGTTGCAATGTTGTATCCGAAATATGGGACCTGAGCCCGTCTCACACTCTGCGATCCGGTGCGACGCGATTTTTCAAGAAATCACATTTTACATTAAATATGAAAGTTCCAGGAGGTAAAATTATTTCATATAAAGTTTGGCATGTTGTTAGGAAGACTAAAATTATAAATTATTTTTACTTTGCGGCAAGCCCTGTGATCGGAGTAGAGTCCAAATTGACTTTAAGTCGCAGCTGATGATGACGTCATTACGATTTGGAATTTGATTTGTTTTATTCATTCAGGGAGGCTCTCACTACACTGGATTTCGACTTCAGTGGTCCCACCCCTATTTTAAGCTCTGATCCGTGATATTCTATCAGTTGGAATATCCATATCGAATGTTATCACATTATATTTGAAATTCGGATCGCAACGAATCGCTTAGTGTGAGACGGGCTTAACATACATTTAGGCTACATCCCAATCCTCCTCCAATGCACCCCCCCCCCATGGAAAGGAGGAGGAAGGGTAGGAGAATAAAACTGAGGTAGATAGACAGTGAGATGTAGACAGAGAGAGAAATTAAAGGATGAAGGGAGGAGAAGCCAATTTGAGCATCATCTTACTCAATGCATGGACCTACCTGTTCAATGAAAGCTCTTAACGTCGTCGTTGTCTTGCTTGTCATTTTTCCCCTTTATTTTATCGTCATTTTCTTCTATCTCCCTTCAACTCCCAATTTAATTATTTCCCTCCTCCTTATTCCTGTTTATAATCTTCCTTCTCCCTCTCCACTTTGCGCTCCTTCCTCATCATCATCGACAATCACTGTGGCCAGTATTCTGATAGCAGGTTTAAAGTCGATAGTTAACCGAAAACAGCTGTGGATCCAGCTTTCGCCAATAGGGGAGGGGCGAAAAAAACTCACCCATATTTTTCCCGGTCGGCCACTCAAAGTTGAATTTTTATTATTTTATTTTATTCACTGGGGGGGGGGAGTATTTTAAGGGGTAGTCCTAACAGGTACTTCTATATTTTCTAAGAAAACATATATAAACAATCTCTGGGTTAAACCAGGGCTTAAAATTCACTTTGGAAATAATTATCCTCTTCTGCCATGAATTTTAGGGTAAATTACTGCTTGCAGGTGATTATAACAATATATAAAATATATAACAACCTATTTCTGCATTGGACAACATCTTTCACTGTATGACATAGGCCAGTATAGGTCGATTGATCCGAACCAAGATGGTGGCTTTTAATGAAAATTGTATTGTGATTATAATTAACCCCGAAGCCAGGAAGCAGGAATCGTTGAAGCGATCTTTGGTAGGCATGATGATATCACTTCCTCTATCATCTAGGGATCTAGAGACATTTACAGAGCGTGATCGTCTCGGAACCAGTCGGAAAGGCCGTATCAATGAGAGCAATTTAGCTTATTTGGTAATCATACATTCACACCGGTGAGACCGACTCCAGACCGAGCAAAGCTATTACATTATTTTCAATGACATTCTATCGGTCGATATGGGTCGGTTTTGTTTATGTAACTGGGGCATAATTTTTGATTAAAAGTAAAGACGGGGACAAACTAAGTATTTATTCATTTATTGTCTCCTTACATTATATTGCGTGATTGAACCAGCAAATGTATACTACTACTACTACTACTTCTACTACTACTACTTCTCCTACTACTACTACTACTGCTACATCTTCTACTACTACTACTTCTACTACTACTACTACTACTACTACTACTACTACTACTACTACTACTACTACTACTACTACTACTACTACTACTACTAATACTTCTACTACTACTACTACTACTGCTATTAACAATAGCAATAACAGTGATAATAATAATAACAACAATAATGATGATAATGATAGTAATAATAATGATGAAAATAATGACAATAATAATAATGATATAATAACAATGATAATAATATTAGTGATGATGAGGATGATGATGATAACAATAACAATCATAATGAATGCAGGTAATCTAGGATTTGCATTGCACGCGTATCCACGTTGTTACGCGCTTCGATGGCATCATTAGGCCTACCCCGCGTATGCTAGTCTACCGATTCCAGTGCTTGCAGCGGAATCTGAACTACTTCCTGTCGGTACCCATTGACCTCACCTGGGTTGAGTGCAGCACAATGTGGGTAAATTTCTTGCTGAAGGGAATTACTCTATGGATGGGAATCGAACCCACGTCCCTCAGACTGAGAGAGAAGAGTCCTAACCACTCGACCACGACGCCCCCATCTCTGCTTCAATCATTATCTTTCTTCTAATTTTATTTCTGATTTATTTTCGATAATTTCTTTTTCGAACAAGTTTCGCTTACACCTTACTTTTTATAGCGATAGTAAATAATTCAAATACAATCAATATTCATGACTTAAAGATATGATTATGAGAAGTGGATTTTCTCAATTCACCATCTTTCATTTTTATTCTTTGGAGGTGTAAATCTATAGCAAAAACTATATAGGACCTATCTATTCACGCACTTTGTTGTATTGACTGTTTTTCGGTATACAAATTGTTTCCAAAATACGTTAACTTCAGTCCCGATAACCGGCCATGTTGTGTTTGGTTTCTTTATTTTCAAGATTCTCTCGTTCGTGTGTATGAAGAGAATTACATCATTCATGTATGCATTTTTTGTTTTGATCTTGGAGACACGTTTCCGTTATCACATCGGAACTACAAAACATCAATTTGCATTGAAAATAAAAAACACGGTTCTGTCTTAATAACATCATGGGAATGCTGGAAGTACAATTAAGATCTAATCGAGATATATTTTATTTCTTATCTCAATCTTCCTATTGTCGTTAATTCTTCCACTTCTTCACTTCCCCGTAGCAACACCAGCCTCTTCCTGAGAAGCATGTCTTAATAATTTATGGAAAGAATACACGGTGCCGTTAATGTGGGACCTTCACATTCCTTTGGAACCCATCACGTGACCCCAATCACGTGACGTTAATCACACATTTTTCTTCGATCATGCAACAAACGAGTTCCGACATGGAGTCCTTAATGTTTAAAAAAAATTGTCGGCACTTTCCCAACATTACATCACCGCGTCAAGTACAATGACGTCACCACAGGCGATATTTCACATAAAGATATGCATTAACCATTATTTGATGACGTCGTGAAGGCCATTAGCAAAATTTATTGCATGACCGATTATTACCACTTAATATAAATCTGTTGTGTATATTTGGTGTTAAAGGTCTCTATGGTTGGCGGCACGAGCCAATGAAGATGGAAATAAGTTTATATGGTGAAATTGTCACACGATACTAATTAGATTTGTGGCGAAGGTGAAATCTGGAAAGTGCTAAAAGGTAATAGAGACCTTAAAATCAAGGAACCGCCATTTTCTTTGGAATTGGCATGATGTCACCGTTTGTTTTGATGGGCTCTCTAATTTTAGCAGGAAGTTATTATGAATACTGGTTTTAGTCAGATACCACGGTTTAAACAGATTGATTGCGAATCGACTTTAACAAAAAAAGGGCAATGATTATATATTATTCTGATATATTTATTTCGTAAATACTAACAAAACAAATAAAAACACGCGACATAACATTTGACTGTTTCCCTTTCGGTAATTATACTGATTATACTGTACCTTGTTACAATAACTTAGGATCATTATTTCATCAAAACAAATTCTGTCTTCCATCTTTCAATTTTCATTCTTTAATCAGTATCATATTAAACAACATTATCCTTTTCAGATTGCATCAATTTTCTAAAATCCCCTTTGGATTACTGATGGTATATTATGTGGCTTACTACTTGGATTTACGTCCAGATAGTTTAATTCATTGTAAGATCGGCTGTCCAGTAAAAATTAATCTAATTCATTTGTTCTTCTCCCGTTATTATGTGCATAACACTTGAAGAGGGCACTCAAGTTTTTCATGCCAATGAGATTTGTGTTATGATAAAAGTCGGGAATGCCTCTGGCAATCAATTAAATCATTCTATTTCTACCGTCCTTAATGTAAATGACACTAGTGATGTAGGAAGGAAAAACGTTAATGACCAATCAAGTATTCCTCAGTCCATCTTTTCAAAGTCGTTATGAAAATACATAGACACTTTGCTAATAGCTTTATCAAAGCATCTATTTGATGATAAATCCATGTCTATCATCCTTCGATAAAATCATACGCAATTTCAATTTCTATATCTAAATACCCCTAAAAGCTTACTTCCACATATTTTTTTCAGAAACATGCAAAATGTTCTTCTTTAATTGGCCTATTCCGCATACATCTTTTGTCTAGTTAAAGTCCAGGGCATTTTTTTTAATAAATGCATATATGCACTAAACACAGCAGTTATAATATTTCAACTTATTTTCTTTGAAGAAAAACAATTTAATTGATGTTCATATATTGTTTTTATCATTGCTGGTTACAGCTTTCTGAAGCGGTGAATTGAAATGGAATTATATTGCGTAGATCAAGCTGCATAGACAGCTAACATTATATCATTATAATATATCATATATTTCATTTTTCTTTGAAAAATAATTTTATTGATAAATAATATCAAAATATGTAGTTACAAATTATGCAAACGATGTCATAAGAATTTTTCTTCAACAATATTTCTGTAATGTTTGTAATATTCCATCGTAGATCGTTTGCCATTTTTTAAAATAAATATAAACTATTTTTAGTTTACATACCTTAAAAAATGTGGTCAACAATTTAATTCAATGTTAATTTCCTGGTATACCATTTCCGTATGATGAATTATAGATGCCTTTCACTTGGTACTTAACTATTCTGTTTTAATTATTTCATTTGATGGAAATTATAAATGAAAATCTATTTGGCAGATGTGTATTTCAAATTTTCAATCGATTTATGTTTGATGAAAAAGTGTTCTCGTTTCAAAAAGGATCTTTTTCTTGCTTTACATTCCTCATTAACAATGTAGCATCTCCTATATGTTTTTAGAAACAGGGTAATAGATCCACTTCATAGTGAATCGTCTTCTAAACGAAAAGGCATGTCCTTGGGAGCGTTTCACGAAAGGATTTGTCGGACGTTTCATCCGACAAGCCCTGTTAAATCCGACAGTTACCATAGTAACACTATCAGCAAATCAGAATCAAGGAAAGTTGTCAAATCTAACATCTTGTCCGACAAAATTGTTGACGAAAAGCATCCCAGATGTCCCATACAGTATGTATATAACATCGTCAATCAGGAAATAGAAAAAAAAGAAAGGGAGATGGGGTGCATGATACATGCCAATAGAAATGTTATTGATTTCTGATTAATTTTGGTCCTCTTGCTGTGTGTTTTTTTTTTGTATAATTTATGTTACAAGTGGAGAATTAGTATGCATACCGCCTTAGCAATTCGCATCATGAATAAAATCAGGTTGGTGGAATTCGTTCTAGGCCATTGTTATTTCTTGTTTTAATTTGTCATCACCATCTTGATGATCATGTTAACACTCTTCAGCTCCGCATATAGTTACATTTCTTCACTTCCTATTCCCTCGGCGTCCTTTCTTCCCCCTTTCATCTCCTTTCCCCCTCCTCGTTGGTTTTCTCGATCCTTCTTATTTGTACCCAAGGGACCAAGGATTATTCTTCTTCTTCTCCTCCACCTTCTTATCCTTCTCCTCCTCCACCATCTTCTTCTCCTCCTTTTCCCCCTTTTTCTTCTTGTTCTTGTTGTTTTCTCCCAATCCCTCTTCTTCTTCTTCTTCTTCATCTTCCTCTTCTTCGTTTTACTCTTCTTGTACAATTTTCCATACTTCAAAAAGAAAAGGGAAAATCCCTTATTTACCTTTCTCAATCTTTAATTCGTATTAATAGTGAACATGTAGAATGCCTTTGCGGTACTTTCCCTCAATTACAATCCGATCACGTTTGGATAATTTTCAAAATATGCACAATGTACATTAAATACACAACGACGCTAATAGTTGCCATTCTCATTTGCTTCGAAATCTAAGTGGAAGATCCAGCATAATTCGATTTCAAACCTTTTATGTGCGTCTAATCTATTTTATATTCATGATTATTCGTATTCATCAGGATTTCACTCTATCATGTGATGATGAGAAATACCTGCATTTAAAATTGTTTTGTTATCGCTCATGAATGTTGGAGTTTCTGAGCTGATTAATATAATTATCGTGATAATAATAAGATTATTGATGCTTTAGAACCTGATGACAGATAATACATGAAATAGGTTTATGCGACAACATTATTTTGATCATGTTGAGATCACGAGCCTCGATTCAAAGTAAAGATGGGGAGAGAGGGGGTATATATCATTGACATGTTTGTTAATTTAAAATAACCAACATAGTGTGTGGCATTTGCACTCATCTGACAATGACCTTCTATGAATTACAGGTCTTTTAAATCTCTCTGTAATGTAAATAAATAAACTCTTCAAGTGGAGAAAATAGGACGGTTAGTAGTTTCATATCTACCTAAGATTTATTTATTCATTATAAAATATTTATTCAGGATAAAAAACATGTATCAGTACAATTGCTGTTTTACACCATGGTCCTGAAGATCAAGTGTTCTTGTTAGGTCTACCAAGAATGGGGGGGGGCATGTCACTGCGAAGTGGAGGTGCTGGGGTGCAAAATCATCCCTCAAGATTTACCTAGGGGTACTGCGTGTGTTATTTATGTAGTCAGCACCCCCTTGAAAATCTGGTAGGTATGTAAAACAAGTGGAATGCCTCTGGCCGTCTCACCTGCATCACGCGGTTCAATATAGCAGCAGTGCTGACTTTGAAAACTACTCTAACTCGCACAAGATGTTCAGTGATACATGGTTACTCTTATGTCCACTTTTTATGAACTAGACCAACAAAAAACCCAATTAGGCCAAAGTTCATTGACCTTTGACCTTGGTCATGAGACCTGAAATGCGCACAGTATGTTCAGTGATACTTGATTACTCTAATGTCCAAGTTTAACGAACTAGACTAATAAACTTTCAAAGTTATGATGGTAATTCAACAGATACCCCCAATTCGGCCAAAGTTCATTAACCCTAAATGACCTTTGACCTTAATAATGAGACCTGAAATTTGCACAAAATGTTCAGTGATGCTTGATTACTATTATGTCCAGGTTTCATGAATCAGATCCATAAACTTTCAAAGTTATGATGAGAATTCAACAGATACTCCCAATTCGGCCAAAGTTCATTGACCCTAAATGACCTTCGACCTTGGTCATGTGACATAAAACTCACGCAGGATATTCAGTGATAATTGATTAACCTTATGTCCAAGTTTCATGAACTAGGCCCATATATTTTCTAAGTTATGTTGACATTTCAAAAACTTAACCTCAGGTTAAGATTTCGATGTTGATTCCTCCAACATGGTCCAAGTTGATTGACCCCAAATGACCTTTGACCTTGATCATGTGACATGAAACTCTAAAAGAATGTTCAGTAATACTTGATTAACCTTATGGCCAAGTTTTTTGAACTAGGTTCATATACTTTCTAAGTTATGATATCATTTCAAAAACTTAACCTCAGGTTAAGATTTGATGTTGACGCCGCCGTCGTCGGAAAAGCGGCGCCTATAGTCTCACTCTGCTATGCAGGTGAGACAAAAAAATCTTCAAAGTAACCTCCATTTCATAGTGAAACATTTTTGCTTGTCGAACTATGTACATGTATATGGAACCAAAATCACATTCACCTCTAGCGAAATTCCCCCTTTTTACTTTTAAAATCCAAGCCATGCAGCGCCTCCCTATAAAAAAGTCATTTGGATGGAGGAGGGGAGGCATCTCCTGGTTTGGGATAAGACATTGTTATTTGTTATAAGTTCGATACCCCCTCATTTGATAGTTTCGAGTTATTTTCTCCTTCTCTTGCAGAGACCAAGGTAACGAAGACGACGATGATGACGACGATGATGATGATGATAATTTCCATGTTTTAACATGGAAGTACATAGTAAAAACTCTAGTAATAAAAGCTTTTTACTATAAAGTTATATGAACCTTCCAGAAATAAACAGTTTAAACAATGCCTGCCTAATTACTGTTAAGAATGAAACTTATTTTTTTGTTTAAGATTTTAAACACTTAAATCCGTTAAACAACTACTGTAAGGTTCCTACATTATAGTAAACAGCGTTGTATAAACATTTTAAGCAGCGTTTTTACTGTGTATAGTTCAAGCGAAATTCATTTTTTTTTATTTTGAAAAAAAGAAGATCTTTCGATTTCCAATCACTTTCTTTGTATATGTTAAATTAGAAACCCCAAACCCGGACCAACTTTTATTTCCTACATGTATTTCAGATGACGTCTGTATTGTTACAAGTACCATGGGATATTATCAGAAGATTATTTCTGCAAATTGTCTGCAGATCGAACACCCTAAATCCCCTGTCTTAGAGGCTAGATGGTGCTGGGATGAGAGATTATGAATCTTTAATAACACACATTAAGAATTCATCCGTAGAACAAAGACACGTGAATATATTTTCAACTATTATATGTTTTGACCACTATTTCTATGATTTGTTTGTATTTCCATGGAGATTGTGTTTAGGGTCACTGCTTATTTAGAACTGTGGTAGGTCATTTCATGTCAGTATTTCATTACTCATCTTCTTCAAATCATCGCAGAAACACAAAGAAGTAACGGTAATTGAAAGCAAAAGTCTACGAACGACTCTCCGGCAACATTCCCTCCCTTTCTCTTTACACGGACCCCCCTCCCTCTCTCTCTCTTCCTCTATCCTCCTTTCTCTTTTTATCTCCCTCTCTCTTTCTGTCATTCTCACCATCTGTCTCTCCCACGCTATATCTCACTTTGAATAAAGCTTCATCATATCACAAATCTGAAGGTAAAATTTAAACATTTATTTCATACAAAACTGCTTTCCTCGATATTCGAAGGCACGTTCAATGTTAATACCAGATTTGAAAGAGCTTTATTTACATGTAGGCTATAACTGAAACAAACAACGCAATGTATGTAGATGTCACTTAGAAAAATGTTCTACTCACATTTTGACACAACAAACAATTTGTTTGCTGAAGTAAATTAACCAATTAGAACCTATGATAATGTGAAAAGAATATGTCTCATATAGAATTTATCTCAAAAGAACAAAATGGTGTCAAAATTATTATCCCTTTTAGAACTCTTCTGTAAAGAATGTGCGAGACATTGTTCAATTTATTTAAATGGCTTGCATGCTTTGTCAGACAAATACTTTGATCCGTAAAGATGGCATAATTATGCAATATATAGCGCTCTATTCAAAGATTTACATCAATTTTATCATATTCCTCAATTTTGTCCACCATATGATGGTCCTGATGATTCAAAAGCAGGCTTATTTAGCTGTTTTATTATATTAATCAGGTAATGCAGTTTACTGAAAATTATTGCCTTATTATATATCGTGAAATAATATGGTTTACAAAATTTATAGTTCATAGGCAATTTCACGCACTATACCATTACTATAGTAATCCTTTTACAATAAAATTAACGATTCGAGCACGTATAACAATTCGACCCCACTTATCTATATTAAAATGGGGAAATAGGGCTAATGGTTGAAGTGAAACACTAATGAAAAGGGTATTCCAGGTTGTTTGACCATCATGGCATAAAAATTGACAAAATAGAGTTGTCTCTATATAGAATAATGTAAACAACGAAATAAATGAAATTAAACCAGACACGAACACTTACATGATGCAAAAAACCCCAAAGGCCTTTGTACTACATCTCAAGTCAGCCTCGTACCCCCCCCCCCCCCCATTTGTAATCATGACGATACCGTATTGGCATTTGGGTTACTGCGGTGTTTGTTTTTTCTTTCTTTTTTTCAGGGTGGTTAAAGAGCACAACATTTTAGAGCTCAGTAGCTTACCAAAAGTAAATTAAGATGATACGTCCTGCAAAAGCTTGTATGTCTTACACCAAAATCATTCACCTTTTTTCATATATCAGAATTGCAGTATTTTTTAAAAACAAGCAATAAGACAGACTAAGAACATTTTTATTCATATATGGTTAATCAAAAACCCCAAAATAACAAAAAATGTTTTTGTTAAGTTTGTACTTTTTTTTTCGTTTTTATCATCATATGCATTTCATTAAATCGATATATGAATGTGACTGTAAGTGGTATTGTGTGCAGTGTGTTTTGTTTATTAATAGGCCTACGATGGATATATATATATATATCACAGGTGTACATAGCAGTCAAACTTGACTTGAGGGTAAACTATTGAGTGTCGCCCAGAATTTTTTAACTTTTTACAAAAGAGGGGTTAGAAGGGAATATATCTCTGTCATAATTATAGAAAATAATACATGTTAATGGCCTCGGGTATATCAATTTGATAGTCCCTCAGTGATACTTTCACACCATCATTATGGGCCTGAATACAACCATGATGAAGTAAAGAATATGTGTTGGTCGTTGACTTAATCCAATAATGTTTCATCTATGGTAAACATAATCCTTATTCTCACCCTCGTGTATGTTAGGCGTTGATAGATGTATTTTCATATAAAGGGGGTCCAGTATCAAGAAATTGAAAGAACAGAAGGAAAAAAAAAAAAAAAAGATAAAAATACAGAGGGGGGGGGGACAGAGAAAAGAGACGCACGAACATGAAGAAATCGCATAGTAATAACATAACAGAGAATAACAGATGGAGAGAAAAAATGAAGAGAGAAAGAGGAGGAGGGTGGGGCGATTATCTCTATTATAATGATGTCTTCATCCTCTTGTTCTCTTCTCTATTCTCTTTTCTATTTCAAATCTCCATCTCACGCATCTCGATATATGTTGCTCCTTCGTTCTATTTTAATCCCCCTTTTTATTCCCCCCTCTCTCCACATTCTTAGTCTCTTATACATGCATATTTTCAGTTTTAAGTAATGATTTGTTTTATCTGTGATCCCTTTGAAGTAAATTTGAGTTAGAAAGCAATAAAAATAAAGACGGCCGATTTGCTACTTTAGCAGAAAGATAATGGTGGGATTCATGCGAGTCGATATTCTACTCCAATGATGCATTCCAAAATAAGTTTGAAGATCAGTGAGTAAGACAGGTGTCAGTATAAGGGGCTACTTCTCCTTTTATTCAAGGTCTGTAACTGAACACCATCATCATTTCAAACGTATTGGCATGTCGATATATCCTAGGAAGGACGAGTAGATCTGATCATTCCGCTAAATACAGCCCATTCGCGTATAGACAAGGGGAGGGGAGCTTGGGGCTCTTGCCCCCCCCCAAAAAAAAAAGTCATGACCAAGACAAACAAAAAAAAGCAAAAAGAAAGAAAATGATACACAGAAGAGTAAAATGTGATATAATTTTTTTCATGTAAAAATATATAAAAATGGATCTTTGTAATAAAACTGTCAAAATTTTGGCTCGCTCGCTTCACTGGCTCCTATTTGTTAAATTTATTTTGCCCGATACACCATATAGCACCCCCTCAAAATTCTTGGCTCATCACGCCGGCACTGAATACACCTGAGAGCACTCAATTGTATGTATTTAAAAGAATAACCAAACATTTCAGATTTATATAGAGAGAACAACAAATTCCAAATTACAAGAAATGTGGGAAAGTTGTCTTTGCAATTTTGTCAAAACCTACTCACCGAATTGCCAATTTGAGATTTACAAACTTTCTTCTTCTTCTTTAAGGTTCTATTTTTTCCTTGCCATACTTCTTTCTGACTTCCACCACTTATATCTCTTTTATCGTTTATTTCATACTTATTTATATAGTTAGTTATGTTCGTTAATGAATTAATTTGTACC
Source organism: Lytechinus variegatus (assembly GCF_018143015.1). Lineage (NCBI taxonomy): Eukaryota > Metazoa > Echinodermata > Echinoidea > Temnopleuroida > Toxopneustidae > Lytechinus > Lytechinus variegatus. The sequence goes on along the minus strand of NC_054740.1, from coordinate 91,999,938 downwards.
TTTATTTATTTGAATATTCATTTATTTACCTATTTATTGATTTATCAATTTTGTTGTTTACTTAGTTATTCATTCATCTATTAATTCATCACAATAATCATTGAAAGAGAGAGCCTTTCCAAGGTAATGTGTTACAACGAGTAGAATCATTATCACCAAAGCCTTTATCACTTTTAGAGAGCGAGTAATTAGATTAACATTATAATCATGAATTATATAACATAATTCAATAAAATGATACGATATGCGACGGTCGCCTACAGTTTAGAGGATAGTCATTTCTCCATTAATTACCCCCATGGGTTGGTAATGTATAATAACACATGCATTATTTTCTTCACACGATTTCAACATAGGCTCATGCAGACACATATAACATGTACAATGATGCGAATCATTTTGCATACCATCCCCCAAAACCATCATAATGGGCAGGTACTAACATTGTATTCTTTTCTCCGAAATCTACTCTAGATGTACAGTATATACATTGCTTATCAAAAAAGGGGCAGCTTTGTTAAGTTTGTCAGCATTTGGTTCCAAATTATGATGTCTTTATTTTGCTGTTCACAGATTCTCTTATCTTTAAAATGCCATTTAAAAATAAGTTTACGCTTGGGTGGACACGGAACGTTTCTGTTGGGGGGAAAAAAGCGCCAAAATTGAAGAAAATTAGAAATAGGATCATCCGACTTGACAATAAGCAAATTTTGCTCTCTCTCCGTCAACGTTCAACATTATCAATACTTTATTCACACTCTTTTTGTTTTATACCCCTCATTCGATGTAAATTGATGTTGTTCCATTACATCGTAGTTAAATTTGTTGTATTCTGCTATGTTACAATTGCATGCGATTTGTTTCTGAATGATATGAAGAATTATTGTAATACTATACCTGTTTGCCCCCTCCCCTGTCACTGTCGTACTATTTCAAAAGGGCGTCAACGTGTAATGAAAGCCAGAGTTTGGGCATTTTAGAGGCAGAGAAGTCACAAAAGCAAAAAGTGCTGTAAGCTCAGTGCTATTTTATTACTTAGGCAGGGTATATAAGAGAATAATAAATAATCTAGGTATTTCATCGCAGAGTTAAACAAAGATCTGTCGTTATTTTACCTGACTGGCTATTATGGTTTTATTACAGCCAATATAATTCGCTTCCCCAGGTTTTCTTACCGCAAATAATTCATTATGGCTTATGAGGTTATTCAAATTAGTTGATTATTTTTTATGTTACGTTCAGTATTTCGATCCCTAATTCTCATATGCGATAATTTGATTAAATAATCGCGATCGCTCCAGCTATCACTTTCATCCATCTAAAAGAAAACAAAAACATAAAAACCACCGGAAATATAAACGAGGTTGTCAGGGGGAGGGGTTTCAGCATGATCATATTTTGGGCGTGGCCTCTCGTTTCCAGGCCCGTGACGTCATTCTTGGCTCTCCAGAAGCGGACCAATCAGGGACTTGAATATTCATCAGCTGATCTTTGTTGAATGGGAATGGCTTTGATGATCTTCAAATAAATGTCTGTGCGCCACTTTCGTTTTGTCGGAACTGACGACGGGGAAACATACTGAGAGATACTGATATATCCACCAATCATCGTGTGGACATTATCGTGTTAATCTGAGCTAATCACAGGGCTATTATCATCAATATCAACTGTATTCTGTTTCGGGTTTTCATTCAATTGCTGGCAAAAGAAGACAATCAAGGTAAATTTACATTTTATTTTGATTATGAGCTATAGTTAGTATGATAACTCTTGTAGACACTTTTCACACCTTCTTGTTTTACACAGCAAAAACTATGGTGTTAACCGGTGTACATAGAGGACCACACCAGTTATTTTACACCGGTGTTAAATTGGTGGTATTAGTTTTACACCGTTTGTTGTTACATTTACACTCTTTGGAACTTGCAAAGCTTAGGATGTTATGCTAAATTACTGATGAATTGAGATCAGTTTTGTTTTTTAAGCAGATTTCATGAGTTACCAAATTGAAATGCAATGCATTCGAGTAAACAGGAATTGTAATTTTATTGTAGCATTTTAGTTTATTATGTGGATCTTAGCAAGAGTGCTTGTGAGAGTCAGAGTAATGTGATGGTACCTGTTACATGTAAGGGGGTGAGATAGGGTCTGGGTTAAAGGGGCATTCTTCTTTGTGTTCTCTTACAAATTACATGCCATGTGCTCACCCCTTGCTATCTCCTGGATGGTATTTAAAACTTAAATGCCAAGTGACTTATGGTTGACTGGTCTTTCTTTTCCATTAAATGAATATTAAGAACTTGACTATATTTATGATGAGTTATGAAGTGATTTATTGAAAAAGCTGAATGTTTTATTGATGATTGATTGAAACAAGTGAATATTTGATTGATCACTTTGAGTTGATTTACTAACAGATTGTTGATTGAATGATTGATAATTAAGGTAAAAGTCGATGACCTAATTTTCAGAATTCATCATCAATTGATAGTCCGCTCTGCACTTAATGCGTACATGTAATAGCAATCAGTCTCAATCTCAACAAGAGGGGGAGGGACGGACCTGTAGGAGGGAGGCTAAACGTTCTGTTGACCCTTTTCCCCATCTTGCTTCACCCACTGAAGTCGTTTCTTACCCCTATTCTCCTGACTCCAATGAACACACTGCTGAGATCCACATTGTAAAGTTAAAATGCTGCACTAAAGATTGCGATCCACTTTCACTCATGCATGGAATTTCAATTTGATAATTCCTGAAATTTGCTCTAACAATTTAAATTGATAATGAATGACCATTAATTCATCACAGCACCCTCAAGTTTGCAAGTTCCGAGGGACTCTCCTCTCAAAAACTGAAAGAGATTGGAAGGCTAATTCCTGCCCACCCTAACTTTCACACCCTTTGTTTAAGAGGGTAGTGCTCACTCAAGCATGAATAGTTTTCCAACATAGTCATGTCATTTGAAAGATGACTTTATTGGATTTCCATATATATAAGTCTTTCCCCAAAAGTGATATACTTTTCATTTGGTAGCCATTTCAAAATTGTATAATTTTCTTTGGGACGCACTGTATGTTCCAAATAATGATTTTTTTATGAATCGTACAATATGGACAGAATACTTCATTACTTGCATACTATCAGTTTCCTTAGCAATATGAATATGATAATTTTTTTTCAAAGGATCACCTCAATAGTTCGATCGTTTCATCATTTTCAGATGAAAGACGAAATAAACATACAATACATATTAAAGTATTATTTATAACAGCAACATTAAACAGAATTTGATCAGTAAAAAATATTAATAGGATGAAGAAAACGGAAAAATAGAATAAATTTAGGAACATTAAAAGAAAAGGGAAAGGTAGAAAGTATGAAACAGGCAAAAAGGGGGAAATAGGAAGTGGAAATAAGGGGCTTTTAATGGGCATCGAAAAAACAGAAGATGTTGATCAATGAACTCACATGAATTCGCAGAAATCTCCCTATCTTTTTGAGAGAAAGATAATGAAATCATGATACTTCGTGTTGTGAACTTTTGGAATGTAAAAATTATTTCATTTTTCTTTCAACATATCAACTGTCGCATTACTCCATCTTCAATGCATTGGTCTTGGAAATTGACAGGCTCTATGTTTATTTTCAACCCACCTTTTTCCAAGTGGCGTTACGTTGATACAGCATAAGCCAAAGTGAATTATATATATATATTTCAATTTGTATCGTTTTCTTTATGCCCCCTATTCATATTGATATTTTAAATGAAATGCACTTATACCATGGTATTGATAAGCCATAATATAGAATAACACTGTCTAAGAACTGTAATCGGTATTACTTTTCTTCTATTTCGACTAAAAACTTTACAGACATATAAATTATCAAGGATTCAATGAATAAAAAATAAGTGCCTCAAAGAAATAAATTGCTGGTGGGATGAGGGGCACTTAATCATGCATTTAGTAATAATAGTCATGCATGTGAAAGAATTCGAAGGGATAAATGTTTAATAATTCCAATAGTGATGGTATCGCCGAGATCACGACCCTGTTAATGTAAAGATGAACATAGAAAAGACCAATTTTTCGTTTGAATAGTTTATTTTTGTATCGCCCTACACGCACTCGACTATATTTAGGCAACTGCTCTCTATATATAAAGCAATGCCTGAAAATCATGAAACTACTATAGTAATATGATTCGAAAAGCCGACGGTTGTCTCTTTCAATTTGATTTTCATAACAGAAGTAACCGTTACGTCACAATCAGAAGTGCAAATCGACATCACAGCCCTTTGGGCAATGAATTATGTTTATTTTACAATCGTTATTAATGGTTGCTAAGCGAATTAGAATAACAAAGTTATTATAGCGAGAAGTTGACATAAGCAATATTAACTACCAATTAGACTTAATTAACAATGTATGTTTTCGCTTTTAGTCGACGCAATGCTATCTTAATGCTTCGGCCAATAATGTTTCGAAGATAACCCTTTCTGATATACGACCCCCCCCCCCCTCTCTCTATACACAATGTTGGGTAAAAAGGGAACATGCATGTTTTTGGGGGATTTCAACGAAAAATCACAAAATATTTTTACCCAACCAACATGTAAAGGCATGGTCATGCCTAAAGTCTGCGTAGCGTTGCGTACGGATTCAATATCTCAGCAGTGTTGACTTTGAAAACAACTACTGAATACTTTTTCTCAAAAACTCAATTCATATCATAATAAGATACTATGTTCATTGACTGTAAATGATCTTTGACCTTGATCGTGTGTCCTGAGCCTCGTGCAGGACGATCAGTCATATTCGATTACCATTATGTCCCAATTTCATGAACTATATCCATAAACTTTCAAAGCTTCAAAGTAACTGTTATGATGGCAATTCACCAAATACTCCCAAACATGACCAAAGCTTATTGAACTTAAATGACCTTTACCTTGGTCATGTGACCTGAAACTAAAAACAGGATATTTTGATACTTGATCACATTTATGGTCAAGTTCCATAAACTATGTCTGTCAAGATATTTTTTAAGTTATGATGACATATCAAGCACTTAACCTTGGTTAAAAAATTTTATGTTTACGACGAGGCCGCCACTGTCGGAAAAGTGGCGCTCTGCTATGCATGCGAGACAAAAAAAATGATAAAAAACAGTGGGATTCAGCATGAGTACGCCAAATCTAAAGGTGTACTCCAGGCTGACAATAATAATAATGATATGTGTGAAGTTATACATGTACTACACTGTTAGAAAATTTATCCTTAAACTAAAAGAAGTTCCTGCAGCAGAGTCTCGAGAACACCTGTAATCTTACCAGATTGCGTAATCTTACAGGAAATTGGTATTTGGTGTGTGTAATCTTACAAATTTCCTTAAATAAAACACTCTTTTCCCCTTTTTCTAACAGACCTGTTCTGTTAAAATGCAGAAAAATTCCTGTTTCATGAATTTAAAGAATGATTCTGGTATTGCTTTCTGCAAAATCTTCTTTTATTTTTCTGTAAAATCAGGGTTTTTTTTAACAGTGTACAGCTTTGGCAACTCTTTTATTTAAATATTGTGTGAAAGAAATGGATGAAGAGAACAATGGTAGGCGTAGCTTAAATCAAGGTTCCCAGAGCTATCTACCCTTTGGAATAATTGGTGATGCCGAAAAAAATGTCTCTGCTGGGAATCGAACCCGGACCCCAGCTTTGAACGCCGGTGCCTTAACCACTAGACCACAGAGACGGGTTAGTAGCTAGGGCGTACTCCGATCTGATTGACCGTCAGGTAGACAGATTTTCGACACCATACCAATTATAATTTCTTTTGTCGGGTGAAGGTGGGTTTTGATATAAAGAAAATTCAGACAATCCAACCACTGAATATTTGATCACAGTGGGACAAGAATAACAACGTTATGACATTTTAAGTATTTGCATCAATTACGGTTACACAGTTCTATGCATGTCTTCATGAATATTCAATAAGAGAATTGATAATATCGTATCCCTACTTGTTTTTAAATTATGTTTTTTCAAAGTTTGTCCTCCAAGAAAAAGAATTAACTGGTAACCGATTAAATGCATTGGATGTTCATTGCTGCAACTTACTTAGGCATAGGAGAGACGTATCGTACACACATGTATTTATAAAATTAAAATATAAGATAAGATGTCATAAGAAGAAAGGAATAGGGGACGTTCAACATCAGCCCACCTAATAATTATTCATGACAAAGTGGACATAACAATTTTCACCAAATAAATTTCAGCCATTCCATGCGCAAGTTTTAAAAAGTGTTTTGAGAAATATCATTTTGGCGTAGTATTGCGTAGGAGCGGCGTACAGTTGAGTATAGTGTTGCGTTGGAGTGGCGTATGGGGAGTTGAAGTCCGTTCTAAAAAAAAAAAAACATTTTCTCATAAAAAAATAAAAGAGATTTAAGACATATAATAACCTGGTAAAAAACTGCAGCATATTTTTCATTTAGAGCGAATCATAGGCGATCGTGTACGTGTGCATGCAGTGGATCCTATGCGTGCATCCGGTGCGTTGGTGTACAAACAAATGGTACCAAACAACACAGAGGCAGTGCGCGCACACATTGGACACATTTTCAATAAGCTAGGGAGTGAGTTTACAGTTTAAGACCGTAACAGGCGTATGTTGCGTGGACTGGTGTAGACTGGCGAAGAACTGGCTATACGCCAACAGCGCAAAAAATAAACTAGTTTAATTCTTTGCGTTCCTCCCGCTTACCCATTTTGCGTAGTTACGTAGAGTTGCGTAAACTAATGGCGATGTAGTGTTAAGTAGTCTCTACGCGATTCTTCGCAGATCTTATACTGTAATTCCACCCCTATCTTCCCTCAACGCCCCCCCCCCCCCGATATCACCAACGTGACGAGTGGATCTTTTCTTGCCATCAATCATCAGTGTCCTAATTAATACCGATATTGGATTGATGACTGTACTTTTTCATTAATGGCGATTCCCCCAAGGTGAAGTTGAATGCAGCGGCATGCAAAAAGGGTGAATAATTCACGTAAAAATATCTCGCTTGTAACACTTTTCATCAAATATTAAACCAAAAAGTAATCGTTCCCGAGTGTATACGAGGGTTTGTTGTTTTTTGTTTTAATATCCTTAACGTAAAGCTTGATTGTCAAGGTAATTAGGAGTTTATTAACTTGACATCGCGTCACTTCAACTGAATGTAAATCAATCGAGGAAAGTCCCATTGCTGATTATCCTGTTTATCCGATTTATAAAAAAACATGATTAAAAGTTGTTTGAAATTAAATACAAATTGTTAGACCGAAGTAGCAATGCAGGTCAGGTATACACTTGAAATTGATTTTTCCTATGATTCGTTTAAATACTGTTCTATTTGACGGTTTTGTATTATTCTTAAACCTTAAAAATTCCTATGATAAGACGCAGTGCTTTAACTGATGTCCAAAGTAATTAATGCCCCATATTATTCACACATACACACGCACCCTCACACACTCACCCTCACACACACATATAGCGGAATAAAAACACCGTTTAAAATTTCAAGCACGTTGTTTAAGCCCGCCACTCTATAATGTTTTAACTTTTTTAAGCAAGTTGTTTAAAAAGTTTAAACAAATAAAAACGTTTTAACACCTTGTTGTTAAAGTGACAGACTTAAACAGCGTGCTATTTTTTTTACTGTGTGTGTATGATTCTTGAAAGCGATTTTTATAATATTGTTATACTACTACTATTTTTATTGCATTGACTTTGAAAAAAAACTTAGTTGTTTCATATCTAACGCTGATCAATACGTCATGAATTAAAGAGGTAACGATTCTCATTGAAATTATCACGATTAAATATTACCATTTTTCTTAAATAGGGAATAGATGATCTGAATGTGAATCCATATATATCACTAGAATATTTTTCTTTAATAACCTTCATTTTCTTCATCTCCCGTTTTCCATTTTCTCCCCAAACATACCAATTTAATATCATTGCGTTCAAAATTGTGTATCCTGCATTCATTACCTTGTAATGATGGATTAACCAATGCATATATATACATATATATATATATTTATATATCCATTCATATTTCTAGTCTCGTTGATTTATTGCAATAAATCATTGGCTTGCTTCATAAATATTACCCCACTTAGTCGTAAACCAAGCTCACCACACTTGCTTGCATCATGCAGTGACAACCAACAAGAAAACATTTTCCAATTATTCCTGTATTTTCAGTCCTTTGTATTTTTAAGGTATTCAATGCCTATTTGTTATAGAATAAATGATTTTAGATACAAGCAAACATGAAACATCGAGATCTTATTCCATTATAACCACTTTCCTTCGAGTGTGTGTCATTTTCAAGTGGATTGACTCTGTTTATGCGGTATTTACCAAATGTATACGATCTTTTGCAATCGTCATAAATAGCCTTAGTGGTTAATGTTTAATAACCAGAAAGTGTGCTTCTATGAAATAATTAAGAAATCCTTTCTCTTTGAAGTCACTTGCTGAATGTTACTGCGGTAAATACAATAATTTCCCCCTACAATATGTCACATGTTTGAAATCAGCATCACATGTGCAATCAGGATAATTTCTGAAATGAGGGGGTTAAAGAATGATCAAAATAGAAAGAGATAGTACGAATTTACAAAACACGATAGTCTATTGATAATAAATATTAAACTAATGGTTGGAACTTGGATTATATAAAACAAAATATTTGCGTCAAACCAATTCATCGTTTTATTTTATTTTTTCTCCAAAACCCTGTATATATAGGGTTTCCTATTTCCAACAAGAACAGTGTCGGTTTTTTTCTTAATCGATTTTGGACTTAAAGTTTCATTGTTGTGAATGAAGCATTAGGAAGTATGTAACCCCGTGGGCAAGAGATGGGAGTAGCCGACCTAAAACCCATGACAACAATGGTTGAAAATGGATTGATATGAACATATTTAAGTCAAATTAATATATCATTTAAGTCTAATATTCATTTTTCCTTCAAAATCATGTATAGGCCTATTTCCAACAGTGCCGGTTTTGAGTTCTCAGCATCCTATATATGTATCTTGACCGATTTCTATCTCTCGCTCGTTCGTCTCTTATTGGGGGATAGGACCACAGAGAAAATGACTCAGTATAACACCAGCAAACCGACCACAGACTGAGCAATGCTTTACTTTCTTATTTCCATCAATCGATTTATAGATGTCACTGGGGCATTAAGAAGTAACACCACTGAAGGTAAAGAGGTGTATATCTCAATACAAGAAGAACAACCAAGGAAGGAAACACGTCGGTCTAGATACTTTTCAGATTCAGATTTCATTTCCAACAGAAATAACAAATATTGATACAGATCATTTTCACACATTTTAACAAATATTTACAATACATTAATGATAATCATGATAAATAACATGTAAAAAAAATAATACAAAATATAATGTAGAAAATATTATAATAGTTTGGATAAAAGAAAAGTATCTGTGGAAATGGGGGATTCACTCAAAAGCATAGCTTATATAATGTGAACCCCCTAAAGGAAGAGAAAAGAGGAGAGAGGGAGAAAGAGAGAGAGAGAGAGAGACGCAATGGTTGCTATTTGCCTACGGAGATTTACAGAATAGACATGATAGATGAAAAAGAACAGGATAACTCACAGAACAAGACAAAACGAAAAAATAAATACTGTGTATATATCTAGATAATGTGTTGTGTCCATCTGATAATTTTTGTTCCTAAGATCTGATTTCTTATCACAGTGTACTATTCATAAACAGAGGAAAGATATTTTTGGAAAATAAAATATCTTAATATTAAGCATTGCCAAACGTTTTAGCTAAAAACTAAAAGAGATATGGGTCGTGTTCTGAAAATTATTTAGAAGCATTGGGATGGCGATAACGACTAAGTTTTCTGCTATTCATCACATGCGTAATTCTTGTCATAATTTATTATCATGAATATGCAAATATGTAGTTCATTGCCTGAAATCGTAGACATGGCATTTGGAATATGAATGACATTACATCAATCGCGATGTGGCTTTATTTTAACAACCAAACAAACTAAATTACATTTCCATCTTTTCTTCCTGATTCCATGGATCTACCATTTTTTTTCTGAGTCCTGAACCTACCTCGTTTCTAAAAAAATGCATATCTTTATAAATATTTCAGTAAAAATTGCTCTCTTCGCATATTAATCATTTTGATTGTTAAGTCCTTTTAACATCACTTTGGTCCAATCATCAATGCAACAAAAAGTGAGATCTTTTCTCAATTAATTAAATCTTGTGATTTTTTTATTTCTTAATAATTGAACTCTCCCCTCCTGTTGTCATGTCTATTGCTTGTAGTTAAATTGATTTTATAACTTATCAGGCTTTTACACGGAGCATCAAATACGAGATGGAATCGATTTATTTTTCATTTGAATTATTAGTTTATGTGTTCAGCGACTTCCAATTTTCATATTTCAAAGATTGCTTTTTTAATGTATCAAATTTTGAACAATACAATGCTCACTTTTCAATTGGAAGAACCTTTGCATTATTCAATTTGCCCCTTTGGAAATTAAATTATAATTCACCCGATAATTCATAAGAGAGACGGGGGGGAATTAGATTAACGTGACATACCGATGGTAGATCATGCCCTGTGTACAACACGCTGGTGAATTGTTTCTCTAGTCTGATTTATTTTAAATCCTTCCTTATTTCTTTCATTAGTTTCATTCTTTTTTTGCTTACTTCTTTTTTTTTAATTCATATATTCTTTCTTTTATTTTTCCCCTTCTTCTACCTCTCATGCACTTTCTCCAAACTTGTTTTTTCAAACTTTTCTTCTTTTTTTTTCTTTCTTTCGTTCATTCTTTCTTTCTTACCTTTTTCTTACATCATGTCCCTTTGTATTATTTTCCCCTTGTCTTAGTTTCTGAAAGAAAAACTCAAGAAAAACTTTTATTTATCTTAAACACGCATGAACGCTAATTTCCACAAGTTTATGATTGAATAATAATGACAGATTCCATTTACAAGCAAAATGCACGGGGGAGACGTAATAATCGATCATTTGTGAATTATGATTTTGAACCTTTAAAAATCATAATCTAAAATGGTGATTTAAAATGAAGGAAGATGTATTTGAAAAGCGATATTTTGGTAACCATGCTCGCTTGTCGATTCAACAGGCGTTGAATCATTAATCAGGTGTTCTCAAACTTGAATTGAATAAAATCAGTGGCAAGATCAATATTAGGCGATCAGAAATGGTTGGAGTCACCTGCAAACACCAGAAGCAATATACGGGACCACGCTAAAAAAGACGCACACACCCTCCACCAAATATCGATTTTGCATTTGTTTGTCTACAGATTTCGGTTATCGTTTTTTTTTGTTCTGATTGCATGAGAAGTAAATAGCACCAGTGTAACATTTCAGCTGCATTTAAATGACTATTTTACATACGTAAGTTAGATGTTCTATCGGTTTATTGAAAGTTAGACGAAGCCAATTGATTTCTTCTCTCTTAATTCACTATAATGTAAAACGCGCTCACGGTATCTTTTTCGGGGTTTGTATTATTCTCTAAGCATCACAAGAAGTGTTAAATCTTATTGATTATGAGTGATTAAATTGTCACTTTAAATCGCCCGTCGGCTAAATCCCATCCTTTTGAACTTCTTACGTGAGATACAAATGTAATTTTATCCGTGCCTTTACATGTACGCTCCCGTGTCATAGCATCGCCAAAAGTGTGGTGAAAATGACACAAAATGTTGATTTACCAACTGAATAAAAAGAATCTTCTAACATTAAAAGATGTGAATATTTTCAAATTTCTAGTTTAGGGATTCTTACAAAATAATCATGCATGGAGCTAAAATAACCGATTATTATTCACCATCTTTAAAATGATTGTATATTATGGATACCTGACCAAATATTTAAACTAAATATTTTTTTATGAAAGAAAACTAAATTTGTATATAGCGAACCCTCAATTTTAGATGAGTCTAATCATGGAGATATTTACTAGTCAAAATTATAGACTTAAAACAAAGGTGGCACACATAAAAATTTGGAGGGTTTAATATAACAACGGTGTGAGAGATATAGAAGAAAACGAAACCTTTCAGGTAATTGGTCAAAACTAAGTAAGGACCTATTGGGTGTATCACGTCTCAAAATGTGTCTAGAGTCATTTTATGAACGAAGCATACACCACAATTTTTTTAATAAAGACTAGCAATTGTTCACCCAAATAATGCACTTTTTTTAATTTCTCCTTGGTGCGAAAATCATTGCATACATCATAAACGTGATGAAATTTCTCGGATACTCTTGCCCCGAGGACTACAATGCCCTTTATGATCTAGACAATCTAAAAGTAATAGGGTAAAATTAAAAAAAAAGCAGTCACATTGTACTGACCGAGTAAAAATGCATAAAACTAATCGATTTTACGCGTGTATTTTGACATTTTAATGACATTGGTTTCGACGAACATTCATAATTATTATGGAATTTATCTTACGTTTCATGCGGATGACAGTAAACTGGCCTAAAATCGATTTCTTAATGGTAATATGATATATCCAGTACATTCTATATGTCTAGATAAAAAAACGATATTGACAAAAATATTGAATTTACATTAGATATTAATCAGGTATTTGTTATGTGTAGCTAAGTCATCAAATTCAGGAGACAGCTATTATTTCTCAGTATGCAAGGTATTCTCTTTCTAAACGATTTTGATTTCTCATGAAAATTTTAATGACGCAAAATAATACTTTGACCTCCTATTTGCTAAAAAATTGTTTTACACGCTGCATTCAGTCTTTGATTTAGATGTTAATAGGAAAGTATATTGTTCATAGCAAACTGACAGGTGTAAATTTTGCATGCACTAAAAGGATTAATAATTCATACGAGAAAGTAATGTTGGAAAGAGTGGTTTACGTTATGTTTCCATGAAAACGAATTAATCAATGCGAACGACATCTTAATAATGCAAACTATATTGTCTCTTATATCGTGTATTGATCGATGAATTTCAATCAAGCGTGTAGTATTCACACGAACAGGAAACGGTTTAAATTATCGTGAAATTACTTAAAAACAAAGTATAGACTTGATTTATATTGATAAAGCAGCTGTACGAGGAACTATAATCTTGCAGAATGCACACGATTTTCGACACAAAGCGCAATACGTCAAAAATTATGACGTATTCGCTCTTGAAGAACATAATGTATCCTATCGACTATCTCTCACGGTTTCGTAACAGCCTGTGATTAATTAATAGCATGCTTGCACACTATTCCTTTCGAAAATAACCTTGTGACTTCTCGTGCTTTAAACAAAACTGAAAAAAAAAATCTTATCTTTTAATGAACATACACTTTTCTTAAAAAAGGATGCTTGATAATTCTTCCGCGAGGAGGAAGATATAATTTGATTTCCAATATTTTTTTAAATTCATGATTTCAAGTAGTTTTTACAAAAACCAGTTGCACGACTGGGTACAGAATCACGTACAACCGTGTCCTAATTTTGTCTTTTTTCTTCTTATGAAAATAATAAAGCTTTATGTAATCTTTCCATGACATCCAATCATAATAGGATCTTATAACTGACTTAAGTTTGGCCCTCATTACAGGCAACGTATGGGTATTTTCATTTAAAAAAAACAGAAAAGTGTAAAAATATATATATTTCGATGAGTTTTAACAAAAAATGAGCCTTCACTCAAATTCATTTAACCATTTTCCGTTTAAATTTCATTTTTATTCTCACCTTAGTATTTTCTGCGGTTTTTATTTTGTTTTGTTTTTTGTTAAATTTAAAGTGAGTATAGCTGTTTTTCACATTGCACATAAATTGCACATACATGATGCATTACAATTATTTTTAGTGGAAGCTTCTCTTCCCCAATATCATTAGTTGGCTCATTTTAAATTCCCTTGAAATAATTGTTAAACTGACACTAATCATGTTTGCATATAATTCAGTGTCATAAATCAATTTATTTGTCATGAAACTTATTTGTATTCACAATCTTGTGGTTGGTCAAGTCAATATGATTACATCAATTCATTTCACTACGTCCCATTTCCTGATCTCATGTTGCAATCAATCTCATGGGAAAATGTAAGACCTTGAATTCAAAACGGAGAATAATTATATCGAATATAATAGAAGATGATTGGGCTTGTTAAAAGGAAATCCCCAGTGAAATTCATGTTATCCAAATAAAAATCCAATCTCATTCGACAGAATAAGATGTGATTTCTTTAGCAGTCTGGGGAAAGAAATTGATTACCACGTACATGTCTTTGGTGGGAACATTGGATAATTATCCCTTTGATATAAATCTTCCCGCTGAACAACGAAAAAGGCGGCAGTCTTTAAACATTTTATGTACATTCTCGATATGATTTTCATTATATAATCTGGAAATATACATTCTTAAAACGCAGAAGATGATAAGTTTGGACAATGGTCGAGAAGTGACCGTGTTTTCACCCTTTTAAAATCGCTGTCATTCCTTGGCACTTTTTAAGAATGCGGGTTACCCCTTTTCCCCTCTCAATTTGCTTACAATTTGACACATAATCATACTTTGTTGATCAATTTATGATGTGTGCCGATTCTTGGATTACTTCCATACTCTACACCTTTCTCTAATTTGAAAAGTATTTATCAAAGCAGGTGTCTCTACTACAAAGTCCATTGTCAATGATTGATCAACGTTGACCATAAACCTAAACCATTTATGCGACCAGTGACCATTGGTCAATGAAATGGTAATTCCATCAAACATGGAGGTTCTTTTGGTTTGAACTCAGGGGAGAGGGTTGTTAACTTTACTTGACGGACAAACAATCAATCCGTCAATTCTACTTCAAACAACACCTTACCCAAATGGTTAAGAGGACGAGGACTATTTACCTGGTAAAGCTTTGTTTGAAAGCCTGTAAACAAAACATTACCGCAAGGAATTAGTCTACAGTCCTCTCCCAATATGGGTTTTTTAATTCGTCCACAATGTTTGACGCCAATTCAAGGGGCATGGGGTATGCCTATCACCTTCACCGGATTTAAAATGTTATCGATGCATTTGTCAAGCTTGGTATATTTTTCGAAAATACAATTCATGATATATTTAATGTTAATTTTGCCACATTTTTTCCACATTTATGTAAATAGAGAAAGGATGAAACCCAGAAGAGTTAGTTTCAAAATGTAAAAGCATATTTTTGCTCAATGCTCCAAGAAAAAAATAAACTTAAAGACTTAATTGTCAAGAGTTTGACTAGGATAAACTTCATCTGCATGTTTTCATTTTAAATTGACCACTAAAATATCGGATTAATTGTTCTTTTCTCAATTGAACTATCAGGTGACCTCGTAACACATATCATGTGACATTTAAAAAAAGGCAATCGATATCGCCCATGAAAGCGATATATCCCATTCGTCTCTTCACAAGTCTGGTGATCGATAGCTGAGACAGGTGAAGAACTTATCACTGGAAAGGTGTCGGTTACATAGTGTAGTCATGGTAACTTCCTATATTTTCTTTGAAATCTTTGAATGGGATTGAGCATAAGCAAAATGAAAGATTATCAAGTAATTGACATTTTACAACGCAAGAACAAAGAATTCAACCGACCAACGTATATTATAGTACGCTTAAACGTCTGAGTGGATTTAGGTTCTATATAGTTTATGGACATGATGAGAGAGAGAAAGAAAGAGAGAGAGGGATGAGAAAGAGAAAGAAGAGGAGAGAGATCATATGAATCGACAGTGGAAAATGGAAACACATACGAGAAGAAAAGCTAATGAAAAGAAAGAAAACAGGGAGGAAAAGATGTAGGAGGGGAAGAAGCCGAAAACGGAAAAAGAATTAAAAAAAACAGAGGGAAAGGATCTTACTATGATGTCAGAAATTGAGAAATTTAACGAATCGAGAGAAAACTGATAAAAATTGAAGAGATGAAAGAGAATAAAAAGAAATGATATTGAAAAAAACGCCTTCCTGACCACGAGAAATCCAAAGATGGACATTGTCATTTTTTTTTATTTTGAACACGTGAATCAACGAGTGTTACCATGCATATTCAGAATACGTAATTCATGAATGGTTGTGTGTGGGTTTGTGTGTGTGCGTGCAGGTGAGTGTGTAAGGGTGGGTGTGTATGTGGGTGTTATGGTGTACCTTGAACATGATGATGATTTCAAATGGTGAAAACCTACCTCAACATTCTGCCGTAAAAAAAAATGAACTACTCAATCAATGTTACACTAATTTCCTGACATAAGATCTCATCTCACTTCTATGTATATACACCCGTGATCCATTTCAGATTCCAGATAAAGATAACAGATAAAGTATGCTGTCACCAAGCAGTCGAAGTCGAGAAAAGAAAGGGATCATAGTACATAGGCTGTCTTCTTCCTTTGCTTACTCTTAGGTTGATTTCGTAGGTGCTGATCATTCGCAGTTCTTGATAATTCCGTTAAATTCACTTCTGCATCTTTTTTTAAGAGAGAGAGAAAAAAAATATATATTGAAATACGCATAATTCCGTTATTGTTTAAAGGGTTTTGAAAATTAACTCTTAAATTAAATGAGTATTTTATTTCGAAATGAAACAAGTGAAGCTTTTGGAAAATGATAGAAGAATACGCTTATTGACCGTAACTACTGTCAGTGCGAACATCTTTGCAAGATTTGTCGTGATAAATTGTGAGTTACTATTGCCTCATCAGAGGAAGTATCTTCCTTGTTAGATATTATTACAAACTTTAACATGAGATATTATATATTGTGGCTATCTTCTAAACATAGCATACAGAAGAGAGTTTGTGACTACCCCCAAATATACATCTACCATAATATGCCTTTTCAATCGACTTAGTTCAGAGCTGATGCAATTTTGAATATTTTTTATTGGAAAGAATGTTTATACAGTTACCCTAACAAAAAAACTTTAGACCGTTCATAGCTTTTACGTTTTTTTTCTCGAAAGATTATCAATCGCTTATTTCTCCTCAGGCTATCATTTTATGAGTGAAAAAAAATCTTTGTTTCCAAGAAATCTTTTCCAATTTTGAAAAGGCGACTTCTTGGAAAGAACCACACATGCATGATTGTATTTTTATTGTATTTGATGCAGTTGAGTTATCAGATGAAATAAAATCTAAACCATACAAACTGGAATAGCGTATTCTAATTTCAATCGGAACGTTATTGTTTGTATTGAGGACTGCAATATATAAAGTAAATTATTTCTCTTTGTTTGGAATTTATTACCCAGAGTATAAATTCTGAAATATTTCAAAACCAATAAAGAATAAGAAGATATGACTTTGGTTATCAACTAACGTGCCTGAAGCCTATGTCTCGAGGTGCAGTTTTTTTTTCCAAAGGCCGGATAAAGTCTTATTTTATGCGATTTAACATGATTTTGCTAAATATCTCTTTATCTTCCATTATTAAAGATAAATTCCAGTTACGATCTTAAAATGACTTTTGACAGAATCTAATTTAATGACCACACAAGTGTCTGTTTGTATGAATACAAAATATGTGCCAAAGGATTTTGGAAGAAATTGTGTAATTGCTGAGAAAATAGGCAAAATAAGCAAAATAAGCGCGGAATCGGTCACTTCCGTCGGGTCTTTATTCCAGCAATATTAATACACTGTCCCACGTGTGCCTTTCTGTGTTGGTAATCTTCAGTGTGAACATTTTTCAGCGTAGATTTCAAGACTTCACAAAGTTCAGTTTATGTAACTGTACCAGATCTAGATCCTCGATGATATTCTGACAATTAAGCCTGGTTTTACAGACTTTCTCATGAAATCAGTGTTTACTGCAACTACTGGCATTTCTCTTTAAGTGTAATAACAACCAATTCTATTCCTTATGTATCCATTTGTGGAACGATAAAAACCTTTATAATTTCCTGCTGGATTTTTCCCACACAATCCCTGGGAGAGGTATACTTATGATACAAACATTCATGATGTCTGAGCAATAGGGAGTTGGGAAATCAAATCGAAAATTTGTATGAATTAATGTATACTGCTTTAAAGTGATTGGTTAACATTGGTTTGACTTTTAAAAAATCTGAGCTAGAAGATCACACTTGTCACCTGTGTCTGTGATATGTGTCAAAAATGAAGCCCAGAAAAAATTGCGTTCGAAAATGAATATATATGTGCTTCAAAATTTGAAATATAAAGTGACCGGAAACACCATCTTAATTTCATCCCATACACTTATGTGAACCATTTAGGTGTCTATAAGACGCTTATTTACAAAATCGGGGTCTGCCTTGTAGTTTTAGCTTTTTATTCTCAATAATGGTTGTTTTCAGGGTTTATTAGTTATAATACATGCACTTGTACACTTCTTTCATCTTGGTTTGATAATTTTTTAAATCGGCTGCTCACAAAGTTAAACAATACCTTTAAGATCCAGCAATAGAAAACATGAATGAACCCATAAAGTGATCAATGGCTATGTGGATGAAGTTTATTTCGCATTATAGCTGTGTTTGTTAATGTTGATAAAAAGTCGGGTGGTTTTTGCAATCTGTCGTCGGTAAAACTACTCAGATACCATCATTAATGCCGCCTCCGTCTTCCGCTAAAAGCTTATTGCACCTTGGGACATTTTAAGAATCTCAACCAACGTCCAAGGGTGCTTAAACCAGTTTCTCTCCTCACGGTCTTGATGGGTCAACAAAGTACGTTTCTAATTGGAGCCGGAATTGTTTATCTATTATTTCATTTCAAGGAGTAATGGCCAATTTACTAATAACGGCCTGTTTGCCAACACATTAACAATCTTAGCTCATTAAATACCAATCTCGCGTGGATGCGACTCCTTGCCAGGTTAACTAAAAAGTACATTTTGTGAACGATGGATGGAAGTCTATTTTAAGATGACTTCCATGAATTAACATCATCATTTCCCAAATGTGATTGAATGTTGCCAAAGGCAAATGGATCAATCAAAAAGTGATTTTCAAAAATAATGAAATTGGGTCTATTACGAAGAAGGATAACGGGAGGGTTAGCAGAGAGGGAAGGTAGAAAGGGACACAGATATTATGTAGACGGGTGGGAGGAGGGGGGGGGGGTTAAAAGAGAGTAAGGTGTGGATTTTGTGGAGGAAATCACACGAGATTGACTAAAATTATCAATTGCATGACATTGAGAGAAAAACATCATGGACCTTAGGCCTATACATACACACATGAACTGAGGTACACATATAAAACACTCGACACGAAATGTTTAAGAGTGAGGAGCTTGGAAAATGGGGAGAAGCCCCCTGCCCAGCCCCTTGCATATATAGCTATATCATTACAAACTTTCGAACCCCTTCATGATCTTTTTACACGTAAACGTCAAATGAGTGTGAACAACTTTTTATTAACTCACAACGACTGAAAATCGGACTGTCTAATCCGTTCTTGACCGTTATCGATATCACATCCAACCCACTACTGGCCATGGTATGATTTAATAAAAATGTGTTAATACGATCATGATTTCATGCTTCACTGGTTTATCTAATAATCCCTTGATTATATTATACCATACCAACGCCATGAACCTCTGAGGTCAAAATGAAGGGTCATCTTTTGCTTTCATAAAAGTTGACGTAGAATTACAAAACCGAGAAGAAGACGCCATTTTGAGATCGTTGATAAATTTCCATTTTGTATACCGAGACTTGTTGCCATGCAAGCTATCGTCATGCAACAGTACAATTGAATTAGTTTTATGAATGAATCGTAGGCGGTAAGGGTTGTTTGCATTGGTTATAATTAGCCATAATATCCACATTCTGACTTGTCTGTTATAAGTGTACATTTGGGATTGTAACACGGACGCCTGAGAGCAGACAATCCTTGGTTAGACGGAAAGTGCGTCATGTTTCCAGATCAATTCATTCAATTCCACATTGTAGCGATCATTCAAAATACTCCTCAAAACGGCCACAGTGGTTTAAGATTCAAAGAGACCCTTGACAAAACGTTACCACCCAAACGCCCACCTATATACTAAACGTTAAAGTATTTCTTTGATTGTATTCACCTACTGAGTTAACTCTGGAGGATTGTAATGCGGGAAGATATGCTCTGATTACGTCATTAAGACACTTACATCTTCAGACATGTCAGACCCTTAACATGAAAGTCTGGAATAAATGTTGAGGAAGGTGTTCGGTTACTCCAGTCAGAAGGAGGCAACAAAGTGCTATATACAGTACCACAACAGAGAAACCGACTCCGAACTATGGGGCGCCACCACAGAAAAGCTACTTTTTAGCAGTTTCACCGCTTATCGAGGAGTATTTTTGCTTTCTTGTATAAGTGCTTTTACCGGCCTCGAGACCGCGACGTCATGTTATGTTAGAAGCGTTGTGATTCCATAGGTTTGTACCCCAAGATGGGTGATTTTTCCGCTTTTCAGATTATTTTTTCAAATTTCTTCACTTTTTTTCAAAAAGAGATGTCCTAAATATCTTTCCTGCAAGCTTGAATTGATGAAATATAAAGTTTTTAAAATACGTTTTACCATATTTTATTTTTTGCTCATTTGGCACAGATTTCTAATTCTATCTGCATTCAAATTATGTGTAACAACTTTTCCTGACATAGCAATTTAGGCCCAAGAGGAACCAAACAAAGAAATCACAAAAACAACTAGTGAAGAGTTAGAGGTTTCCATCCGTTTTAGCACTGAATAGTGCCATTTTTTCTGCGAACCGAAAAATTGAATTCAGAATTCGAAAAGCAGAAAAGTTAACCTATTTCTGTGTACAACCAATAGACACAACATGACGTCACGGTCTCTAGGCCGGTAAAAGCACGTATAAACAGGAAAGCCTATTTTCAAAGCCTGATATTTGGAGTCATTTCTGAACAAAATACTTAGCTGGAAAGCGGTGGAAACGCTTAAAGCTTGCATTTCTGTGTTTATAGTTTATATGCTTTCGATTGGTAAATGAGTCGATTTCACTTGTGGGTCTGATATGGGTCTTTCAAGTTTTTAGTCACTCCGGTGTCGGTTTTGCCTGTGTGGTTGCAGCAATCCAATCCTACCATTGCCTGAATAATGTAGCTTGGGTGGGAGTCGAGTGCCATGAAAAAATACACTTTCATTGATATACGTAATATTTATTAACCCTCACTTAAAAAAAATCAAGGTTCTGATTTGATAAAAACAGCCTTTTGCTAGTGCCTGCAAGTCGTAAACCCATTTACGAATATGACATCAAACGTGATGGAGACGAATCTCCTGACAAAATTTGGCAGTGATATGCGCTATATAAGCATGTTGGTATTATTATTATTATTGCAACCAATAAGCAATTATCGTTGTAAAAAAACAAAAACAAACATAATAAATCAATAGAACGACGGAAACAAAAATCTATTAGATTAAT
This sequence comes from Lytechinus variegatus, assembly GCF_018143015.1. Classification (NCBI taxonomy): domain Eukaryota; kingdom Metazoa; phylum Echinodermata; class Echinoidea; order Temnopleuroida; family Toxopneustidae; genus Lytechinus; species Lytechinus variegatus. The sequence goes on along the minus strand of NC_054740.1, from coordinate 91,978,426 downwards.
GAAAAACAAGCACCTCTTCCGCTTTCTCTACGCCAGACCTGCTCCAGGGCCCTTGGAACGATATTTCACTGCATGGGGATGCTGATGTAAATTTGACAAGCAAAAGAAAAGGGTTTCACAACAAAATTAAGGTAATTTTGGTTACATTTTTCAATTTTGCACATCTTTCAGAATACCTGCACCCCAGCACCCCCGCTTGCCAGGGCCATGACCTTCTCTATACATCCTTTGACTCAAGCTTGATAGATCTATCACGAGATTACTCGGAAAGTGATACTGTCACAATTTCATTCATAATAAGCTAACATGAATGTACAAACAGTCTTAGCTGATTGAGAAAGTTTACATGAGTCTTAAAAGTGCTTTATTTCTTAATCTAGACTTTGTAGATCATACCAAAGTATATATAAATACAGAAAAGACACACACTCGCACAAACACACATCGAACAATGACGTACAAGAGTCTGCCCTGAAATAAAGGAATAAAAAGAGTAAAATCAAACCACTTAGCAGATTTATGCGTGTCGTCATAAATATAAATCCTAATAGTTATTTCCCAATTTCCCTTTTATTTTGCAGTTTTGATTACAGGAAATCTTGATCATCTTAAATGTTCATGAAAAGTGTGTTTGTGCAGAAAATAATAAAAAAGGACTTAGTAGCAAAATCAGATTTAGAAATGATAATCAAAAATATGATGATAAATAAGAAGTCAATCATCATGATCCCATCAGCATATTCTTGGAACAGATCGTTTGATTAACTGTAATATATATTCAGTTCTAGAAATTTTGATTCGACGATTAAAGTACACATGCGTTGAATAAAATGAGAGGAGGTGACGTCATCAGTTTGCACATTGCATACCCTATTCATATTGAAACTCTTTCCCAAAGACAATTAATGCAAAATTTGAAAATACCAATACCATTATTGTTTATCCGGTTTTCATAAAATATTCAATGTTTGTGTCTTCGTTTGATTTTATTCTCCTTTATATTCAAATCGTTTAATTTTCAGCCTCGCGTCTATCCCTAATAAGTAATAATCTTAATTATCTGATAATTTGCAGAGAATTATAACGAGGGGCTAATATTCTCTTTCCAAAGCAATTTTTTCGTTGGTGTTGGGGTGGGTCGTTGCCTTCCTTTCATCCCGCCATGCAATGCGATGAAAATCGATACTTGACAGAATCAGAACTTTTTTAATTCTATGAGTACATTTTCTCATCTGTGAACATAAAATGAACACTCTGAACATCGTGATACAATCAAGTTTGTCAGCTAATATTTCTGTCATGTATACTGAGCGAGGAATAATGATGAAGATGACTGAGTGCATATAGTTGAAGTAGTGAAGCTCATTAATCGTACATGGCAAGATTCCATACGTTTGAACCCTGGAAGGAAATCCTGACAGACCAGGAAGGGTTTGGCCTAAATAATTTGTCACAGTAAAAAAGAAAAATGACAGCTATACGTTAAAGTATAATCACAAGAATCGACATCACTAACCTGAATCCTATTTCACAAAACTTAAATCAATGGGATGTAAAGAGCTATCTTATCCAAGTAAAGCTGAGGATGGTCTGTATTCTCATCCCATCCACTGACCTATCGCATAAATGATTTTTTGCTCTACATTCCACATCGAAAACAATTTCATTATAGAAATAAATCAAGGATATTCTCCTTGGAAAATGACAACGAACTTGAAAACATAAGACTAAATTCAGGCAATTCTAAGAGCCTCCATCTTTCACGGAAGGACGCATTTTTTCATTGAGCGCATTAAAAGGCAAAGTCCACCCCAGAAAATATTTGATTTGAATCGATAGAGAAAAATCAAACAAACATAACGCTGCAATTTTCATCGAAATTGGATGTAAGATAAGAAAGTTATGGCATTTTCAAGTTTCGCTTATTTTTCACAAAACAGATCAATGCAAAACTCAGCGATATGCAAATGAGAAAGTCAATGATGTCCATCACTCACCATTTCTTTTGTTTTTTATTGTTTGAATAATACATTATTTCAATTTTTAAAGATTTGACAATAAGGACCAACTTAACTTAACCATAAGCTGTTAAAATAATGGTAATTCCACATCTTCAGTAAGAAATAAAACTTTGTTTCACTTGACGAGGAGAAAATCAGAATTTTTCTTATAATAAAAAACAAAAGATATAGTGAGTGGGTGACGTCATCAGTCTGCCAATTTGGATACCGACCGGGATATACATATAACTGTTTTGTGAAATTAAGCAAAACTGAAAAATTTCATAACTTTCTTATTTTACATCCGATTTTGATGAAATTTTCATTGTTTTGCTTGTTGGATATTTCTCCTTTTTTACAATCAACTTTTTGTTGGGATGGACTTGTCCTTTAATGTATTTTTCCTTTTCCCTTCATTCCTTATGCTCGCCTATGAATTATATAGTGCACATGACAACGCTTTTTTCTAGAGAGTGCTTAGTGCGATACACTTTTGTACTAAAGAATGGTAACGTTTGCTGTGACTCGAATATATAAACACTGTTAACTGGGGAAGGCAGGAATAAGGGGCAGAACCCCTTCCATGTGATTCATCACATCGTTCATTATTCACTTATTCGTACACTTATTCAGACATTATGGTTGTCGACTATGATATCCTTCCGCCTGATTAATATTTCCAGTACCATCACTAGGCAGTCTGTCTCTGTAACTCGTGTAATCTGCTAACAAAGATAAATTTTCATCACTATAACAGCACTTGATCCTGTCCAAACTTACTCTAGAAAGAAAGCAAATTCAACCGAAAAAGAGGGTTGGACATCTTTTAAATCAACTATGCATCCACGTGAATTACGGAACTATTTGCTTCGGTCCCGGAATATTAATTCGGAATCAGTTGGAATAATCCTGAACTGTGGCAGAAGGAAGATCACTATTTTTCTTTTTAATGGATGACATTTGGAAAGAACTCATTGAACACAAACAGACTTTCTAATAGTAAAGCTGTGTATTGAAGATGTTTGTGCATGTTTCTAAATAAACCCTGTTTGTCCATCGATTGCAATTAAAACTGACATGCTGTAGAAAACATGACATACTGGGAAACAATTAAACAAATACATTGAGAGCACAGACACAAGATTCTCGTCTGCTGTTGGATATTTTCCACTTCCAAAAAACATTATAGATAATATGATCAAAAGTTTCGGGAAAGACTCACCAATGAATCCGGAACATTTAAATCTATCTTTTAAGTTAGTTGGAATGTTAAAAATGAATTTAGAATATACAGAAGAAGGTAATGAATTTTAATCCCAACCACATTGCTCCTTCTTGCCTGTAGTGTGACAGGGGTGAAAGGTACGGGGAAGATCGATTGCGTGTGAAGTGAGGAGGAGGTCAATTGCCTCGTAGTAACAAAAGAAAATGAGCGCCAAACTTCAACATGATTCCATTGAATTTCTGTTCATTGAACATGCAAGGAAGCGGAATAGCTGTAAGCCAGTTTTCACTTAGCTCAATAAACAGGAAAGAAAGGTTAATATGTGAAGATAAGGCTGATGGAGAGAGCTGGGAGTAAGAAAGAGTGAGTGAGTGAGTGAGAGTGAGAGAGAGAGGGGGGGGGGGAGATGATAAGAATGATGACGAAGACAATTCATTTAGTAGAATGAAAGGGTGATTTAATATATCAATTTTAAAGGATGATTGAGGCAAATCGTCAAGTGATCCTTCTGTAAAAAAAAGGTGAATACATTGTACTTTGATGGAGTTCGATTGCTAAGGCCTTGACAGAAGAGGCAGAAATTAAATCTCTGAAGAAAAAGATTATGATTATGAAGGATAAGTAAGTTACAAGATTTTGTGACCTTGGAAGTCATGGCACTGAGAAAACGTATGAATAGCCAGGGGAAAAGAAGGCTTCTGCCACTTGAAAGAGAACTTGTAACCTTGAAAGACTAAGGATGTGATTTTGTTTTGTCAGCGCGCTACAAAATTATACAAGTATTTTATAACTTCTGGTCTGATGAAAATCCTACATTAGCTTACTAATATTAAGGTAGAATGGACTATTGGACTTTACTGGTTCTTTTGGTTTGGCTCTAAATATTGAGAAATTAAAACATGGGCATAAAAGTTTTCCCTTCTCACATTCGGCTTAACAGCTGTCAAATTTAGATCAAATTAGCTTTCAGATTCATAAGGCCCCAGATACACATGCGTCAGGTTTGAGGCCACCCCCGACGGCTGCTTTGAAGCCGCCTAGGCCGCCTATACGCTTGAAATTCGGGTGGTGATGCATACGCTAAAAGTGGACTGAAGCCGGCTCGGAATCTTGTGTCTACACAATAAGTCGACCTCACGTCACTTAGTCGCGTGAACCGAGTCACCTGACTTTTCACATAAACATTTCCATTATTCTTAATTCGGCCCATAAGATGTAAATATTGTTAGCTATGTATCGTTCAGTGGTCAAGCCGACCTGAGTTCAGTTGGGGGTGATACATACCAATTGCAGGATTGAAGCCGGCGTGACGCCGCCTTCAACCACATCCAAGGGTGGATTCAGTCCGAGCCGGTGTCAGTCATAACCCGTGATACACATAAGTCGAGAGGTCTCCGACGCCGGCGCCAGTTTATTTTCGGCGTATGTGAATCACCACCCTATCTGTATACTTCTTGTTGCTCTTCAATTGCATCATTGCTCTCAATCTTTTTTTCAACAATTTACGCCTCGAAATTTTCAGTCCGATTACATAGAGGTTAATTCGGTTACGTAATAGACCACATTGTGTATCAACAGTATCAGTGTTGTGTATTATGAGACATTCCACGCTTACTTTCGCATTCTTCTAGAATGTTATAGGCAATTACTTATTCACGTCAGCATTTGGAATTCTGTATAAACAAACAAAATATGCATTTCAAGCTTATGTTGCCTGATGAGAGGGGTTTCTGTAAACATGGAGATCGTCACGCTGAGCAAAGAGACATGTCAAAGCAACATTAATAGTTTAAGAGTGTGAAACAGATGTCACAGTTTCCGCACCATCAGACCTTCAGGCCTACCCCTCAAAAACGTTTCTTGTGATTTTGCGAAGATCAAAGACACCCGATTAAGGAAATATTTAGTTTCGATAGAAGAAAATACAATACAGTTTGGTAAGATTATTTGAATGTTTGATTTTCGGGGTTTTTTACAGTTATTTCAAAATAAGGATACAAAAGCACAGCTTCAAAAGAGTAAAGGCGACTTAGTTATATCTTTACTCGTTTCAGCGACATATTGGTAACATCAGACCGCATGGAGAAAATGAGGGGAAAACAAAAGAGAGGAATCAACGGAAAAGAAAGAGAGGCGGAAGGGGTACATAAGCAGAACCTCTTTCTTTAGCATAAAATAACATTTGGCAGTCAATATGTATATATTTCAAAACAACCGTCTTAATGGGGCAATATGGAGTTTCCGTATTTACTATACGGATAAACTCTACAACACATCGATTCCTTTGAAAATGTGAATAAAATCACAATGGACAGCTGAGAGGCTTTTGTCGAATGTTGGTGAACAGGGACAGCAGATCATACGAAGATTTGCACCAGAAGAACAATATGTCGTTGTCTAGAATCAAGAGATTCCGATGCTATCCCAGTCCACCAACTTTCGACAAAAGCCTCACAGTTCTCTATTGTGATTGGACTTGTATTTCCAAAGGAATTAATGCGTGGTGGATAATTTATCCATATAGTAAATGCGAAAAATCCAGATTTACATTATGGAATAGCGAATTCACTGAGAAAGCTATACGATAATTGAAAAGTTTTCTTTATTATTATTATTATTATCGGCATCATTGTGGCCAAATCGTTGAACTCTAGTCAATATAGAATATCAGGTACATTTCATGCTGATTCATTTGACGTTTTGACCATACATCTCCTGGACTGATCAAGCCTGTTAATCGATTGTGATATTACACGTGTCTATCGAGCATTTTATAAATATTGATAATATTCTTTGTGCATGGTTGTGTAGTGTGTGTAAAGATAAGCACAAGTTATATATTATAATGAAACACCCCTTTAAAAGGACTTAAAACAATCACAAAGGCTATGATAGGCCTATAACGGCTTTTAGCCATCGTGGAAGAAAGCGACAAATATTTACATGAATATTTTTTTATATTACGGGTTATTAGAGTGAAAATAGGCAATGCGATTTATGAAATTAATCCAATCAAAATGCCCTGTATAAGCGTAATACATTCATATCTAACACAGATTCACATCGAGGCCGTTTCATGTACATAGTGCTATAAAAGCGACTTTAAGAACGACCGGTGAACCTTTCTTCTAAATAATCACCAATTTACATTTAATGGTGAATATTTTTTAACACAACAAATGATCAACAGTCGTTCTTGAAGTTACTCTTAACTTACGAACATATTTATGACCCTCCCCCCCCAATATTGCTCAAATAGGTAGGGTAGGATGTGATGGGACAAAGTTTATTGATGGTCAAGACCCACCCACACTAAGCTGTATAGGGCTAATAATTATGGTTATTTTACGATATATTCCAACCGTCAATGATCAATGGTTGATAATAATAACAAGAATAACGGTATGTTTACCCAGGGTAGCCACTTCAATTTCGAAAACTGTTCTCCCAGCGGGTGTTAAGGCCCTAAACCGCAAATTGCACCTAAACCGCAAATCGCCGCCTAAGCTTGTAGAAAAAAAGTATTTTTGAAACGAAGGACCTTGGATGAGTGGTTTCACTCCCCTGGTAACATTTAGTATTAAAGTTTGAAAATTTTTGAAAATAAGCTACTATTACTACTACTACCACTACTACCACTACTACTACTACTACTACTACTACTCCTATACTACTACTACTACTACTACTGCTACTACTACTACTACTCCTACTCCTACTACTCCTACTACTACTACTACTACTAAAACTACTATACTACTACTACTCTTACTGCTACTACTACTACTCTTACTGCTACTACTACTTCTACTACTGCTACTCCTACTACTACTACTACTACTACTACTACTACTACTACTACTACTACTACTACTACTCCTACTACTACTACTACTCCTACTACTACTACTACTACTACTACTACTACTACTAAAACTACTACTACTACTACTCTTACTGCTACTACTACTTCTACTACTCCTACTCCTACTACTACTACTACTCCTACTCCTACTACTACTCCTACTACTACTACTACTACTACTACTACTACTACTACTACTACTAAAACTACTACTACTACTACTACTACTACTACTACTACTACTACTACTACTATTACTACTAAAACTACTACTATACTACTACTCTTACTGCTACTACTACTTCTACTACTGCTACTCCTACTACTACTACTACTACTACTACTACTACTACTACTACTCCTACTCCTACTCCTACTACTACTACTACTACTACTACTACTACTCCTACTCCTACTACTACTCCTACTACTACTACTAAAACTACTACTACTACTACTACTACTACTATTACTACTAAAACTACTACTACTACTACTCTTACTGCTACTACTACTTCTACTACTGCTACTCCTACTACTACTACTACTACTACTACTACTACTACTACTCCTACTCCTACTACTACTCCTACTACTACTACTACTACTAAAACTACTACTATACTACTCTTACTGCTACTACTACTACTACTACTACTACTACTAAAACTACTACTACTACTCTTACTGCTACTATATACTACTTCTACTATACTGCTACTCCTACTAATACTACTACTACTACTACTACTCCTACTCCTACTATAACTACTCCTACTATACTACTACTAAAACTACTACTACTACTACTACTACTACTACTACTATTACTACTACTACTCCTACTACTACTCCTACTATACTACTACTAAAACTACTACTACTACTACTATTACTACTAAAACTACTACTACTACTACTCTTACTGCTACTACTACTTCTACTACTGCTACTCCTACTACTACTACTACTACTACTACTACTCCTACTCCTACTACTACTACTACTACTACTACTACTCCTACTCCTACTACTACTCCTACTACTACTACTAAAACTACTACTACTACTACTCTTACTGCTACTACTACTTCTACTACTGCTACTACTACTACTACTACTACTACTATTTCGTACTGATTATGACTATAATAATATGAGTACATGGCTTCATTACCCTCGTAACATTTTGTATTAAAGTTTTAAAAAGATTATAAAAAATATTTAAAAAATTATTTATAGCGATTCTTTCTTTATTTTCCGCCTTTCATTTCTTCCCTTTTCCTTTTCCTTTGCTTAAACCTACAGGCGTTAGATTATACTAGGGGAGAATTAGGGATACACAAAAAAACACAAAAAACACACAAAAAACGGCACTATGTACAGCCCAAGTTGCCCAACTCCCACCATAACCAAGAGTCCAAAACCAACAAACAAGAAGAACAATAATGATAGCCTTTTTGGGCCCCATGGGAGACCAACTTTATGTTGAATGAGCACCCTGGTAAAATATTTAAATAAATAAACAAATAAATAAATACGTGTATCAACAAAGGGATCAACAACAACATTTCTCATAAAAATGAGATCAGCGCCCTAGTTCTAATTCCTCGCTCTTCAACCTCTATCCTTCTGCGATTTATGTTTGCCGCCCTTTGGGTGTTTTTTTTGTGTATCCCTAATTCTCCCCTAAAAGATACGCCTGTAGGTTTAAGCAATGGAAAAGGAAAAGGGAAGAAATGAAAGGCGGAAAATAAAGAAAGAATCGCTATAAATACTTTTTTTAATATTTATTATAATCTTTTAAAAACTTTAATACAAAATGCTACGAGGGTAATGAAGCCATGTACTCATATTATTATAGTCATAATCAGTACGAAATAGTAGTAGTAGTAGTAGTAGTAGGAGTAGCAGTAGTAGAAGTAGTAGTAGCAGTAAGAGTAGTTTTAGTAGTAGTAGTAGTAGTAGGAGTAGTAGTAGGAGTAGGAGTAGTAGTAGTAGTAGTAGTAGTAGTAGTAGTAGTAGTAGTAGTAGTAGTAGTATGAGTAGCAGTAGTAGAAGTAGTAGTAGTAGTAGTAGTAGTAGCAGTAAGAGTAGTAGTAGTAGTAGTAGCAGTAAGAGTAGTAGTAGTTTTAGTAGTAGTAGTAGTAGTAGGAGGAGGAGGAGGAGTAGTAGTAGGAGTAGGAGTAGTAGTAGTAGTAGTAGAGTAGGAGTAGCAGTAGTAGTAGCAGTAAGAGTAGTAGTAGTAGTTTTAGTAGTAGTAGTAGTAGTAGTAGTAGTAGTAGTAGTAGTAGTAGTAGGAGTAGTAGTAGGAGTAGGAGTAGTAGTAGTAGTAGTAGTAGTAGTAGTAGGAGTAGCAGTAGTAGAAGTATTAGTAGCAGTAAGAGTAGTAGTAGTAGCAGTAAGAGTAGTAGTAGTAGTAGTTTTAGTAGTAGTAGTAGTAGTAGGAGTAGTAGGAGTAGGAGTAGTAGGAGTAGTAGTAGTAGTAGTAGTATTAATAGTAGTAGTAGTAGTAGTAGTATAGGAGTAGTAGTAGTGCTAGTAGTAGTAATAGTAGCTTATTTTCAAAATTTTTCAAACTTTAATACTAAATGCTACCAGGGGAGTGAAACCACTCATCCAAGGTCCTTCGTTTCAAAAATACTTTTTTCTACAAGCTTAGGCGGCGATTTGCGGATTAGGTGCAATTTGCGGTTTAGGGCCTTAACCAGCGGGCCCTGCTATTATTACCCCGGCTTCAGCTGGGCTGTCTAGGCGCTCAAGCATTCAAGGAATTATTCCTGCCGGGTACCCATTCACTTCACCTGGGTCGAGTGCAGCACAGTGTTGATAAATTTCTTGCTGAAGGAAAACACGCCATGGCTATGATTCGAACCCACAACCCTCTGTTTGAAAGGCAAGAGTTAGAACCACTAGACCATACTGCGCCCATTGATCAGTATTAAGAAACACTATTCTTGAACGAATTTTCTCTCTTATCTTTTTTCTTTTTTTAATCATCATTTTTCCTTGCTCCTCTTTTTTCCTTCTTTTCTTCTTCCTCTTCTCCCTCTCCCGTTCTCTTCCCTTCTTCTTCTTCTTCTTTAAGCTCCTTCCAAGCCTTTTTTCCTTTCTCGTATTGGGCTATTCCACGGTTACTCACGTTACATTTGGAGACACCTTGACTCATACTTGGAGCTGTAACTCCATTATTATTGATAGGAAACATCTCCTTATCACAACAAAGTACACAGTCTGACTATCCTTTGTATAAAAACAAAACTTGGGAAATTCTATTATGCTCCTGGCAAATCTTTGGAATGTGTCGGTTACTCACGTTACATGATTTGGACCAACCTGTGGAATTGCCCTATTGTGTATTTGTATTTGTATTACAGGTGTATTCCCTTACAAGCTTTTGGTTTCAGGGAACTACGACTTCTTCCGTTAACAAATAATATGTCAAATATGTATATTTTTGTGACAAATAATTTTGTATAATTTATTGTGAAAAATTGATATTTTGATAGAGATGGAATGGAATGAATGTTTATTTGAATGAAAAGGAATGGAAACAACTCTGAAACAACGGAATAACAGGTGGAAATTGTTACAAGTTGAGTAAAGTAAAATAGTGATTCTTCCTAGGGACCATCCCTTATTTTGCCAGGGGTTTGCTGCGTGTGTTTCACACCATAGGCAGTATCCCCTGGAAATCAATTAGGTATGCTGAAAAGTAAGATTGTAACCAAAATCACTTCTATTTTTGGTGAATACCTTTTTTTTTCATTAAAGTAAGGCAAAGAATTTTGTTACAAAATTATCTGATGCAATCTTGATAATTTTCTGCGGTAGACTATCATAAATAGTAAGCCGAAAATACAACTTGTTTTCATAATTAACATTAACAAGAGTCGACACTTAAACCAGATTAACTAATAATTTCACGAATTCAAATAAAATTTACGTAATTCAATTTGTTGAAATATATAAAAAGTTTAGTTTCAAAGGGAAAGCACTTTAAATTACACAAAATTCATACAGAAAGAAATTCAAAGTTATTGTAATTGCATTCACCATAAAAGCCATACTGTAACTACTTTAAAACAAACGAAACGGAAATGTTTCTTTCCTGATCGTATTGAATTGAATTTGAGAGTAAAAGTGCAAACAGTGGCTTTACAAAATAAGTCAGTTTTAAATCTGTGGTAAGATCTAGATATGACTGTTTCTCTGTCTCTCTCTGTCTTTTTATCGCTCTTATGTGAGATGAAATTTCCACGAAGGTGTGATATCCATTGACTAGGCCTACACAGCAAATACTGTGGTGTTAACCGGTGCACATAGAGGACCACACCAGTTATTTTACACTGGTGTTAAATTGACAGTGTTAGTTTAACACCTATAGGTGTTATAACAACACCTTCGGTTGTAACATTTACACTTTTTGGTGTTATGTTAAATCTCTAGGGTGCAATTTTAACACCTCAGGGTGTGGTCCTCTATCAACACCAACTGGTGTCAGCTTTAACACCACTGATTTTACAGTGTACACTGTTTTTTTTAACTCGTTATTCTCAACGATAATGAGAATTTACGTATTGATCTAAGAAAAAGAACAGGATATTATTCATATTTTATGGACAATTTGTGGCTTTTCATTATTTCTTTCATGTGAATATACATTTTATACATTTTGGAGACGCTTTTAAAATGTGAAATATGAGGTTTGTGATCGAATTCAAGTCTTGATTTCTCGCAAGTTTGTCTTTGCGTTCAAGTGATCGCGGAACAATTTTACAAATTGGGATCGGGACAAACCATGGTTATGTTCGTTTGTGTGCACGTTAACTGAACGTAGGCTATATAAGTCCCTGAGCTCCCTTTTCGCAGCTCCTGATTTGTAGAGTCATTGGTAGAAGAAAGTGGTAATGGAAGGAAACTCCCCTCGTCTGAATGATATCAACTTCTTGCTTTTATTGATTGCCTGTTTACATAATGTCTGAACAGGTAGAGGCAAAATGTCAAAGAATCGAATCGTACCGGAGGGTAAATAACCCATTTTAGTAGCTTAACGACCAGATTTGTAGGTAGAAGAAATAAAACTCGATCAAATCAATGAAGATGTAGGGCAAATACTAAGTTAATGTAAATACCAGGGATTGTACCAGTTTCGGGAAAATTAATGCTTTCAGGTTTCGCGCATTGGTTGCTCTAAAGTTATAACATTAGACAACTTTCATGCGAAAAGTTCCGTTCTTTAGCGATATTTCTGTCTTCGGTTCCTTGCTCTTCTTTGTTTTATTTTTTTTTTACTTTAAATGTCTCATATTTCTTTGTTCTGCCTTTAAAAGATTTCTCTTTATTTGTAAAAACTTGTTACATTATAAATTTTGTTGAGCTATTATCATCGGAAAATGGAAATAATAAAGGCCTAGTCAGTTACACATGCTGAAAGCAAAGTTAACATCAATTATACTGTATATTTGCTGAAAGTATTCCAATCATATATTAGTTTATAATAAAATGACATTTAACTTTTTTACAATTTCTCTGTTCATTTCCCCATCTCTTACCTTTTTATCGTCTTTTTCTTTTGCCTTGTATGACGCAATACAATGTATATCATTTCTCATATATTTTACAGACTAGTCGTGTGTTTTGAGCAAACAATAGGTAAAGTGATAATATTCACATTTTTAGTTACAGTGCATGTTGATGGTTCATTGATGTGTTAATCTATGTGATTTCGTAATCAGAAAAGATGAATTTTATTTAATGTCATTCCAAGTGGCATTGCTAGGCCTTCCTTGTCATATTCACTGGTCTGTTTATTTATGAACCTTAGAGACCAAATACATCTCAACAAAAGTTGTCTGGAATAAGAATAGAAAAAAAATCAACTAAAGTATCCACTGATAACCTTATCAAAAGTAGAATGTCAGACCAAGAAATTCATGACAATTATGAAATTACAATTAATTTTGCAAAACGATATGCACATTATATTGGTTGATACGCAAATAAGAAAATCAAAGACGCCATCCACTAAATATGAGGAATATATTAATTTCATCTTCTCTACAATGTAAAACATTGTTTTATTCCTTCCTGAACATGAGAAACTGTCATTTCCTGTAACCCATTGCGATTCAAAGAAGAGGTTTCTTCGTGGCATCATAGGCGCTCTGATTTTTAAATCATCCGCGTTTAACGACTATTTTTTAAATAAAAATAAGCCATTTTCTTAATTGTTACGTCCAATTTTCATGAAATTTTCATCATTATACATGGTTGATTTTTTTCTATTTATCAAAATCAAATTTTGCTGTGGTGGTTTTGACCTTTTATAAAAGTTATTGGGGCCATACACCTGTTATGGTCTGTAATAGGATCCAGATGGAACTGATTGATATCGCTTAACAGCCCATACGAGCTGCCATATGATATTCAAGAAGATTAAACGACGTCACAATCATGACAAAGTAAAGATTAGATAATATAATACAGGAGCCCGAAGGTAGTAAGGACTGACAGCCAAGGAGAGTGACAAATCCAAAATAATCACTAGTCTTATAACAAAAACTATAGTATACAGAATAATTTTGGATGAAAGAGGGAAAATGAAAGGCTCATGAAGCCAACAACTGTGTCTCTACATATCAGAAAGCATTAAACAGAACAAACGTCGTAAAACGACTCACTCTTATTCCCTACAACTTAAAATCTATTTGAGGTAAAATTGAGGACGAAGAACAAACATTGAAAAGAAACTGAAAAATTAAGGAATAATACATAGATAATGGCCTTACCATTAAGCCACAGTAACACACGAAGAGGGCTGACTATGTGTGTCGAGGTTTTAAAAGGTCGTTTCCGCTAATGAATTATGCATAATTTTTTAACAGTGTGTGAATGCACTATACATAAACTAATTCATGGAGAAATGATATGCAATTAGAATGAATTAGTTTGATGCAATCAATCTTTCACGATCAGACGAATACCGACAGGTAAAGTACATTTCAGGGATGAAAATATATTTTTAATAATCCATGTAACATGACAGAACGTCACTGTCGGCTGACTGGTCATAGCGCTTAGCAAACAAACAAAAAATGCTTTTAAACATGTTTGAAGAATTTTGTTTGATATGCCTTCAACTGAGAAGGTCATTTCACCATTGCAGATATTTTTTCATCACTTTTAATGAATGAATGAATAAATATATCCTTTAATGAATAAATACATCCTATATAAAGAATGTAGTAAAGAGCGTGCATTTATTTGTTAAAATAACCGCAACGTCACAATTGAAAGGTTACACTATATGGCACACATTCGGTGTAAACCAAAGTACACTTCATTCATTGACCTTTTAAAAATATCATTCTTTGTATAGAAGCAGATCTTAGTTATAACCGCCCCCACTAGTGTTCATCACAATGAATGAAGTAATGGTGGTTCATGGGAAAGTATCTCTGGTTATCCTCCTTAGTCATTAAGATCGATCTAGTTTGTGACTCCAACCACGAAGCTATCTGTCAATCACCAGTATCTACTTACTACTGATTGGTAGCTGCATAAGGACAGGTTGATTTTCAAGAACACTTTGCGAACACAAATCAACACCAACGTAGTCATGACAGCAGACCACTTAAGGTGGCGTCAAATGCATTTGTATTATGATTAACATTGTGGTCTAAATTTTAACAATACAGTCTTAAGTAATGTACCCTTTGGTGACATTGATGATTGCGCTTGAAGGCGATTAGATGTATTTATTTTGCAATTAACATAGTTATATACTTCCTTCCTTTTGAGTTGTTTTTAGGAGAGACGTGCAGATGTGATAAAAGTGAGGCTGAAGTCAGCTAATTATTTATTTCACGAAAGCGAGACCATCCCAAATCATTATATAATTGGTGAGAATCGTTACCATTGACAATGTTTTAGCCTTGTCCTTCAGACCGTTGGTGTATAATGTCCTTACCTTATCAACTTGGTCCATATATTTACTTTTCTTGGATACTCACATTGGCAACATAACGTAATAATTATAATGTGTCTTTAATATTATTAGAAGTAAAGCTAAACCTTCTTCCATTCTTCTCTCTTTATTCCCCCTCCCCTCTCTCTCTCCCCCTCTCTCTCTCACACACACACACACTCTATCTCTCTCTGATTGTTTACACATGTATAATGTGTACGGTTATGTCTTTAGGTGAAGCTATTAGCTCCAATCGGTGTCTTTGTACCAATTACATTAATGTACATGTCGAGTATTGTAATGAAAAGGCATTATATCAAATACATTTTACAATAGCGTAATGGACTCACTCGTCTATTAATGCCCATCATCAATTTACCCATGATATTAAATCTGATTACTACTTCTATCTGAAAATGTCTGATTTAGAATATATTCTATAAAAGGTCCGTTTTATACAGAACTTTAGGGTAATTTAGGAACAGAAGATTAGGGTAATTAACTACCATAATAGTAATGTTTCCATTATGTTACGTTTTCATGGTTTTGTTGCTTTCTTTATTCAATAAGGTGATTGAAAACCTGTTAGGCTGCAAGGCTATTTTTAGCAAGTAAGAAAAATAACTCTTTGACAAAGTAAAAGTAACTATAAGGATGCTAAAATCATAAAAAATAAACGAACATTTCATTGAAAAAGTATTAAAAAAGATCAGAGGCCTGTTGCATAAAAGTTTTTACCTGCATGAGAAAACTCTGGTAAAAACTGAAAAAATAAGGTTAGTCTGATTTCTGCCATTCACTCTAACACAGGGCAAAAACTCCGGTAAAAAAACAGCCTGAGTTTTCTCAGGTCAAAAAGTTTTATGCAACGGGCCCAAGGTACAGCAAAAACTTTAGGGAAAAAACGCTATAAAACAAAGAGAACATAAAATCTATAAACCACAATGACAGAATTTACCATGTTCGTGATTCTAAAGGAAACGAGGCACAGATGAAAATCCCCCTTTTCGATTTCAAAATCACGTTTCTCCTTAGATGCATTTTACCTTCCCGAACACTCCTAGTATTTCCCATGAAGATAATGTACGGAAACGATGAAATAAGAGATAGGAAGAAGATACTGATTTTTCTCCCTGTATAAAAGCTTCCTTTAGCCAGCAGTATTGGCTCGAAGCTCACTCACTTAAGTTCTAACTATTTATATCAATTAGAGGTGATGCATGTGCTATTAAAAGGAACCGATTTCCTCTTTCGTTGCCCAACTTGCCTCTAAACTAATCGACATGGTTTCCTTCCCTTCCATACATTAAAGGTAATATCCAATATTTCACTTCAACATTGAAACACAATGTTGTAAAAAGACGATTTGAAACTCCTTTAGAATAATAACAAGAAGAACAATTTAAACCGTGGCCAAACACGAATCATGGGTTGGTTACATTTATTTTTCGCTTCAGAGGAAATGATATCATTTCAACCAGATAAAAGTAAATTGAGAAAGAGGACAATAGACCACTTGTTGATGAAAATAAACCCAAACTCTTTTATTTTGTATTACCTAGTCATTTAAGTTATTGATTCAATTTACTAATTCATTTAATTTCATTCACCACCACTTTTATTTAATTAGGGAAGACTCATCAGTTGAAAATGCAATACTGAGGGCTGTTACTGTTAATATAGCCCACTGCCGTTAAATCTGAAGTGTGCCCCCTGAAAATGAAGATTTTTTTTTATTATTGTAATTGTTTTTTTTTTTGCTTTTAAAATTTATTCGTTTACGAAATATTCTTATATTTTGTTTAAAACTTCTTTTTTTTTCTTGTCAAAATTTTCCTAAAAAATATGTCACCTCCCCTCCCTTTGGGAAATCCTGGATCCGCCCCTGGTATAGTCCACTTTAAAGTATAAAATAGATTTACAAGATGGTACGAAATATTTAACGAGGTAGCACATTATTTTAGTAACCAACCCTTTAATAATACCCTATGATCGGCCCGACCTTTAATACATGCCTTTAAGAACCAAAATCGATCGAAATAGAAAGTTCTACCGCCAATACCTGCACCTGATAACCGTCCATAGTTATAGTGCACTTGTCAACATCCATTCGTCACAAGTCTGAAGCACGAATAGTATCATATATATCTTAATATGAGATGACAAGTCGAATGTCATGTAGGGGATTCGTGACGGCATGCGACTCTTTTATAGATATCGATATCAATATCGATCCTTAAGCACCTCTCGTTTCTTGGTACGTTCACCTTTCGGGAATCACGTGATCAGTCAAATATAAGCTGTGTTTCGCCCCGTTAGCCGATTATCTACAGTAGATATGAATGCATTTTCCCCCGATAAGCCATTAAGAACTCAATTTTACATTATAAGAGGTAGATAGAAACATGCATTATATTAGCCTACATTTTTTATATGGCCAATTTTGCTTGCTAGATCTAATTTATACCGCTTATATATAGAGCAAGAAAGGCTTTCACTTTCATACCCCTTTCTTCTCAAAAGAGATAAAGACATCATAGGTATATTGATCTTAACTTGACAATCATATCAAATCTTTTCACAAGAGAATCTCAAAGAATATTAAAGAGATTTAGTTTGTACATAAACAAAAAATCATACTCATTTTAAAACGATATTTCATCCAAGTCAAAGTGAAATGTCAATATTAATTATGTTGTATAAAGAAAGTATGACTCAATCTTTTGCTTCGGTTCACGAATGGGTCAGTCAGTGACTGAAGTGTTTTCTTGCATTCTTCATGAAGATGAATTAGTTCGAAGCCTTGAGGGATTTGACAAAATCATGCAATTCATCTGACCTTCATGTAAATTCAATGGCCTATTTATTAATATTGTGCTCTTGTTTAATAAACAGTATAAATTCACTGAAAATGGCGGTAGTATTTACAGTTTGGTAAACAACACTAATTCTTCTTTCTTTTCGAAGCTTATAATGTCATTTTTCATAAAAATAATTTTGTAAGTGATCGACAGGAAAAAAAATATTACAAGGTTTAGGATTGCTGTGGGTGAGCTACTCCTTTCCTAGGAATGTAATCGCTTTATCTCTTCATACTCAGGGGCGGCTCCAGCCTTCGCCAATAAGGGGGGGGGGTATTTTTTACCCATATTTCCCCCGACCGGCCGCTGAAAGTTGGTTTTTATTTCTTTCATAGAAGGGGTAGTAAAGTCACATCTTAGCTTTATTCTCACAAAACATAAATAAATAATAATCTCATAGATAAGCCCTAGTTGACAAGTGCGAGCTATTTTTTTAAAGGAAACTTCATGTATTTTGTCCTAAAAATTGAACATTCTGATTGTGATCGTGAACAAGATGTCTATGTAACTAAATAATCACTGCGAGCGCGAATCGCGAGCAAGATTTTTAGTACATTCTGGCATGATTGGATAAAGGACCTACGGACTGTTTGCAGTTTCCCATAAAACCGATATATATTTTAATAATCAAATAATGCGAGCGCGTAGCGCGAGTTTAAAAACTTTGATCTAAAAATTTGATATTGTAAGCAGTTTTTGGAAACATAAAGAGGGTAGGTTTATAACTAAACATTTAATGCGAGCGCGAAGCGGGAGAAAAAAATGAGATCGGACCTATAAATGGGACACACTATTCATGTTTCGTTAACCACGAAAATGATAACTAATTGGGTATCTTCCTACATTAATAATACAAGCGCGAATCGCGAGAAGACATTTTTTGATATTCTGATATGAAACTGGATAATTCAAGCGCGTTTTGAATAAAGAACAATTAAACTGCGTATCTATTGTGTGCGCGTGTTGTCTGATGAACGTTCTTTGAGCAAGACGTATAAACCTCCTCCTGAAATCCGGATGTGATGAATGAAAGTGACCCACTAGTTCCCCAAACTCATTATCTGGTTTATTTGCTAAATCCCCTTTCCCATCTAACTGATGAGTATCATTGCGCATCCGGCGGAAACCTATGGTATAAGATTCACTCTCCAAATTATCTCAAATGTTCGTACCAATCATTCAAGCTTGAACTCATGAGGCAAGGCTTATGTCAAACCAAATTGGGAAGTTAGAGAACCTCTCATGTTCATGAAACAACATCTATAGTACTTCAGTCACTTCAGAGGCATATCTCTGTCACAGAGGGGGGGGGGGGGGGAGCCAATTTAGCTCATAAGGCGCCATGATCTTGGATGTAAATGTCAATGATGGGATTAGTTACTATCTGCACCAGACATCTTTATTTTGATCAGGTTTATTTTTTTATTCGAAAAGGGGTGCAGAATCAGACTCTTTTCATCCTAAAGCTAAGTCCTGTGAATAAAAGATGTGTGATGTCTGTCAGGAATCTGCAAACGAGGAAGGGTTTACTTGGAAGCTAAACGTAAAAAAAAATCAACCTTATAGTAGTCCCACCTCGAGTCCCCAAATACCTATTTCTAGCTAGATGCATTACACAAAAATGCAACATTCTCAGCAGCGTATTCTTTGGATATATATATATATAGGCTTAATTCACTACGCAGTAAACTCATATCGCAATAATAATCTTATACCAATTAGCAAAACATGTATTCTGAATGAAAGGTAGATAATAATCATTCAGTTTGCTCTTTTTCTATCAACACTGATTGTATAATACTGACCAATGGAAAAGCTTCGTGTCAAAGTATATAAGCTCGATGTATCATGACTATATCCATGATTTTATTCGCATATGTAATTCTTTCGGATAAACTCTGTCATTCTTTCCACTGTCATGATTGTATAGGTACTGAAATGAAATGAAATGAAAATCACTTTCTTCTTCAAAGTGCAAAAAAAAAACAGTCCTCCTACATTATATAGCAGCAAACTATTTAACGAGTTACCAGTACCCACTAAGTACCCTGCTTCTCTTCCTATTTAAACGAATCGTCCGTAAATTCCAGCAAGCTAACTAATTTTTCTACTTTTTTGTCATAGTATGTATAGGCCTTACCCCCATTACCCCTTTGTTTTTTTTAATGTGTATTTTCATTTTGTTTTTTAATAATTGTGATTTTATAATGTTTGAATTGTGAATAATAGCATGGCTCCCCTGTAAAGCAGGCCTCTGACTTGAAAGGGACTACCCTGCTTTTTTTAAATAGAAAACATGAATAAATAAATAAATAAATAAATAAGTAAATAAAAACAAACTTGATTAATCACAGCAGCGGGAAATCTGCTCTGCAGCATATTAAATTATAATTATTATGTGTTTTAAGAACTATAGATATCTCAAAATATGATGTTAATAAGAAGATAATTATGTAATCTACATTCCTCATAACTTGAAATTCCGCAGATATAAGTCTTATGTCAGTCACTGTACGAAATGGTAGATGATATTGTTAAATGTTGAAAACGGTCACGTTCTTAATTGACCATGTTGTTATATTTTTTTGTATTTATATTCAATTCACAGGGCTCTCCGACCATTTGAGACGTTTAAATCACATCGTCTGAAAACAGACTATCTCCAACTAACTTGCCAACATGTATCATAAAACAACAACAGTGGCTCTAGCTGTTCTACTCATTGCCTTAGTTTCATTCTCAGATGCTACAAATTACTGGAGAATCGCAAAAGGCAGAAACGCTCGATACACAGCCAGGTAAGAGCTTCACATAAATTATTTCATTTACAGGGGCCTATATACATTGGTCGCTATGTACTGAACATGACGAGGAGGGTGTACAGTTTATATCTTTGGGAAACATGAAACGTAATATGCTCGATACCATTAATCAAAAAATGATATCGTCCTTTTCCATGTCACCTTTGAGTGATCTGTAACCCGAGGTCTAAGGTTGAATGTGATAAGGGACATCCTCTCAGTTTTTAGCAATACGAAAATTCAAAGTATTAAATGTACAATCATCACATTTTGAACATTATTATTTATTTATTCCATTTACCATCAATGAATGATGCATAAACCTTAAGAACGTATTTAACTGTTGAATAAAAACACGACTTGCATAATGCATTTTTCCTGATATCTCAGGTGAAAATTACTTTAGAAATGATAAAGATATTTTTGATGTTTATAATTATCTAGATCACCAAGGCTCTACGACTCACTGAAGAACACACAGGTTAAAAGGTATGGTGGTATTGACGATGTGGAAGCGGCGGAGAATACCATTGATAATTGGCTAAGGGATTGGATCATCTCAAACAGGTACATTCAAGTCTAGTATTTTTATATCACTCAACTTAATATAATCAATATACTCAAAAATATGCTGTATGACACCTAACCTAAAGGCCACCGCACACCTATACGACTGTTCGCAATCCGATTTTGGAACAAATCGCATTTTGATCATTTTCTGAAAATGTGAATGGAACAAATCATTTTATTTGAGGTTAAAATTAACTGAGAGAATAATATAACCATTTTGAAAGATTGTAAGCCTTTATTTTGGAGTAAAGGCCAAATTAAATTCAAATCGACTGCTATGACGTCATTACGACTAGATATTAAATTCGCTTTTATTCTAAGAAGGATGATAGTATAGTCACAGATTTGAACATAGGTATATATTCGTATGATGATTTCGAACATTACACACTAAGATATTCCAAGTCTCAATATTAGCATCATATTCTAATACGTTTTATTCCAAAATTGAGTCACATCAGACCAATCGTAAGGTGTGCGTTCGCCTTAAGTTGTCAAAAAACGTGTATATACAAGGGCTGCGGAAAGAAGTGCATGGGGGTATAGTATAGCCGGTATTAATATCAACATTTTGTGAGATATTATGTCACCCAAAATTTTCATTAATAATAAAAATAAACTTCAGCTATCATTTTACCCTAATGTGATACTAATCTTGGTTCTTCATAATCACGAACGATGTCAGATTATATTTATGGGGGTAAGACTTGTGATGTCCTTTTATTTCTTGTATTCTTTTTATTTTTTCTTCTTTTATCTTCCATTTCATTTATTTATTTCTTATGGGTGTCGTTACTACGACCAAGCTCTCCGTTACCTTCTAGTTATTGGGGCCATGACTTTCCTTTTCCCTCTGACATTTGTTTTTTAAACATTCCTAGTAATTTTGTTTAACGCTTCATCTATAATTTCTGTAGTCTCGTGATAATGATTTTACTGTATGCCCCAAGGCTACGTCAGCGTCCTTGTCCTTGAAATCAAAGTAAAGGTGCTTTCTTATTTTCGGATATATAATCAACTATTGCCATTATTGTCAAAAGCATTATTCTCTTTACCTTACATTGTTCCGCTGGAATGTTTAGTAACATTTCTTCCGGCAGCATTTCGTGATTTCTTTTAGAGCATCAAGAAATCTCTCACATTCCAATTTTCCATTAATTCCAGCCGTCAGGCAGTCATGTTTCCATTTATTTTATATTCCGTCAATTCAACTGAAATATGCATGACATCGATTTTGTGATAGCTGCATCTCGATTCGGTCAACACTTATATAAAACTATGCCGGAAAAAAATAAACCCTCTTTATGATTTCGACAGTAGAAAGCGAGAAAGAAAACGTGACGAGTGTGACATCATAAAAAAAAAATTATGCTTTGGTTACAATGAAAGACAGTTTCATTGATTTTCTTTTATTTCATGGAAGCAATCATAGCTATAGTATTGTGTTCCTTTGTTTGTTGTTAATATTTATTTTTTATTTTGTTTGGTTGTCATAAGATAAAGCACATGTTTCAATTTGTAGTAGTGGCATTGTGATATTTGATTTAATACAGTATCCCTTCAGTGATGATTTCAGTCAAATTGTTATGATTATGTATTCTCTCTCGAGTCTGTGCTCTGTTTTGCTCATTTTCCATTCCCCCCATCTCATTCCCTCTATTGGTTTACAATAATGAGGACAGTGAAGAGATGTATAAAATCTATTTTATAAAATAAATCTGAGGATAAGAAGGATGATGTACATTTTAATGTATATTTGTAACTAGAAATGGTGAAGAACAGATGATATGTATTATTCACGAAAGGAAGATCTTACTTTGTTAAAAGACTAAAGCATAGACAGATCTTATGATATCATCTCAATGTGCATTAAGATGATTCTTCATGAATACTAGATCTCATTTGTATCATAGCTTCAGGACATTAAATACAATCCATTTTCACTTTCATTGTTTCAACTTGTTTTCAAATTGTTTCAACAGGAATTTCATCAGAGGCACTATTTTTGACGACACCTTCACAAATGAAGTATAAAGCCTTTCAATCTCCCGCATTTTCTTTTTCTTGAGGTAAGTGTCCAATCAGAAAAAAAGACACGTCGAGATTATATAGGAATTTAGTCCGAAAAATCATGAACGCTTAAAGCAATAAATTGTTAAGTGGGTTGTATTGTGAATAAGAAGGAAATATATACAGTACATACAGCAGAGGACATATTAATTATTAATAATTAATCATTTGAAATGTCATGATGAAACCCCATCTGATCAAGATGTTGATGACCTAATTTTCCCCCGAGAAATAAGAAACTTTCTAACTTTTAATTTGATTTAAAATGGTTTCCCATGAAAACAAGCAAAGGCAAAGACGACAATGCAATATAAAATGGCAACAATGTTTTACTTTACGAGGAATACGTTCTGCTACCTTCTTCTTCTTTTTGTTTTAGACAGTATTCACAATGGGTATGATCCAATTGTCATTGTCCCCCCCCCGCCCCCCCCCCGTTCTTCTTTCCCGTTTTCAGAGTTGTACGTCCGCTTTGTGACCAACCGAGTTCAAATAAATATTTTACTTCAATAATCATGATAATGCATTTCCAGTAATGTGATTGACCACTCTAATAAAACGATTGCAATCTCTCTGATATAAAGGCAGTGATGAATTATGATCGTAATTATTTCATATAATGATATCGTATTTAATGATATTACATGTGCGATCTAGAGTAGATATGACATCCTTAATGAAGCTGGAAAGGGAGAACCTTTTGACAAGCCATTTGTCATTGCCAATTTGATGATCTTGTAGAGGTCCAGTCTGTATTAGGTTATTGATGGTATACTAATCAGGGGGATAAACTCATTATACAGTATTTCAGTGGCTAAAACTGAGAGTGTCATGTTTAATTACAATGATGGAGACGGAAATCTGATAAAACATTTTAATCACATTAACAATAATTGATGAGGGGTTGAATGTTAATTTGTTGAATCTAATATAGGACAAGTGATGTTAGGAGTAAAGTCATGCAGGATTAATCAGAAAATAGCCTCGATTACATTTTGATATGATCATAAATAGCTATAGCTCCGAGTTTCAACCCGAATAGTGTATGCTGTATAAATGAAAACTGGTGAAATCAAATTAGCGAAATTACTAAATTTATAAGGTTGTACTTAAATTATGTACCTTTAAACCTGCTTTCATTAGAAAGTGAATATTCAAGGGTGAATCTTTGTCAACTTGAGAACTTATTTCATTAACTTTATAATATGAATATGAACAGAATTGCGGCTTCTTTGAATGAACTTTTTTATGTTTTGTTAATTACATGATATTGAATATGCTAGGTTGGTATGTTTTAAGGATGTCAAAATTTACCGTTTGTCATTTACCCATCATGCAATATTCTTGTAAATAGTAATTACTACTAATGATAATATGGTGATAATGTCATTGATTTAGGAAAAAAATATGATGTTATTCTGAAGAAAGTATTGATTCACTTTGCTATTTTACCACTGAAGTCTATTTATGTACTATTGCTACTTTAATTCGGAAAAAAAATCACGATTATATTTTATATAATAATTTTCTTATTATTTAATAATTTTCTACTCTTCTTTTATCTCACGTCTTGTTTATACTTCTGTTCTTCAATTTTCACATTTCATTCGTATTCTATTCTTTCTTCTTGCTTTATCTTTATCATTACTTTTTTAAAACAAAAGTAAATCAAATACTGTTATCTCTTTTTTTCTCTCGTCTATTTTGTTTGTCAAATTTAGTTCTGAGACCAACCAGTCTATGCCTGTTTTCCCAAATGCCACCGTGGTTCACGACGCTCCCTTTTTTTCTCAAAGATGAAGGGCGACCCCATCACACCATATATACATGTAGTTCATCACTTCTTCCAACGCCAGGAAATATTACATTACTATTACCTTACATTTGCATCACACATATTTTGTATTCATGGTTAGTAGTTGCATTTTACAGAATAAATTATCTTTTTAAAAACATGTGCTCACTCAAATACTGTAATTTGAAACATGCATGATTTAGCGCAAAGTAATAATCTTTTTATCAACTATAATTTTATTTAAAAGATGTATACTGACAATCCCGATTCGTTAAAAAATATTTTTTTTTGTCATTGCAATGTAATTTTACTTATACATGGTTTGGGTACTGAAGACCAACGCCTTTGTCTATAACATTTTTTTTATATCAATGATCGTTTATTTACCGGTTTTGATAATTTTTATTTTCCGTATGAACTATATTTAAAAGAAAATCGACTGTTTATATTAAAGGCGATCATCCTATCTTTCAACTCATATGTTCAATTACGTTCAAATATTTACTCTAAAGCTATTACAAACCACCAGTCTGTGATGGGCTTAGTAATATAATTTGAAGCTTTCCAGAGACCAAGCTTATGAATTTGAAATTATGTGTTGTGATTAGATAATACCATAAAAACGTTCAGCTACGACATTGGGTAATATTCTAAGGTATGAAGGTGGAACTTATTAAGACATTAATCCACTGATGCATTTGATTGTACTCATAAGTGTCATAGTATGCATGTTATCGCAGCCCTATAAGCTACCCCTGTAGCGCGAAATGTTGATTGGATAAGAAAGATTGCACATTTATGATTGGGAGTGTGGCTGTTCTGTTGAGTAAGTATAGCCTACCATTACCTCTGATTACATTTTATATATTACAATTAAAACACAACTTCATCTGAATGAATTTTGGAATTTACAATCGATGCGTTAAAGATCGAAACATATAGGTAAAACTTATTTGGAGAATGCGTAGTTTGAATATTCATAGGACAATAAAGAAATTGTAGAAAAGGGTAATATCATTCTCAGATCGAATGATGGGGATAGGTATCAGCCTCAGTGAACAGGGGATTTGTTTATTTTTATTTTGTTTAATATAATATTTTAGAAACTCTCGCTCTCAACCTATAATAAATACAGTCATTCAAAATAAAATCCATAGTGTCTTAAATCATTCTAAATCATAATCAGTCCTATCAGCCGGTGGGATATTGAGACTTCATATAGATTATTTCAAACTCTATATGGATTCTAACGCCCTATATTGTCACTCAGCCTTACAGCCACCTGATCTGACCCCATTCTCCATTCCCCCCTCCCCTCCCCCTGCCACGCCCCGTTCTCCTCCCCTCCCCCTGCCACGCCCCCGTTCTCCTCCCCTCTCCCTTCCTATCCATTTATTCTCCGGTTCACTATGAGTCAACCACTTCAAACTTCTTGATCTTTGATAATTGATTTCCTCTCCCAAGTACATTGCCATTATACCCTAAGGCGAATCTTTGAAAAGGAGAACCTAATTGTCTTGATGGTCATTCTAGAGGCAAAACACAAATTATGCGGTTGTATTCACACGTATATTAAAGGTTGGCACCCATCTTTGACTGGTAACCCATCCCACTCCGCTCTGTGCATCAAATTCATGATGAAAAAAATCCTGACTCTCTTGGAGTTTAATTTTAACATTCTCTAACGATCTATTTTACTGTAGCAAAACTTAAAAAGTGGTTACATTTTTGTATGGGAACAAAACTAATTTGATCACTTGAAATTGTGTTTGTAACCAGGCTACACAATTTGTGTTTGATAAGACATATGTTTTAAGTGTAATGATTTCCTTCAAGTAATTTTTGGACATATTCATATCAGACGAGTTCCTGCATTGTAATAATAATAAGGAAGAAGAATTCGAACCATTTTTAAAAATTATTATCAAGGATAAATATAGTATAGAAGTGGCTTGATTAAATTCTTAACATACTGAATACGGAGTTTAGTAATGTAAGGTTAAATAGCAAATTTAATGAGGGTATGTGCTTATATGGTAAAATTTCAATGGCATTTAATCATATTAATGTAAGATAATATACAGGTAGATTACATTGATTAAATTCATAACGAAGAAATTATTGTTTATATCATTTATTTGAAATTTCCGACATTGATATTTCAAAGAGATAAAAAAAAATTCAAATTCTAATGTATTGTCTTGAATATTGTACAAGAATAATTATTGTCATTGCTGAAATAATGTAGAAGCACACAATATTTATCTAGCGCCACCTTATCTGTGTTTGTATTATCCTTTTAAGAGTAGAGTGTAATATATAGTTGATTTAATGTGTAGATTTAACAAAGATTATTAATTCTGTTTTATTCATCTTGTATTATAGTATGTAAATAGAAAGATTTTCCTTTGCTTCCTCTTATAAATGGAATGATTACTTATTGAATATTCTGAATATTGTTCATGAATAATGTTTTCTTGTCAGTCAGTGTTATATAGGTTGTAGATCGAGAATATTCTTAATTGAATTGATATTCGAATGCATTGTATATACTTTGTGTGATCCTTTTCTGGGATCATAACATTCGGATTATCAAAACTAAAATAGAAAATCAATCCTCTCTTTCAAGGCTGTATGACAAGTATATATTAACATGATAAAAGTGAGAGAGAAAGACATTTATCATGATTCATTTCACGTTAAGATGTTAAAACTACTATCATGTCACAAAATATTGTGTTTTTTTTAAACGTCATACATGTCTTGTTTTGAAAACACGGTCGTTACATCTCTATTCTCATCAGCCACCCCATGGCATGAGCATCAGCACGATCACCACCGCCACTACCAGCACCACCATCACCGCCACTACCAACACCACCATCACCGCCACTACCAACACCACCACCACCACCAACCACAATTGCCACCACCACCAATACCATAACCGCCATCACCGCCACTTTACCATCGCCACCACCATCATCACCCCTACCACCTCCACCACCGTTACCACCAACACCGCCACTACTACCACTACCATCGCCACCATCACCACCACCCCTACCACTTCCACCACCGTTACCACCAACACCACCACTACTACCACTGTTACCACCAACACCACCACTACCATTACCACCATGAAAGAAAACACACTCATCTATCGTTTTAACCTATTACTGTTGATCTTTGTCAATGAATAAATTCTTGCAACCTTACAATAAGTGTGAATACGGTTCATTGGGAAGAAAAGCCTTTGTGTTGCTGATAGAGGGAGACAATAATTAAAAGAGAGAGAGAGAAAGAAAAAGAGGGGGCTTACGGACAGACATACAGACAGAGACACGCACAAGTACTGCCACAGAATAATAAATTTGTAAGTCATGAAAACATTCGAAACAAAACAACAGTTCTTTTTTATATCCTCTTTATTAATCATAGATCATCTGTATAGAATTTATTCATAAAAACAATGCATTAAATGAAATTATACATCTCAATGATAATGTGTATATCAATTCGCCTACACCTAATTTCACATAAATAAAACAGTATAAATACAAAGCCATTACCTAACGTAATATTTCTTTCTCATCGCCGTAACCTGGACTATTTTGTTTCCCAAACTGCCTCAAAAATTCTAGAATGAATGAAATAACGAAATGAAGCGAACGAGATAATTTTGGAGGAAATTTTGTAAAAGTTTAAACAAGAAAATTAGATGCCAGGGAAGCCCCTACCCCCCCCGCGTACGGCTAATTAATTGTTCAGAAGATACCTTATTTTATTTCTATAAATTACACATTTCAACGGGATGGCATAAAAAAACATTATGGCTTCAATATCTGTTATATCATTATATGACCATTTAACGCAATTTCGAAGAAGATAGTAGTAAAATAGTACTGTATTTTTAGTGCATTAAAATGTGTAATTGATGTTTTTAGAAACACATAAATCGATGAAAAACTTATCAACCTGGGGCCGTTTCTTAAAGCTGTTCGTAAGTTAAGAGCGACTTTAAGAACGACTGGTGAATCTTTCTTATATGCTAAATAATCACCAATGAACATTTAATGGTGAATGTCATTTACCAAAAAAAAGATCACCAGTAGTTCTTTAAGTCCCTCTTAACTTACGAAAAGCTTTATAAAGCACCCACCTGGTCTAATGAGATCTCAACTGAAATGGAAACTTATTGATTTATTTAGGAATGAAATCTAAACATTGATGACATTGCTCGTATTCGATGTTTATGAGATTTGGTTATCGGAGCACAACTCATTAACTTCTGGGTTGATTCATGAGACAGAAGAGCCAAAATGGCGTTAAGTTATGCCTGACGATCTGTTTTATCCCGTCGCCCTATATACATCCTTGCTTTTCAATAGACTCACTTAATAAAACATTATGCAATTTTTTATGATAATTATTTCACTCAACGGGACGATAAAAATGCAATTTTTCGTTCATCTCATTTGACCCAACCATTTTCACATCAATGTTTTCAGTCAGTTGATAACAATAATGCATCATGAATTTACGTTTCACTACTCACTATTGAAGTGTAGGCCATTGCAGTGGAAAATTATCAGGAAGAAGTGAGAAGGGTGGGGGCTTTGGGGAGGGGTCTGATCAATAATTATCAGGAAGAAATGAGAAGGGTGGGGGCTTTGGGGAGGGGTCTGATCAATAATTATCAGGAAGAAGTGAGAAGGGTGGGGGCTTTAGGGAGGGGTCTGATCAATAATTATCAGGAAGAAATGAGAAGGGTGGGGGCTTTAGGGAGGGGTCTCATCCTGCACAGACGTCACACAGACGACGCCATGTCAGCGTTTCCCCCAGGATGACATATGGGACATTTCATCCAATCAAGTCTGTTTTATCAGACAGTTGCCATAGAAACAGAGCTTCTTATCAAATCAAAATCGAGGAAACTTTTTAGATCTGACAATTATAGTCGGACAGAACTGTTGATGAAACCAAAGACATTGCGTTATTTCCAAAGACATAACCAATGTATTATCAAAGAGAAATTCAGATACAAAGTCATGAAGCAATAGTTATCAATTGTTTTCACCAATAGATTTGCTCTTAGCCAATCGAATGACAGTATTTCAGTGGTTTATAACAGTTGTCCGTGAAAATCACTCGCAAGCTGCTTCATGAAAGGTTTCCTGGCTTTTTATTACTTGCTGTCAGTGATTCCGTATGCCTCTGAAAACTAATCATTACTGTTGACTTTTCCACACATTTCGTAATGGCAGTCATGGCATTTACACCGTCCTCATCCTCTGAAATTGCTTTGATCTCCAGCTAATCTTATTGCACCTATGTTCAAGTACAATTATCATGATTATCGACGTCCGATGACGATGCTGGTGATTCTGATGGCATATCGGTAGCATCGATATCGTTTTCGGTATCAAACTCTGTTGGTGATTCTGGAGATGTACTGGTAGCATTGATATCCTCTTCCATTTCAAAACCAGGGTTATCGTGGCTATCATCAATATCCTCCGAATTAGTATCATTCACCTCTTCAGTCTTTTCTGACACATCTTCAGTATCAACATTCACATCATCGGATGATTCACTCTCTTTTGTTGATACACGATCGTCTTCTTTATTATGACTTTCGATCGTTGTTTCGTCAGGGGGATCGTAAGGAGGATCATCCGGAGGATCAGTCGCAATTATCGAAAAATTCTGTCCAAGATCAGTTGGAGATTGACTTAAGTTTCTTTCATTATCACTCTCCTCTTCTCTACTCAATTCCCGACCCAACTTAATTGGCCCGTTAAATAATGGTGTTTCAAATATTTCGTCCAATCCTATATCAAATCCTGGATTATCGAATCCTACCGACAGCGGGCGTTCATTGACGTCCTCGGCAATCGTCGGCATTTTCGAAGTTTCTGACGTGATTTTTCTATTTCGTAATCGTTCATATTGATTATTGTGAATGACTTCACTATCATTAGTCCCAGCTATTAAGTCTGGCGTGGAGTAATCCATCTGCACGGGAGTGTATTCTGAAGCATCCTTTTGTTTTTCTTGGTTGGTTATCGCTTCTTCCCACGTAGAGAGGACACGGAAAGTGGGAGCTTGGTCTCCAATCGGATGTCTTTCCTGAAAACTATGACTGAAATAAAAAAAAGAGAAAATATTGAGAAAAGGAGAAATAGAGAAACGTTAGGATCCTCTTCCGATTCATAAAATAATCTACATTCATAACGAACATTATGCCCATTGCAAATTATATGTCGATGTAGGAAAGAATCATCGCTACAGACGATGTATTTTAGCTACATAATTATCTGATGTATCATTTTCATATTTTAAGGAGTTAATGACACGGAATGGAGGTAAAAAGAAAAGAAGAAATTGTTAAATGCTGCCAAAGCATGCATTCCAATCATGAAAAGTTGACAAACTCTTGCTGAATTCTCTTTGAGGTTTGAATTGCATATTTTTTTCTTAAAGAAAACACTATTCAATCATATTGAAGGTAATCGCGTTGGGGTGGACCGGGACGTGCCCCCCCCCCCTCTCGATTCTCGATTTTTGTACAGCAATCTATGGGAGAGGGACGGCGGAACCATGGACCTATTGTATCCATGACGGACAAAAATCTCACGAAATTGCCGCCTATGATTCAAATTAAAACAGGAATCACAAAGCCTCTAACATGCAAATCAAAAAAAAATTAACAGGTTTATGATTACCCCAAAAAGAAGTGGGACAGATTGAGCTTTAACATTCAGTACTTCATCGAGTGGACACTAACACAACTTACTAACTTCCTCAACAAACCGTAACCACCTGATATGCTTACCTTTGCTTCTTTCTTTTGAAATAGCACCAGAAGTACACTACAAGGCCCACAACAACAATGGCTACAACAACTGCTACAACAGCTCCAATTATGGCACCTAAAACAAAACCAAACATGTTTGAATAATTATACACAAATGATAATAACCACATTACACTCAACAACAAAAATCATATGATAAACCTTATCACAGTGGTATAAGTTCTATCAGAAAAAAAAATGTTGAAAGTGATAAAATGATATTCCTTCAAATGACACGCTACTTGGTTTCTGGACGATAAATGTTTCATTTTTAATTTAAAAAGATACTGAATGTCCCTATGGTGAGGCACATATACTGTTTTCAAAGTCTATTATTCCTACAGTAGATTTCAGATATAAGGAATGGGTAGGCAGGTAACTACGAAATCACCCTATCAAACAAAAAGCTGATGGAAAATATGGGCATTAGTAAAGTAGTAAATAATTTCGGTTTATCATGTAGTGTGTGAATACGACAATCAGAAAATAAATTCTAGTAGATTTGTGGCAAAATCTTACACTAATGACAAAAGATTGTATAAATCATAATTTGTCATTTGATTTATTATTTGCTAATAGGAGAAAGTTGATACTAAATCTCATAAATCTTTCGTGAGAATACTGAGAATGAGGGGAGACATCATAACAACGTAACAGATGGCGGTATTCTCTCTGAAAAGCAAACTGCAACCAAGATCACGGAGTGAGGGGGGGGGGGCGAGAATTTGCGTAATTCAGAAGACATATACAGAGAGTGTGGCAGAAACAACAGGAAGAACACAACAAAATGATAAGAGAAACGTGTGAAAGTAAGGAGACACTCCATAAAGGAATAACAAGAGTATGAGATGAATTTTTAAGTTTCATATTGTGACGTCACGTTCAGGCAGCTCCCGATTAACCTGCAATGTGATTTTTTTTTTATAAAAGGCTATTTCCTCAGAAAATCAAAATAACTTTTAATGTGTTTTTAAGACATTATCACGCAATGATTGCTTCTCTGGAAAATTGTAAGTCATCATAAACTATTAAGAAATTGGCATTTTACACTTTAAATCACAAGACACATGGGAAAACCGCTATCAACACTCTAAAAACAGTGAGTAAAATTTTACCCAATACTGGGTGGGAAGGGAACATTCATGTTTTCTGGGTATCATTTTATCCCGTATAGGACTATTTCAACGCAACATTGTGTAAAATTTACAAAATATTGGGTATCTTTTACCCAACCAACATGCATGTTCCCATTTCACCCTATATTGAGTCAATCTTTTTTTAGAGTGAAGTGAAGACAAAAAAAGGGGAATAAAAAAAACACATGTACGTTTTCTTGACGCATAGAACACTTTAAATAGACAAAAAAGACTGGAACTGAATTCAACTTATATCTTTTAAAATAGATGTGACATAACTCTTTAAAAAGTAACATACTCCCTTTATTCCACTAGATGGCGCACTTCTTTATTAACCAACATCCAGTGCCCCGGCACTTACGTCACCATGGTTGTAGAAGGTGCCAAGTTTCGCCTTGTTTTTCGTCTGACAAGGACATTACTAAAGAATCCGCGCCACATTTAATGGACACGCACTTTTTGTGACTGATTCAGTTTATCAAACCAGATATAGATATGCGTCTGTTAGAAAACTATTTATTTAATCATGGCCACACTCTAACTTCGGGTTCGATATTTATTATTTCATTTCAAACAGTAAGGCAATCATAATCTCCTCCGCTGCATTGAATTCCTTATTACCTGTGTTAACCGAAGATCCATCCATATTCGTCGAAGATGTCGTCACAGCTGGTTGAGTTGGTGATTGGTTAGTTGACATCGATGACAGCCGAGTCGTTGACAGATATGATAATGAGTGATAATCATCACACAATATTACGGTGCCCTGAATAACAAAAAAAAAAGAAAAATAAGATGAAGTTTTAAGCTACGGTAAAAATGTTCGTATGAACCATGCGCTCGTACATATCTCACTGTTACGAACACCTTAGACATTTTTGAGAAAATAATTTTTTTCGGTCATACAATAGCCTTAGAATTTGTACATTTTTCGTAAGAATGCCTCGAGATATTTATTCGTCAAACTTACGACCATCTGGTCGTGCGTGCAACCTATGGTACTCTCGGTTATTCGTGAGAAGATTTTATTCAACAGTTGCACAAAC
Organism: Lytechinus variegatus; assembly: GCF_018143015.1. Classification (NCBI taxonomy): domain Eukaryota; kingdom Metazoa; phylum Echinodermata; class Echinoidea; order Temnopleuroida; family Toxopneustidae; genus Lytechinus; species Lytechinus variegatus. The sequence goes on along the minus strand of NC_054740.1, from coordinate 91,944,226 downwards.
TGTGAACCTATGCCTTACGAATCTCCGTTTGTAATGTGTTTTTACAAACGCCGTAAGAGCCCTCTATGAACGACTAATTAAAGGCTTTTTAACGATAATCGTATAAGGCGTCCACAATTGACTCTCGATCATACATCGTTCTGACAATGTTCTTATGACGTTTGTATGGCAGCCTTACTAAGAAAGGATTTCGTACGACGTTTAAAATATCTTGGACAAGACCATCGACTGAGTTGCGAATCGAACTTACGAACGGCTGCGAACGGACTGCGAACACTGATCTTAAACAGCATTCTTGAGATCTTAGAAATCTGGTCCAGTAAAGACAATCACATAAACGAATTTCGTAGCCGTACTTAATGGTACATGTACTTGTGTGACCGTGCCATAATCTATTTATTTACATATCTGGACCAATCGTTTTCACTTCCTTTCTTTTTGTATTTTGTAGACCTAAAATATCATTTATAATTCGATAAAAGGGGCTCTAACTATAAGGTATGATGATAAGAGTGAAGGTGAACGAGATGATTATTCAATATCCTACATATAGGGGGAGAGGGGAGGGAGAGTGAGAGGGAGAGAGAGGGGGGGGGGGGGTATGAGGCCGGGAAGGAAAGGATGTACAGATGGTTATAAATGTAAACAGAGAGAGAGAGAGAGTGGGGAGTTGGAGGAGGGGACAAGGCAGGAAAATAAAAAGCAACTAGAGAGCGAGGGAAAATAATTGACCAGCTTTTACTTGGATTCAGATGAATAAACCGCAATCCAAACCGGACAATATAAAACTGGAACCGGAAACAGATTGAGGTTTTGATCATTCTTGTCAAATCTGATTAACAAAGACAAGTCTGCTTGCGTTTATTTATACTTATCATCATATTCAATGATGTAGCATCGTTTTAAATTTAAGGAATACTTATGTTTGATGTATATAAAAAGTGATTATTGCATCATGTACGTATGAAATTTACAATAAGTGGTGAATTGCAAGCATTAGCAGTGGTAAGGAAATTAATAATTGCTTAGTTAATTTTCGTATTACTAAATAACTGTTCCATCCAAACACATGATTATGTATCCCTGGAAAGACAGGCTGTCTAGCCCCCCCCCCCCCTTATCGTCTAGAAGCAGGATAACAATACACACGATTACCTGATCAGGTGTTTCATATAGAGGGCGTCATGACTGAACTCCATAAGGGTGTTGAAAGTTGATCAACGCTGAAATTGAAACGGAGCGTCTAATTCGTGTCTGTTCAGAAAAAATAGGGAAAAGGAAAAATTGTTAAAAATGCATTTGAACACTTTGACAACACTCTGTCCCTCTTTATGTATAAAAGAAACAATGAGTATGACATGAAGCAAAGTGCAGAAAATTGCAAATTTGGAACAAAGCACCGTAGAAAAGTCGACCCTGAATACAAAATGTTACAAGATAATCGTAATATCGAAAAAAAAACAATTGCAGTGCAGTTGTTATGAAGCATGCACGAGTGCCATATTTCCGCGATAATGACAGGAAAATTCCTCTTACATTGTTAAAAATCGTGTAATCTGATCTCGAACTGGGAGTTAAACGCAGTCACATTTCCCAAATATATCTTCAATCTGATTAAGCTGTTACATAACATAGACCTATAGGCATATTCTCTTGTAAATTGGTTACTCGAGCAGGATTCGTTGAATATTCTTTTTAGACAACTATTTTCATCGGTTTCGAGCGTCTCCCTTTTTGATAGGATTATCTTGTTCTGTGGAGATTTTGATTGTAAGATGTAATTGAAGCAGAAAGGAATTTCCCCGGGCTTCACATTCTTACCGTGTACTCTATTCAAATTAATCCTTAAACGAGCTATTATACCCAAGATGTAAATTCCATGAGGAATAGTCATGTATTTGCATATCAGAGTGTTTAAGATTTGAATGGATTTTGCGAAAACAAGATGAAACCGTTATATTTATATCAGTCATGTCAGTGGCGTATAGCCCAAAAGTCAAAGGAGGCTAGATATGACACATCGCGTTAAGTTGGTTGTGATTTTTTCCCTTTATTTTGAGGCGGAAGGCCCCCCTTCAATATGTACGCCAGTGATTTAAATGATGTATCATCCGAAGATATATTCGATGACAGCCATGACTCTTATAATAGGCTAAAGGTTAAAATGAGGATTTAACTTATTTTCACGATGTTTTGGGGTAATTCGAATTCAACTTTCTGTTATAGTAATTCATTTTTCCTAACTTCATGTGATGTCGCTAAGTTATTCAGAGACATTCATAGATCCCACTCAATGTTGTGAAACTTTATTTCGTTTTCTATATTATCGCTAACTTCATAAGCTAAAAAGTCGTCATCGTATGTTTTAATCCTTGTAACACCACGAACGTGTAGAAGATGTATGAATAAAATACATGAATTTTCTTCAAATATGCATTAATTTGATATTAGGTGAACAGTATTTAGGTTGCATACACAATACTTTAGAAGGATATAATGCAATCCACGAGATAACACAGTATGTATCAGTCACTATTAAACACAAACACACCACTTTCATGTTTTAACAACTCCCTGAAAGACACAGGATGAAACAAGGAAATGGAAGAAAATATGCGTAAAACTAAGAATTGAAAAACAAAATAGGAAGCAGGAGAAAAAGAAAGGGGAAAGGAAGAAAGAGGAAAGGGCAGAAAGAAAGGAGAATTAATAGATACATGTTTATTGATCCTCATTTTCACTGTCTTGTGATCCGCGTTACAAACAACGATTGTCCCTTAGAAGCTGATCGTGAATTTGCTAACCGTTCAATTTTTTTTCTACGATCAGTACGATGCCACGACTAATCTGATACGATCACTACGAATACTTTACGAGTAAGACCGCCGTTTCAGTCGTGGCGCGAATTATTACAGTGGGAACTAGATGAATAAAGATAATAAACATTAAGTAGAATATAATGAAGGTGATCAAATGACGGGACAGTGCTACAGGTGCAGGGGTGGGACAAGAGGAGAAAAAAGGAGAATATCAGAAATAGGTCGTGTAACACTGTTTTTGCCTCCCTATCAAAATACAATGGCGCCACCCATAAATAGGAACACAGTCATGTACAGGCACACGCCCCCGCCCCTCCCTTAGTCACAGTCATATACGTTATATCATTCTAGCCCACCCCCACCCCGCCCCTTCTTGCCCACTTTTTTTTTTACATCGATTGGTTGGAATCCTTCCTAGAAATAGAAAAGTATATAATTGAAGGCGTCATATCACGCGCCCATAATATTTATATTACTCTAAAAATAAAACAAAAATGTGATTTGATGATTTGATATAAATTTAAACCATGAGGAAATGATCTTGACGGATGAAACCACGTTAGTTTATGGTTGATGTATTATTGTGGTCAGGATTATTAATTAGATAGACATGTTATTTGTGATGATGTATTATATGACGTGATAATGATTGACGTATCCAGAGTGCAGGACGTGTATACTCCAATGGAAAGCCGTTTCATATGCGTCCCCATTCCGACCTCTCAACGTTTCAAGGAACACAAAATTCCTACAACCGTTACCTCAATACAGAATCGCAGCGATATTATTATATCATTATATAAATATCATTATAGGAACTGATATAAAGCGAAATGGTTTGGAAAAGTTGAAGGAAAGAATGTACATGTTTCGTCGTTATTGACGAGCAGAATTATTTTATTTTATACAAACAAACAAACAATGACAAACCAATGTACTTAGTCACAGTTTACTAACCAAGAGTAAAACGCCAATATCTGAATGAAAAACTTTTACAAAAGACCATCCCGTGCACATATAGAGGCTGATTCATTCTCGAAAATAATGAAATGAAATAAAAATTGAATCACACACAGGACTGAAAACAAGAACAGAACTAAATCTAAAGATTTTATTTTCTATTTGAAGTGACTCAAAACATGTTTTTGATGATATTTTAAAGCCATGTTAAAAACAAATATTATGGATAATACAATGAGTCATGGTGAATAAGCTTTGTACGTGAATCAGTTTAAAATAATGATACATGAAAAAACTCATTTTTAGTTATATTTTACATTTAAACAGTGTAATTTGTTTGTTTGGCACGTGATCAGAACGCGTGATGTTGAGACCTTTTCCGATAATCGATCAATGATTCTTATCGTAAAAAATGCGGGGATGGGATTTCTAAGAAATATAAAAATAAAGATCAACATGATTCAATACTCTGAAGGACAACATTTTAGGTATTAACATCTCAAACTCCATACAACCCCATCATCTTGTAAGGCTATTGAAGTTCTTGCAATTTCTTGTTAATTTGTCTATGGCTAGGCACTTGTACAGATAGTGCATTTAAATAGCAATATAGGGCGTAAAGGTTAAATTCATCCCTTAAAATGACCAAGATTCCTTCTGGAAAAACTTTTTTTAAGGTGGAGAAATCCGACTTTCTACCCTATCCGTCATTTGCGTTTTAGCTGTGAAAGAGATATAATAAGTGCTAGCTAAGTACTTTGGTAAGTAGCCCTCTCATGTCGCGAAAGGAATACAATAATCATGATTCAATTGTGTAGGCCTATTACAATAATCACAAATATTTTACCAGTAGATTATTCACATATCAAAGGTCCGGGCAGGAATATAACTACACCATCGCTCTTTTATTTTGGCCCGTCCTTCTTTGCAACCTCGAATGTGTTATAAAACTGAAACTAAAGAAAACATCTTTATATAGAGTTTGGTTTGTGCAATGGTCCGTAAAATTAAATGGTTAATTTTCATAAGGAAGTGCGGAACCGAGTCAATGAAACGTACTTTGAATTCATCGAATCGCTATACTACATTCAATTCATGTTATTAAAATAATGTTTACACTAGGTAAGGAACATACTGTAAGATATTGCCCCTCGCTTACATGTAGGAACATGATGTTTTTTTAAGTTTCAGACTTCTGAGCAGTTAAGGTTCACCATGATATACCTTTAGAGGCAGATAGATAATTTCCTAAAGGGGGAGTGGGCACAGGAAATGATTCTACTCTTCTTGGATTTTTAGGGGGTAGCCCATGGAAAAATGGGCTCTCGTTGCCAAAAAATCACAATAATATCTTCTCCGAAAGTATTACAAGGACAAAAAATGCTATCAGTATAAATGGGGTCATATAATTTCCTTTTTTTTCATGTGAGAAGCGAACAATAACAGATGTTTGCCTTTTGGAGGGAGGGGGTGGTCAATGATTATATAGATCCACCATTAGATTCTTCTATTTTATCAACTCTATAATCTCACTCATTCCAATGCCCATGTGCTCTTAAAAAAATGATGAAAATGATAGATGAATATGAAACTAAGGACTGAATCACACGAAATAAAAAGTAAATCTATATCTCGCAAGCACTGTCAGAAAACGAATTATTGATTTTGTTTTCATATACTGTTTAATAGACGGTTGACCATACTCACCACTAGGATTCGACCGTTTTTTGTGTGAGTCTGCCATAATGATTGCTAGTTTTTAAAGACGCATTGATTATTTACCTTCAGCTTCTCCATCCATTGTTAAGCAGGGTCACCAAAAATCCAAGAGACATTTTTATTTTCTCGAAGCCATCAAAATTACAACGGATTCATTTGAAATGATGGTATCCTGTATTACCCTTTCATATGCTTTCAGGGTTCTAATGAAGGGTTTTAGCAAACAACACAGGAAGTTTGTTGCTCAAACTTTCAAAGTAAGATACTTCAACCAAACCAATGTAAAAACATAAAATGTCTGCCTATTGTTGTAGTTATCTTTTTATTTATATAAACAAGTGTGTCTACCCGAATAGTCACATTAATATCATACTTTGTAGGTGACAACAAACGTTGTGTTTAACATTGTCATTTTTATATCGCGGTAGAGGTATCACATACGTATCACATGTAAATGCAAATTAAGAAACTTATCCTGCATGTTTTACAGGGAGTAAAGTTGATATGCAATTTTCATTAAAGAATAACTAGTTGCAGGTAAATGGTTATAAAAATCCATAGACTTGACCAGATATAGTAGTATCAGTGTGTATAGATAGTTGATTGTAACAATATTTTTTTTCTACATTACATTACATGGACAGAAAATGAGCGAATGAAGAAAAATAATCGCTTCCTCTTACAGGCATATAGAGTCCCCTATGTTCTCTTTGCTTTGGACTTTCGTGAAGAAACTAAGCTAATATTGACATAACTCCTCTCGGTATACATTCGAATACAATCAAAATCTTTCTCCTTTTTTTTTCTTACAAAGTCATTGTGTGTACTTTTATAAACAGACAAGGGATTTTTCACTATAAGTTAGAATCCCAAGGGTTTTAGTCACAGGAATGTTTAATAAATGTTACGCCCCCATCCGATATGAAAAACGGAAGGAAAAAAAATATTGGCATGCAGCGGTGAACTGATGCAAAATTTGACGGATTCGGCTCTGATAAAGTGCACTATTAAAAAAATACAATCGAGTGAAGCAAATGATATTTTCAAATTTGCCTATAATAATCAATTTGATTTTGGCATAGACTGCATTCAAAGTAATTCACAATTTGTTTCTAAATTAAAAATATATATGAATTGTTGCGTATTTTGGGTCGGGTTGGGAGACCCCTTTTTCCCCACCGGTACGCAAGAATTGGTGTGGTTCATTATAATACGATAGGCCTGTTCCATCTTACAGTTAGGTAAGGATATCAGCATACTACTACTACTACTACTACTACTACTACTACTACTACTACTACTACTACTACTACTACTACTACTACTACTACTACTACTACTACTACTACTACTACTACTACTACTACTACTACTACTACTACTACTACTACTACTACTACTACTACTACTACTACTACTACTACTACTACTACTACTACTACTATACTACTACTATTACTACTACTACTACTACTACTACTAATACTACTACTAATACTACTACTAATACTACTACTATACTACTACTACTACTACTACTACTACTACTACTACTACTACTACTACTACTACTACTACTTCTACTACTACTATACTAATACTACTACTACTACTACTACTACTACTACTACTACTACTACTACTATACTACTACTACTACTACTACTACTAATGATAATACTACTACTACTACTACTACTAATACTAATACTAATACTACTAATACTAATGATACTACTACTACTACTACTGCTACTACTACTACTAATAATAATAATAATAACAATAATAAAAATAATAATGATAATAATAATAAGAATAACAATAATAGTAATATATAGTATTAAGGTATTAACAGATATTTACAGGCTATTGGAACACTTCTATATATGATGCTTGAGAGTTTAAAATTAGACCATCTTACGACCAATAGTACACTGTGTAGAATATGATTATGATAACGCTATACAGAGCAATCAAATTATCAACAAATAACTCTATGCCATTGGATCCCCATGGCACAGGGGAATCATGGCACAGCTTTTAGCGTTGATGTAATGATTGTTTTACATTCATCATATCAAATGTTTCATCTTTTGTAGATTTACAGAAGTGAGATTTTTACTGATTAAACATTTCAAATAACAATCATACCTGTGAAGGCTTGCTTAGACCCTAGATCGATCGTCTCCAGAAAGTATAGTACACGCCCCACTGGCAGCTACACCCCTACTTCGCATTCAACAAGTTATTCTCAAACTTCGATGATTGCTGATACTGAACGATTCCAGTTCTGAGAATAAAGTAAAGCGTCAACTCCGCTAAAATAATACCAATATATCCCACATGTATAGTTTGTCGTATAACTGTACGAAATGGCGTCCCTTACAACGACATGAGAAACACATCCCTCTCTTTTTTTTTCAGAAAGGTTGTTCCGCATTTACGGTCTATTGGGCGAGATCCAAAATGGTATTATTCATGTTGTATTATCTACTCGTCTCCTCTTTATCCGCTAATATCTCCCTCAGTGAGTTTCTTTTATTCTATTTCGTGAGAACGTTTATTCAAACTGTCGCCACCGCTGTGTGTTCGGTTAGTCCTGAAACGACGCACACCTTTGGACTAGACTATAGAAGTCTCACGACGTCATTATCAGCTGTGAATGGAACAAACAGAGTAGATTGCAAATGGCTGGGTCTTAGAATGATAACAGAAAGGGTGATTCCCCGTTAAGCTTATATGAAAGATGGTCAATCCTAGGGTGAAGATGTGTTCATCGAGCTAAAATCGGAGCATAAGTCTGAGATAAATGTTGTTACAGGTACGTTTTTCACCACCATACAATATTAAGATGTAAACAAAAAAAGCGCGTTATGGTGCACAAATAACCGACTGCCAGAAGGCCTACTGGTATTCTCATTCCTTCGAGTTTAAGCTAGCATTTGAGGGAAACCAACTGAGTAACATGAAACACGTTTTACCTCTCCCCTCTTCTTGAAAGAAATAATAAAATTTTCCTTTCTTTCGTCATATTATATGAGTAGATCCTGGTATACCCAGGTGAATAGAAACCTGTGAACTATAACTATACTAGCGCATGATGGGTCAAAGTTGACGCTCCTTTCTTCTCTCCCCCCTCTCTCTCCCTCTCTTTATGTCTGTCTGTCTTTATGTCCCTCCTCTCTCTTTATGACCCCCTCTCTCCCTCTCTCTTCATGAGTGACCCCCCCCCCATTCTTCCTCTCTTTCTCTCTCCCCCTCGCTTTCTCTGTCATAATTTTACCGAAGAGATCTGTCTTGTTGTTTTCTTCCCATCACATACCCACCCAAGGCTAACTTGAGCTTGTTTTTCGTGTCAGTATAGTATTCAAGGTGTTCATCAGGGCTTGTCATTTCTATTGTTGGTTTGGTTGTATGACTAACAGCCTTATTATCATGACAATAGAAGTCAACCAAAGCTATTCATGGAACGTGTTTGAGTTCCCTGCATTCATTGATGACAGCTAATGAAAAGTCGATAAAAGTGCATAAAAACGCCTGCTTTGTCGGTCAATTAACAAAGGTTATATGTCAAAATTTTATTTTCTCTGTTAATGGAAGTAAACTCCTTTCCAGATTTTTCATTATAAATCTACCTCACATCATGAATTTAAACAGAAATCAACAATGAGCACATGTAATACAATTTTAATTATACGTGAAATACTTTTTTGGGTGGGGGGGGGGGGGGGGGGTGGGGATTTTGTATATGGGCTTTTGATATCCAGGCTGCTGAATGAGTGACGTAATGTTATTCTATATTGTAGCCCAGCTTAACAGGTCTCTCGTCATCCAAAGATTAGTACAGAATGTCGAGTATTGGCAGTTAAAACAATTAAGAACCGTTTCGTACAACGCATATGTTTGCATGTGGGTAATTATTATTTATAAGCAAATAAAATTCAATGAAATATGACAATGTTTATGCGGGTAAGTCTTTCAGTGAATAAAAATATTTTATTACTTCTCAAGACAAATTCTTATTAAAATAACATATCACCGTCTCGAAGCATCTAAGCTGAAAGCAACCTTGCCGAAAAAAAGTTCAAATTTATAAGGTAAAATGTTCAATATTAAGTAGGCCTACAACAATCAATATACTGAGATACCGTTCTGATATGTTCCCTTTATTACAATACTCTATGATTATGAGATGTCGCTTTATATTCATTATTCCCTTTTATCTTTATTTAAATTTAAATTTTAAACATTACCCAGTTAAAGTTTCTACTTTTTAGCTAGTTAATGTTTCTATATATTACGCCAGACAATCTAAGCCCCCTCTCCATCAGTACCCAATGACCCCCATCCAATTACACTCATGTCATGCAGGGGGAGGGGGAGGGGATATTTTGAATCAAGTATAAAGTGTGCCCATCTTAGGTGCATGGACTCGCGTCCTGCTTGGGGTAAACGTTGGAGCAGGAGAAAGTACCACCTCCCTCTCAATCCAATCGATCTTTCATCACACATGGGTTGAATACATGCAAAGGTAATTTCATCAAACCTTTCTGTATTTTGTATGATGAAGTGACGGAGGAATTATTTTGATCAACTAATTTAATCATAAAACATGCGACATCTTGATACCATACGAGCAAACCGTACCGATCGTTGAAAATGTTTTATTGTGCGTACAGTGCGTCCCACAAAAAAGGAAACCCGTTTTCAGAGACATATTTTAGAATGTTTTTACTACAAATTTGATATTTTTATGGTAAGAGTGGAATCTCATCTTTGATATGACCAACACCTTGGCAAATCGTTCGCGCATGGCAGATTAAAAACTATAAACATTGAGGCATGTCAGAAATGATTTGCGCAGAAACTCACGTGTGAATCTGAATCCACTCTCATTTCAGGGATCAGTGAGAGAAACTTAACAAGGAATACAAAAAGAAATGCTAATGAGCCAATCGTCGAATAGGCACAGTCATCGCATCACGATCCTATCTTGTTCAACTTTTCTGCGCAACCTGGTTTTGACATTAAAATTTCAAACTCGTCTTGTTCATTAATGCGTGAAGTGTTTCTTAGGTATCAAAATATAGAGGAATAATTTAACTGTATGATGATGTAAATGAAATATCATAAGTTATTTTTCTTTAAAGAAATAAAAACCATGGGAATCCTGGTTTCTCTTTTCCTGGAAAATACTATATTTAGTTTTCACCAAAGATAATAACAATCAGCTCACAGGCAGATATATATAAAATATTTCGGTAACTTTCTCTACCAGTTTCATTTTTTACAACATTCATGCCGTCCAAAACTATTTTATTTCTTACGTTTCTATAGAAAATTAATCGAACGATAACAAAGACATTGTCTTCCATGTAAGATTCCATATTCTATATGACCAACCCACTGATCTGAATATCATTGGCCCAATCCGAACAGTTATCTTGGAAACAACTGTAGATGGCAGTACCACGTTGAAAGTTTACAATATAAAATTCATGTCATACGAAATCGACAAATTGTCTTCTTTCTCTTCCTTCCTCCTCTTTTTTTCTTCAGTCCACGTTTTTCTTTTTATTTTCTTGTTTTTCTTGGAATCCATGTCAAACTAATGGCGCAGTCACATTTCCCCTACGGCTGTTTCTGTCTTCTTAACTGTAGCATCTCTGTGACCATCCCCGGTCTACCATGTTAGATTTGTATGGGTGTGAATTGTTTTTACCGCCTTTACAAATTACAAAGTATACTTTTCATTTTGTCCACGTATATACCATTTGCGTTAATGTTGTATTCAACTCGCTCTAAAGATTGAAGATCTCGTTGACAAAGCCATTATCATAACACATGACCCATAATCATAATCATATTTATTATGACAATATGTTTTTGTTTATATTGTCATGGATTCGTAATAAAGACACGTTTTCATAGGATGTGTGGATAAAATAAGTAGATTTTTGACAATAAATGATACAGTTTAACATTATAATTAACATTTTTACACATCTGGAATAATAGAACGAAATAGGAGATTACACAAAATTATATTATAGGTGATTACACAAAATATTCAGAAATTACGAACTGATGGTGTCAAATGATGTCAAACTGCATTAAGTCTATATACCAGTTCTTAGCTTTGTTTTAGAAATAATGAAATTTGGATTCGGGATAAAACTTTCAAACTTGATTCCGATGAAGGAGATGATGTGGAATTTTCAATGGATTCATGTTAAGGTGCATTGTTCCGGCAAATATGATATATGCTAGGTCCAGGCTAGCAACTATACCAATATGACCTCCAAAGAAATGTTAAAACTGACCAAATATCCGTTGGCAAGAACGTGGTAGTTCTTACTTATCCCGAAAGAGAATAACTAAATCTATCCCACTATTTCTGAATCGTTGCGTGACCATGTACAATTTTGCTCATTAGCTTCTGAACTTTTGTCAGATGGTTTTTCCGATCTAGCAGTTTTGTTGACTGTTGCATACTCGGGTATTGAAGAAATTGTATCTTCCTTACTGACATCATGACTGGGGTCACCAGGAGTTTCGATCAGGGATGAACTGGCAGGTTGAGGCTGGATATCGTGATATGTCGGGCAAGTGTCCGCAAGAGGACTGCTTACTTCTGAGTAATGTCTACCGATGGGATCTGATTTTATTTCATAATAGTTTGGAGATATAGAATCTGTTTGTAAGTTCAATTTATCTGTACGGTTATAAAGACTATTATCAGTTCTATTTGAACGTTCTGGTTCATCGCAAAGCTTGTTATCGGTTGAGAAGTAATTCTCGTGTTTATTCGATGTTAGATCAATCTTCATCTGTTGGGATTTAGGGGATGCATGTTGATCGTGTGATGTTCCATCTTTGGAATGTGATTCCATTTCGAAGACCTCATAGTTGTTCATACTTGAGTCTCCTTCTCTCCATGATGGCTTATAAAGGACATTGTCTATGAGTCCGTGATGAGGGGTATCAATCGGCGATTCGAGCTCGTATTGATGTGGCTCCGTTCGGACATCATCGGCCGATTCGTACAAAACCGTAACACCATCATTGAGATCACTGCTTTTAGGAGCAGCATTCTCTACAACTTCGTAGTAACTTGGATCTTCGTTGATTGGAGCGCTCTTCGTATTATGAACCAAGACATCTGATTTGGCTTTATAGCTTATTGTGTCATCTTTCTTTATTGCAGATCTGAATAAAAACAGAAAAGAAAGAGTATCCCTTAGTGACTTATTCAAACATTAATGAAGACTGCAGTTGATGATTTGTGTCAACTTCTATACTGGCGTACATATGGGGGTTGGGACCATGCACCCTACCCCTCCCTCCAAAAAAAAATGAAATAAAGCTTAGTGAAAAGGTAAAGAAAAGTAAAATAGAATGAAATAGGGATCAAATTTACTTTTTCCTGAACATAATATCAAAATCTTTTTTTTAATTGGTATTAACAAATATCAAATTTTTGCTACCTTGTTACGCTTGCTCGCAGTTTTTTGTTTATTGCCTTTCTATATCCATGCCTGACCCTCTCAATTTCTTTGGTCCATAACGCCACTGAATTACTATAATCAATGTTGAAGTACAATATAACAATTCTGATCCTCCACGGACATCGAAAGCTGGGCCTTTGCACAGTGATCACCAATATGAATATTGTTATTACTAAATGAATATATATTTGTTTGAATTGCATAATATTCTCCGTCAAAATTGAATATAGGTGTAGACACTTACTGCTTTCTTCTCTTGTTGATGAAGTATATTGTTAAACAGGCTGCCAGCAGGACCACAATGCTTACAACGGTCACCGCGGGTGCTACTACCAGAACTGACATATAGGATTATAGGGGGAAATAAGATGGAATGATAATTGTCTAATGATCCAGATTGTTGGTTAATTCGAATGTTTTCTAGATATTTAAGAATATATAGAATATATTGACCAATGTATTATCATCTCTTAATGGATGCACTTGGAAGAAGTTCCTGGGACCCGCTGGTCAAGAGAAAGGGTCATTAAAGGTCAAGTCCACCCCAGGAAATGCTATTTGAATAAATAGAGAAAGATCAACTAGTGAAGTGCTTAAAATTTCATCAAGATCAGATGTAGAATAAAAATGTGATGAAATTTTAAAGTTTCGCTTATTTTTCACAAAACAGTGATACGCACAACTTGGTAAGTCAGTCGATGATATCCATCACTCATATTCATGAAGACATGCCTTGAACTGCTTCACCGGAATGATGCAGATCTTTAAAATGGCACAAATTTGTTATTCCTTGTCCTATTTTGATCAAATTTTCAGTATTTTGTGTGTCTGAGTTTTTTTTATCTGCTCAAATCATATTATTTTCAGCCTGGTGATTCGGAATCAAATGCGTTCAAGGAAACCTGATTTACATATCATCTAATCATTTTCTGTCGCGTTACAATCCAACTCTGTGAAGGGCCTCCAAATGATAGAAAGAAACATTCCGTGATACTATAACAGTTTTAATAAACAAAGATAAAGAAAATCTATTGAACTCTTATACAAAGGCAATGAATACTTTTGAGTCTTACCAATCATAGATGATGAGCCAGAGTCAATGACCATGGTAAACGTAACAGTATTCAAGCTCGTGGTATCTGAAATATAAAGTAGATAAATATTATGAAAAATAGTAAAATCGAAGTAATGTAGTAATAGAAACGTAATCTACCAATTATCAAGACCACTTTTAAGATATGATTAGAGCAAGAGTCTGATAAATGATAGCTATGACGATTCATATCATTTTGTAAGGCTCCATACCTATCTCCCCCCCCCAAAAAAAAAGAAGAAAAATAAAATGGCTTTCGAATAATCAGGCGTAAAATGTGAGCAATGACTTTAGGTTTGAAGTCTACTCTATCAAAACAGATTTATCATTAATGAAGGATAAATGGAAAAAGCAGTTCATGATGATTTTTATTTTTTCTACAGAATGTTAGTATTATCGATTTACCTGTATGAAGGTGAGGTGTCAATGTCCTTCTTGTCTGATCTGTTGAAGGGTCACTTGTCATTCTTGGTTGAATCGTAATCATATCTGTATGCAATGTTTACATAATGCACAGTATTAGATATGGATACATAAATCAATATCTTAACTTAATACATTTCCCTGATATTTTTCATCGAAACATTCGGACATCTTTATCACGTTAGAATAATTAGAGTAATATCTATGGCCCTGGAAAACGGGGTGCTGAAGCGCACCCAAGATTTTCCCAGGGGGTGCCGCTTGAGTTTTATTTTCCAGATGAAGCATCCCCTGCAATTCTGATAGGTGCGTCAAATTGGATTGAAAATGGCCACCGTTTTGTAGTGAAAAACTTTTTTTTGCTTGTCAAATTTACCAGTACCCCCAGCATAATGTTTGCCAGGGGGACAAAAATGGGTTTGAGAACGTCAAAAGGTTTCAACCTGAGAAAAGTTTCAAATGTTTACCCAATATGAATTTTTAGATACTTCCTTTTCTACAAAGTTATGTTTCGAGAACAGTGGCGTAGACAGGTCCTTAGACCTGGGGGGGATGATCCCTAGCTGGGTCATACTTTATATATATATATATATATATATATATATATTATATATATTTATATATACATATATATATATATATATATACATATACACTCTAAAAAATGAAGTGCTAATTCAGCTCTTAAAGAGCGTGTATAGTGACTGCACTTCGGAGTGCTGTTTTGTCTAGTGAACGAGGAAAATCAGCACTCCGAAGTGCAGTCACTATACACGCTCTTTAAGAGCTGAATTAGCACTTCATTTTTTAGAGTGTATATATATATATATACATATATATACATATATATATATATATATATATATATATATATATATATATATATATATATATATATATGTGTGTGTGTGTGTGTGTGTAAAGTTATACATGTACAACAGGTTTTGGCAACTATTTTTTATTTAAATATTGTAAAGAAATGGATGAAGAGAACAATGGTAGGCGTAGCTTAAATCAAGGTCTCCCATATGTGTACTGTATCGAAGCAATAGCTTTGATCCAGCTGAGGCATGGCGGCTTGTCATTGTTCAAAACTCACCTTCACCCGACAAAGGAATATATAATTGGTATAGTGTCGAAAATCTGTCTATCTGACGGTCAATCGGATCGGGCTCGCCCTAGCTACTAACCGTCTCTGTGGTCTAGTGGTTAAGGCACCGGCGTTCAAAGCTGGGGGCCTGGGTTCGATTCCCGGCAGAGACATTTTTTCGGCATCACCAATTTTTCCAAAGGGTAGATAGCTCTGGGAACCTTGATTTAAGCTACGCCTACCATTGTTCTCTTCATCCATTTCTTTATATATATATATATGTATAATTAATATATAAATATAAAGAATGAAGGAGATAACGTACTCGATAAAAACAAAATATCATGGGCCAAAGCAGACGAGTTAAAGATAAAATAACACGATCTGCCTCATGGTCCTCATGGACTATCTCGTGTGTCTTTTAATCACTTTGCTTTCAGCAATAAACAGGGCATCCAGTAATAAACAAACTTCCTTGCACATTTTTCATGGCAGTAATCTTTTGTTTGATTAATGACAATGAGTAAGATGATCATAAGACAAATGTCATTTGTCGGATGTCTAGTTATCATCTTGGTCATGACAGTCCTGCTAAACATGATCTAGAATAACTAGTATTCCTTATTTTACTAGTATAGTAGTATACTCTTTTAAAAGTAGCGATATTGTTAATGATCAAACGAATGAATCAACAACTAAAGGAATAAACAAATAAACAGCCAAATAACTAAAAAAATATCAATTACAATTATAGTAATAGGGGTAAAATAAAAAAAGCTCAACATTATATTTCTTATCCACGTGCAGATATGCGGACACTAAAATGATAAGCACACTCTGTTTAAAATTACCATGATTACAAAGGCTTGATTGAATTAAGTATGGAAATGAAATAAACCTCACCGGGTTGTCGGAAGTAAACTGTATAGATAGAAACTTGTTATAATTTCGATTCATTTCTTATTATGTACCTTGTTATGATGATTATGATAAAAACATAGGTAAGGAAATGTAACAGTTTATAACCTTCAAACCTAGAAGACTGCGCACGTACAGAAATCACTGGTATAAGTAATTCCAAAATACATTGCGCCTCGACTTACTTCTTCTTGAAACTGGAAGACGTTTATTTTCACCCAATATAGTTATGCAAAACAGTCCTTAACAGTAAAGGATTATAATGCCCAACATGAAGGAAAAACAGGCATACTAATGCTTCATATGGCAGTATCAGGTAACACGCTCGAAAGGAACATACTTGCCAAGTTCCTATTCTCTTGAACGATTCAATAATCAGTACATGTATAAGTACAAAAGTATGAACGCTAACTTAGACCATAAATTAATCTTATCCATGGATTGATTCAATCTGCCTTCGTGAATTAAGGCATGTCTATATATTGGATGATTCTACCTTCTTTGTAAAGCGCAAAGTACTCTGAAAAAAATTAGTGAAATAGTTCACTCTTTAAGGAGTGAATATATGAAAGAGTGAATATTGAGTGAAAAAACCTCGGATATCATTGCATGAGGCCATCCAAAATTTGCACTTTCATTCCAAAATCATTCATTTACTAATTCGCTCCTTAGAGACTGAAAATTTTCACCTTTCCTTTGCAAAGTAGGGGTTGAGGACATGGCCAGCAGGGAAAAGGGTCAGTGTATGTGTATAGGTAATTTCTTATTAATTCGTTTGAACAGCGTTAATGTGTTATAAAAGCAATTGCTCTGAAAGGGAGTGATTAAGCGACACTTTCTTAAATCTGTAATGAAATATTTTGAACTTATCTCCTTTGCAAATACATAATTATTATAAGGAAATGTACTTGGTGAAACTCTGAATAACGATCCTTAAATGTATATGACGACGCAAGACAGTTGTTATTACTTAAAACTTGCAAGTTGTAAATGCATATAAGATGATTGACTCTGAATAAAAGTCCAATTTTGATCATGTTTGTCATTGCTGTACGTTATGATTATTACTGCTATTATCATTGATTGATTTTAACTAGCATTCATTGCTTTATTACTGTATAGTTTTGCTTCTTCCCCCACAGAAACCTGGGGGGGATGATTGTACACACCATCCCCCCCACCTAAAATTCTGGGGGGGATGCATCCCCCCATCCCCCCCGCTATCTACGCCCCTGTTCGAGAATAATGCTTATTTGGACGAAAAACACACAAATCCCATGACTCAGGATTTCGGGAAAAGAAGATGGTTTCATACCTACACATGTCGGAATGGTACCATTCCATTGAAATATATCAGGTCCTCCAACACATTGCAAGGCATCATCGCCCATCAGCTGTTTGCCACCACTACAATTCGCCCTCACTATGTCACCAAATCGGTACCTTCCATACACGTTTAGATTGGCGCCAGAGATCTCGGGGCAGAATCCTACAGATACTGGAGAAAAAGTATAAAATAGAAAATCTTAGTAGGAAGCAGTATCATCAGCGACGGTATTACCATTGACGATCTGTCTGTAAATCTGATAATGAATCCTCTGTTGCCGAATCGAGACAGTTTCTCTATTTATCAGAATGAGAATACGTCAAAATTGTTAATACATCTTAATTGTCTTCTAACGATACAATTCGCCCTCACTAAGTCACAGAAACAGTACCTTCCTTAACGACGTTCTAATTGACGCAAGGAATCTAGGGGAACATTGGTTGGTTATGTTACGGATTTACATTTCATTGCTTTCCAGATGAATGTAAAAAAATCGCATCAACCATTCCAAGCACTTTCGAAATTTATTCAATTTATGGGTTAAAAGCAATTTTCCATTTTTCCTTCATACAAATAAATCTAATATGTACATGCTTACCATTGAATACAATATATGAATCCCTCTGTTGTCTTCCGCAAAACTGTTCTGGATTCCCGATGCATCTTGTGTTACAGACACGCTCTTTGGATGAAATCGAGAAGTTGTTCAAGCAGTAGCAGGTATCACCCCTTTGAGCAGCGAATGGGGCTGATAGATCCATACATATATCAAGACATTGTTCATTGGTTAATACTTGACTTGTCTCTGATATATTGATGTTTGGCAATGCAGAAGAGCGAATCAGGAAGCAACCTAAATATCCAGGTTCTGCAGAAGATCAGATGGAAAACGGCATCGTTATATAAATTCGAAATCCGAAGATATGGTAATATGAGAACAAAACTGTCAGTGTCGGTGGGTGCTTCATAAACAAAGTTCATTAAGCTGTTCGTAATAAGTGGCCCAGTGGATTAGTCTTCGCACTTTGAAACAAAGGGTCGTGGGTTCGAATCCCAGCCATGGCCTAATTTCCTTCTGCAAGAAATCTATCCACATTGTGCTGCACTCGACCCAGGTGAGGTAAATGGGTATCTGACAGGAATTTATTCCTTAAAATGCCACCGCACTGTAAAAGGCTGTGGGGCCAAAGCCATGGTAATGATATTAAATTAAGCACATAGGGACGCACTTGGCAGTGATATGTGCTATATAATCATGTTGGTATTATTATTATTATTAAGTTACGAGCAACTTGAGGTAAATTATGCACACCAATTATTGCAGTCGTGTTTATTTAGAAATAAGGGATCACCAGTCGCTCGTAACTTACAAACAGCTTTATGAAACAAGTAGGGTGTTTCACAAAGAGTTAAGTATGACTTAGAGTTGCACTTAAATGTCTAGTTACGTGCGGTATATTAAAGAGTTAAGTATTACTTAGAATCACGCTTAAATTCCCTGTTACGTGCGGTATATTAAAGAGTTAAGCATGACTTAGAGGCACACTTAAATTCCCAGTTACGTGTGGTATATTAAAGAGTTAAGTATGACTTAGAGTTGCACTTAAATGTCTATAGTAACTGTTACGTGCGGTATATTAAAGAGTTAAGTATTACTTAGAATCATGCTTAAATTCCCTGTTACGTGCGGTATATTAAAGAGTTAAGCATGACTTAGAGGCACACTTAAATTCCCTGTTACGTGCGGTATATTAAAGAGTTAAGCATGACTTGGAGGCACACTTAAATTCTCAGTTGCGTGCGATATATTAAAACACATAATAATAATAATACCACGCAACATGCTTATATTATAGCGCAAATCAATGCCAAATGCGTTCCTATGCGCTCCATTGGATATTATTACCCTGGCTTTAGCCCCGCAGCCTTTTCAAGGAATAAATCCCTGCCAGGTACCCACTTACCTCACCTGGGTCGAGTGCAGCACAACGTGGACGAATTTCTTGCTGAAGGAAATTACGCCATGGCTGGGATTCGAACCCACGACCCTCTTTTTCAAAGTCCGAAGACTAATCCACTGGGCCACAACGCTCCACAACATCAACGTATTGGTCAAATCTTGACAAGAGGACGAGTGCTACTGCGTTCCCCACTCCTTTTCTTCCAAATTTTGAATCTCTTGAGAAAAGAAATTGCCAATTTCATGTCAATAATAATCTTTAATTCATATTTCTGGAATAAATAAACCAGTTGCCGTTGTCTTAATGCATGACCATCCATGAGAATGGAATCACAATAATTAATGCTAAATTTCAAACTTTGAAATTATACCTACTTTGGCACACAACGCCAGCTGCTTCAATTTCGCTACAGTTGCCCAAGCCATCTGAATCACAATCAGGAACTACTAAAAAAACAATAAACATTGAAAAATAAATTTGTAAAATGAATGTCTCGATGAATGAGATAATAATTGATATGCAAATCAAGTTTTCATGATGATGGATGTTTTATATACCTATTAACTTGCAATAGTTTTGTAATGTGATATTTGGATGAAAAGAACAAGACAATAATAGGTGATTTGTTGCATGGGGCTTACACGACCTAAACATAATTATCAATCTGACTCCTTTTGGGACATTGTGAGGTTGTGAACTTACTTACATTGTAGTGAACATCATTATGACCACAATAGTACAATTGTCCAGGCTCCTTTCTTTGGTTCTTTCAAGATCAATTTTGACGTTCCACGAAAATAGAGCCAATCAATATTGTCTTTTCAAATATATTTATACATATATTTTTCTAATTTCTTGACTCAGTTTTAATGTAATCTTCTGACCTTAGATAATTCTAAAGTAAGTAATTTTTCTGATTACGGGTAAAATTCCTTACAGACCTTAAATTCTGATTAAGCCTTGAAATTCATGGATATCAATAGACATTATAATGGTGACCAGTTGGGCAACGTACCCCGACCCCCTCCCTTCCCGGTATAGGGATCTTATCCAGAAAGATGGAAAAGTGGTACGCCCGAGAGAGGTTGGTCCTGGACCATAATTACGTATACTACTTAATCTATACATTTCAGTCATAATGCGGGTCATCTCCCTTGTAAGCGTGGTAAGAGCAAATGTCGTGGACATTATCTATCTGATTCATACCCCGGTCCCGCAGGAGAAGAACATTCTCTCTCTATTTTATCAGGAAAATACTATTTAGATGTGTTAAATCATCTACATGATGTTACCTAACGTTCTGTTGTCAATGCTGAATATATTTGATTGTAGGCCTCTCTCATATCTGCTATCATCAGGTAGAAATACTGCATGGCGATATCCAAGCTCTTCACAAACCCAGTTAGCTTCATCGATTGTCCACCTGTCATTAGATACTACAACACCTCTTAACTCTTCGTCACCATCTTCGTCTATTACCGTCACCTCCACACGACCTTCGTTTGGCGAACCACCGTTGACCAAGTGAACTACGTAGTGACAAAAATAATCGAAAAGGGTTCATAAAATGCAATTTTGTATCAGAAAGGAGCTCCAAATCAAAGTTTCGAAGTGACAATCACAACGGACATTTCATATTTCTGTTTGATTTAAACATGGCCCTACTTTACTCTACACGCTCTAGGTCCATGTTTTAAACAAGGTAACACCATGGGTAAGGTACTGTGAATTTTTTTTTCGTTATCGATGTTTGATAATGATTATGATCAAGGAAATGATCCTCTGATGAATAATGGCTAGACATTTAATTACTTTGGAGTAAAATGTTGTTCAATATATACCTATGCAATAATATCCTCTGTTTGAATCAGAATATTTTGTTTTGTAACTTCTACTGATCAATGTAGGATTAATCATGTTATCAAGGAGGTCATTTCCTCTCACTATCGGACAAGGAAATGCAGAGACAATGTAGGCTAAACTTTCTCTATATTTAGGATCTAAGTATATTATTCTGTTAATGAGTATATTAGTGAATGTGCTGTGGGCAAAAATATTCTTGAATTGTTATACCAGCTGGTTAATTTAACAAATTTAACATATATAATTCTATATGACATTGTGTCAAAGTTAAGATGATTGAGAAAAGGATTAAAGGGTTGAGACCAAAAATTTAGATTTCTTGCAAAATTGAAATGTCCAAAATCTTAGGCACGCAAAATTGTAATACAGAATTTTTCGCGCGTATACCAAAAATTGTGAAATTTAGTATGTTTATAATTATGCATTTTCATATGCCAAGTGTAATGGTTCTATAAAGCTTTCCCATGCTCTTTTAAACATGTATTTGCATTGCATATTATGCTTTCTTCTTTATTGGGAGGGGAAATCGACTTGTCTGCTCCCCATTATTCCCAATAGTTAGCGATCTCCCCCTTCACCCCATGACCGACACATTGTTCAAAAGACATCAAATTAAATCATTAATTCTTTTTCTTGTCAACGCTTGAATATTTTGTGTTGTAGAAATGCATTCCATAATTGTCTAAGACTACACCTCATATCAAAACTGATTTTAAGAAATAATGATCGTAATTGATACTTACATGATGAAAGGATATAGCAATCTGACCAGGCAAAATAACTTGATAACAGAAACATCATTGACACGCAATATGATGACTTCATGGTTATAATTTCCGAACAAGTAGGCTTCTAATTAATGTTACTCGGTAATAATTTCGCCCACGGATGCATTCTCTGCTCAGAAACCGACGATATATATGCATGTGCTTCAGAAACATGTCAATTTATGACGAATTGTTTCTGTGTAGTGAATCAATACGAACATTTCCTTGTATGAATATACAGCACTTTTGATCATTGACTAATGCGGATTGTCCAAAATTCAAAGAAGATTTCATTCAAGGAAAACCAACGAGATAATGCGCTTATCTTTTTTCTTTCTCCTCTGCAGAGGCGGATCCAGGGGCGATAGAGGGTGAAGCGTCTGCGATGGGGAAAAAGGGGGAAAATAAAACAAAATGATGAAGATTTAAGAAGTAGAAGAAGGAGAAGGAAAAGGAGGAAGAGGAGAAGAAGAAAGAGAAGGAGAAGAAGAAAAAGAAGAGGAGGAGGGGAAGGAATGTTGGTTCGATTCCAAGCCATGGCGTTTTCCTTCAGCAAAAGATTTACCCACTTGTGTTGCGCTCAACCCAGGGGAGGTAAATGGGCACCGGTTGGAAGTCATTCCGCAAGAAGCTGTGAGCACCGGAATCGGTAGACTATATAGCTTAGCCGGGGTAATATAGGAGCGCTTTTAGCACCTAACAAGGAGGATACGTGCGCTATACAAATCCTACATTATTCATCATATCAACCTATACCTCCATCTACCCCCCCCCCATCTCTTCACTCTTTATCCCCTCTCTTTTAATAAGTGCTTTTCGTTCTTAAGCTTTTCTCTCTTTTGGCCCTTTCTCTCTCCCTCTCTTTATATTCATTCTCTTCTTCTCCCTCGCTTTTCATTATTAAACTTTGTTCTCTATCCTACAAAAACTTTTTTTCATCTGCATGTATGACATGAAATAGAAGTTAAAAAAACAATATTAAGTATTTATTTTGCAATATTACAGTTAAGGAACACAAAATTGAAGACAACTGAGAAGATCATAATAAATAACAGGAATAAATAAATAAGGCAAAATATACATTTCTATTATTTAAAACTTTAATTTCTCAATAAACGCCAAAATAAGGGTTTTTGAAGGCATGTTTTATTGTTTTTACTACATTCGCGACAAGAACGACAGAACAATTTCGAAATGTGCATCAACGGAATTATAGTGTAGCAAACGATCTAAAAAATTCTTACTCGGACTTGACCAAGGTGATGGGAATAAAGGGGTAATATTTTCACCCCTACCCCCCCCCCCCTTTCTGAAATTGGCATTGAAGAAGAGTGGATAAAAACTGATTTAAGGAATACCGACTTTAATTATTTTCTTGATCTACACCTGATATGAAAAATTACGAGCATTATGACTATATTCGGGATGTCCGCATTTTTATGAACACGTTTTGACGATTTTCTAGGATCTTTTACGAATGAAGTGAAAACCCCAAGGTCGCTCTTCGTGAAACATCACATGGGGGTCGTCGACGTATTTTTGTAATACTCTGTGAATATTATCATCGTAAAACTGTAAAAAGGTAGCTTTTCAAATATATCGGGTTAGTTATGGATGCAAATTTTATTATGTAGTTTCTGAAATTGCCGGGACTGGTTGGCCGCAGTTGCAAATGAAAGCTCCCGCCCCCACCCTTCTCCATGATGGGGACTATAAGTTTCTTTACATTTTTGTTATATGACCTTTGCTTTAAGCAACAAATAGTTTGACAATAATCTTACACAGACGTTCTTTGCAGTGTTCTCTACAATTTGGTAAATATTAGCTAGGCCTTTGTCTTTTCATTCTATATTTCATTAATGTTTGTTTATCAAAATACAAGTTGTTCCAATAACCAGTCCTCACAATATCAACTTTCTCTGGGACAAGTTTGCAGTCTATATTCCCCACTGACACATAAGCAAACCTTTGTAATAAAAATATATACGATGATTGTTATTTGGATGACAGGCAAATATAAAATTTGATTATAAATATGATTTAAATGAAAGTTGACACAATAGAAAAAACTCTAAATAAATAGCTAATGAATAAAAAAATCTATGAATTTTAAACAACAAACGACTTAAATCTACCTAAATCCCAAGTTGGCAAATCGTTTAGCATGCAGGGCAAAACATTTACTTGATTGATAATATTCCATGCTTTGTTTCCTCCGAGTATCTTTCAAGATATATCACTCATAGCATATTGTGTATGTAGACGAAAACAATAGTTGAAATTTCAAATTCCCAAAGGTTAGTCTTTATCTTGTAGTTAACATGAAAAGTCGTATTGTCTTTGAATAATACCATGGATTGAGCATTTCATGAAGTGACGTAATAGTTGAGAAAACAATGAGAAGACGCGGCAAAATGAGTGATTAGCTTATTGTCTTTATGAATTTAATAATTTCAATATTATCATTGTTAATAGTATTAACATTCTCATATTGTGAAACGTACATTATTAACGAAGAGTAAAGCATTTACTTTGCAAGGCTTCTAGTCCACTAGCGCAGACTTTGAGATGGTTTATGACTTCTTCTGTACAGTGGCATAGCTAGGAAAGGGTTTGTTCTTCTCAAAGGGAGAAGTAGCACCATCTGTAGAAGGATTCTTTGATGCTAACTCCCCATCGTTATCAACATCGACGTATTCATGACTCGTTGATGATGGGTCATCTGAGCGAATTACAAGTCGCTGGCCACTACGATCTGATATCGTAAAGTCTGAAGCATCGTCGTCGATGCCGTGTAGAGAGTCGTATCCAGTGAATTTGGTACGTGACGGAGTGGGTTCTGACTGGGGTTCGATGTCATGATACCTTGGTCCGTCCGTGACAATGTTCCCTGAAAATAGAGGATCAGCTCCTTCGTAACCGACAGGAGTAAATCCTGGTTTGATTTCATAGTATTTTCTTGAAGCAAAACCAGGTTGTCTCGTTTGGTTATCAGCTGGTTTGTAGAGTATGTTATCAATCATTTCTCCTTCTTGATGAAAGCCTCGAGATGTTTCTCCTTCTGGGTAAGCATACTCGGAATCATTCGGTGGAAGATCGTTGCCGTTCGGAGATTGACGAAAGTTATGAACTTGTGTGTTTCCCGCGTTTTCTACTGGTTTGTAAAGAACATTGTCTATGAGTCCATAGTGAGGTGTGTCATTTGGTGAAATCTGATTATGTTTTTGTAGATTCGGGTCTCTTCGGATATTATCGGCTGGTTTGTACAAAATATTGTCAATCAGTCCGTACTGAGATGGATTTTGCGAAGAGCCCTTATCAGGTTCATGTTCATTCGTATCTCTTCGGACATCATCGGCTGGCTTGTATAGAACATTGTCTATGAGACCATCAGTACCTATAATTGTGTCTGGCGCGAGTGTATTTGGTTTAACTTCATAGTAACTTGGCCCATCGTTGTTGGGAATTTTGTGCATACTATAACTCTTGTTGTTGAACTCCGATTCTCGACGCGTCGGTTCTGGTTTCATATCAGATCTACAGAAATTTAAAATTAGATAGGGACAAATTATTCTTGTTTTTAGATGATGGTCTTACTGAAATTACTTTTCGGGGATAAAAGACATGAATAAAATGATGTAGACCTGAATGTAAAATGAATATAAGCATTTGAAATTTGTGTAAACATTATTCAGCAGGCAATGTAAGCGAATTCATTATGATATTTCCAGGAATTGTACACGTTTTTTTCTTTGGGGACGGGGTGTTACAATACTTACTCTTTCTTCCTCATTCTGTTGAAGTAGAAGAATATGGATGTAGCAAGAACTGCTATAATCACCACACTGATAACAGACACAGTTATTGGAACTAGAATTAACAAGGGAAAAGAAACAAGTTATTTGATACGCCTTAACCTTTCAAGATTTGTTTATTACTTTTTAATATTTTCATTTTGTTCGTGTTTTTCATATTACATGACCATACTTCACATTAAAGGCAACACTCTTTTGAACATGATTGTTTCTTTATCAATCTAATAAGTTATTATATTGATATTTTGTTTTGATATCCTAGAACCAAATTTTCCATACTGATTAATTGACGGTTGGCTCATTGACTGGCAGGGTAATGTGATTATACCAAAAAGTTTCCATTACGGTGTCATATTTTACTCTAAAAATAACATGATTAATGCCTTCAATAATTATATTCAAAGATCAGTTTTCCATCAATAATTATGTTAGCAAACCAGCCATAATCAGCAGTCCGACATAGTATCACCTCATCGTTCAACTTCTTTTCAAACATTTGGGCAATCATCCTTCGATTGCTTTGACGTATCAAAAATATATAAGTAATCAATTTGGGTTTCCTTAGAGATTCCACATTATCATCCCCTCCCATACGTGACAGTACGTGACAGTATATGGTGTAGATCAAATATTACACAATCATTCTCTTACCAGCTAAAGATTTGGAGTCCGATCTAGCTCCCATCCCCATACCGCTTACCGTTGACATGGTTGGTGAAATATCTATAGAATGGAAAAGAAGAGTTCTATTTATAATTTTTATAACAAAACAAACTAAAGTCGATTTTGGGAAGAGGGTTTTCATCGGCCGTACGTGTCGATATTTAGATCGTGTTAACAAAGTTACCAGATAAGTTGACAATAGTTTAAAAGCACAAAGGATGTTGACATAAATGCTGGTATTAATGAAAAAGGGAAGAGTAGTTAAAGAATTATTATTCGCGAGAAGAAACGCAGGCCTTACATTTTGACATTTTTATGGCAAAGATTTTTTTTCTGTTGGGCGTTTTCACAGCATAAATACCAATGAGAGTGGCAGTGATGCCAATCAGAAGGGCATATTCAAGCCTTGGGAATCCATTTCTCGATCAAAAGATAAAGGTTTATGTTCATATTTATTTGATTTAAGTGATTATTTATATTCACCGTCACCCTAATAAACTACGTCATCCTATTTTGATTTGTAATCATACATTGTTTTACCTGTCACTTTTTCACCTCTTGTACCTGTTGGTTGGAGTGTTGTACTCATCCCTAAAGGCCGAGTTATTGGAGAAAAGGTAACTATTGGTCCCATTGTGGTACCATCTGATGATAGATAAAAATATTTTGGTTTGTTTTTAATATGCTCAGGGGCAGATCGGGGGGAATGGGGCACGTGCCCCTTTATTGAGGATTCCTTGTTATCGTTTTTTTTTATATATAAAAAAAAAAATGCTTCCTGCTGGTGGTGATATGTTTTTTTGCATTTTTTTTCTTAGATCCACCCCTAATCATGCGTGAATGAAAACGATATATCTGTTCCTTTTAAATATTCATCTTATTGAATCCCAATTGAATTTAACCCTACATACTCGCCAATTTTCATTTTACTTATACATTTAAATTACCCTTTTGTCATATATCCCAACTCTGAAAGAAAATTTTATGTACTCTATACGCCTTATTACTTTGCTCTTCTTCTTTTTTTTTAAATCTATATGATCGTGATCCTTGTCTGAACTAGTCAT
Organism: Lytechinus variegatus; assembly: GCF_018143015.1. Classification (NCBI taxonomy): domain Eukaryota; kingdom Metazoa; phylum Echinodermata; class Echinoidea; order Temnopleuroida; family Toxopneustidae; genus Lytechinus; species Lytechinus variegatus. The sequence goes on along the minus strand of NC_054740.1, from coordinate 91,916,230 downwards.
GTATCATGAAACATATATTATATTTCTTCCAGTTTATTTTCAATAACACTTTTCAAAACTATTCGTTGCAAACAGACACATCGTAAGCCTAAGGCTTAAGCAAAAAAAAGACAAAGACATGGGTTTCGTTCATGCGCCACATTCAAGATTTTAAGATAAACCTTATGCATGAAAATTTCGTTAATTGAAATTTTTTAAAAGAAAAGGATGAATTTTCTTCATACCTACACATGTGGGAATGGTACCATTCCATTCAAATATATCAGGACCGCTCACACATTGCAAGACAGCATCGCCCATCAGCTGTTTGCCACCACTACAATTCGCCCTCACTATGTCACCAAATCGGTACCTTCCATACACGTTCAGATTGACGCCAGAGATCTCGGGGCAGAATCCTGCTGATACTGAGGAAATAAATATAATACATTTTTTTAAAAAGTAAATAAAGAAAGTAAACGCATTGACCGTGTATGGCTACAAAAGATTTATGACACGGGTTCAGTGCGCTCGATCTTTAGAAATTCCACTATCAATAATTATGATTTGCAGTGATCATTCGAAACAATGCACGCTTTATCAATTTCAGAGATTCATTGCAATTTATTTTGAGAATAGGGGCAAATAAGTTTGGTAACACCTGGGGGGCGTTTCATCAATATTTTCGTCCGACAGACAAGTTGTCAGATCTGACAACTTTCCTGGATTCTGATTGGCTGAGAGGTACTGTTACTACAGTAACTGTCGGATAAAACAGGACTTGTCGGATAAAGCGTCCGACAAGTCCTTTCATGAAACGGTCCCCTGGGTGCCGTTTCATAAAGCTGTTCGTAAGTTAAGAGCGACTTTAAGAACGACTGGTGAATCTTTCTTACGCGCTTAACCATCACCAATGAATATACCATTTTCCACAAGAAAGGATCACCAGTCGTTCTTAAAGTCGCTCTTAACTTACAAACAGTTTATGAAACACCCACCAGGTCCTGCCATACATTATGAATGTATACCAACGATGAAGAAATAAGTTCAATAAACATGTTTGTATAAATTCTATACACACAACATACAATCCTCCGATCCTCTATAAAATTGAAATCAATGATAAAATATAAATTAAATAATGGTGAATTTATAACACGTAGTTCTTACCATTAAAAACTGTAAAGACATCTCGTCCCCCACCACATAGCTGCCTATTATTATCTGCACATGGGTTGTCGCAACCATCATCTGCTTCATCTAAAACGGAAGAGTCATTGAAGCAGAAACACATTTCGTCCCTCTGTGCAGCAAAGACAGTTCCTCCTCCCTGACATAGCAGCAGACAATCTTCGTTGGTTCTTATTTCATCTTCTTCTATTATTGTGACTTGACCTCGTTCGCGACCGGGAATTCGAAAACATTTGGGTTCTGTATGTAAGATAAAAAATTAAAAAGTCGCCGAATTTCAAAAAGTATGCGCTCTAAAAACAGAGATTTTACCCAATATTGGGAAGAAAGGGAACATGCATGTTTGCTGGGTAATTTTCCCCCAATATTGGGCAGAGTTGATGTTTGAAGGGTAAATTTCAACGCAACATTGCGTAAATTTACAAAATATTGGTATATTCTTATCCAACAAACACACATGTTCCAATTTTCCCCAATATTGGGTTATTTTTTAGAGTGTAAATAGGTTAACACTGTCCCTGAGAATTAAAATTATTTGTTCCAAATGGAAACAGAAAAATATCATAGAAATAATAACACAGACCTAATATAACTTATTCAGAGGTACTATGAATTAAGTGATTTACTGCTATGAATACTTCATGTCGAAAGTTTGTCGATTTAGATTTTTCGAGTATAGTTTTTAATATTAATCACACTCTCAAAAAGATTTTTCAAAGTAACCATCGTGTATATAGCTTAATGTTTATGCCTGACCAAAGGTAAAGATTTATAATCTGATCATCATTGTTTCCAAATACGAGATAAAACGTTACAGAATTTGATTACTCGAATTTAAAAGCCGTTATAATATTTCGTCATCAAATTACGTTAGATAAAGTAAATGCTTTATATTGGCTTATCTATAACTCATGCCAGCCTGACACTTGCACGATTTTGTGTCACGCATTGGCACGACTCAAGTCGTGCCAGTGCGCAAACTAGTCGTGAACTGGCGTGAAGTGTGCGTAAACACGTCGTGGCACGTCGTGACTGCGTGCCATGTCGGGACGAGAATTTTGAAATGTTCAAAATTTTGGTCACGACAAAATTTAGCGACCGGGTCGTGAACTATGCGCAAATTGTTCGTGAACTCGTCGGGACGATGCGGGAGGATGCGTGCCAGTGCGTGGCAGTGCGCGCCGTGCCACGACTGTAACAAACCGCCACGAATAGTTCACGAACAGCTCACGTCGTGCTCACGAATAGTTCAGCACGACACCGTCCGAATTGCGCAAACTCGTCGTGCCAATGCGGGAAGTGCGTAAACTATGCGCAAACTATGCGTGAACTCGTCGTGCCAGTTCGTGTCAATGTGGACACTGACGGGCACGCATTCGTGAACTATTCGTGAACTAGTCGTGACCTTGTCGTGAACTATGCGTGAACAAGTCGTAAAACAGTGCGGGAGCCTCCCAGTTAGTGCCCCAAAATGGCATGACTTGCCACGACAAAATCGTGGCCAAAAGTCGTGCAAGTGTCAGCCTGGCTTGACGAATAAAAAAAAATGCTTTATAGGTATCTGAGCGAGTGCGGCAATGCACAAGTATAATGCTTATTTCACCTTTGTTGTCGCATTTGTTTGCTTGTTCCAACCGTTTTGTAGTCATGATCGTTTACTTCGTCTCTTAAGTATGGAAGCTTAAAAGTGCCACCCAGATGTTCATTTTATAATCATCACGTCATGTCTACATCGGGAAAAGGATAAGATGGCAAAATCTCGGATCTCGTCATGTCTACATCCCGTGGGAGAGATAGTCAGTTGACAAGATCTCGGATCTCGTCATGTCTACATCTTGTGGGAGAGATGATCAGATGGCTTCAAGATGTAGACATGACGAGATCCGAGATCTTGCCATCTTATCCATTTCCCTGATGAGATGAGTATAATAATTATGAACATCTGGGCGGCACTTTTAAGCTTCCATACCTTAAATGAACCATAATTTCCAACAAAACATTGTCATCTTGCTTGCCTAATCTGATTGATTACTAAACCATCGTGCATAAAACATGTTTCCGAATCATGAATAAATATACGAGGGGTGAAACAATCGAGGAAAAGTAAGCGTTATTTTTCAGGAAACGAGGATGTACACTCTAGGAGAAGGGGTTATATCGATATTTACCATCATCTTACTTTTCATACTTACTATTACATGTAACACCTGCGGTCTGTATGTTCAACTGGCTGCAGTCAGCTACAGATTCTCCGCTGTCCACATCACTGTCTCCCTCATATACACAAACCAGTGTAACTGCGCAAAACAATCACAACAAAACGTGGAAGTGATTTTTTTTTCCAAATGTAAATAGAGTACCGAAGTATGACGTCATATGATTTTTAAATTTTGGCATATCCGCATTTCTTTATACCACATTTCGGTGGAACAATACACTCACGGCCCAAATCTGGTGGGAATCGGTCAATGGGGGCTCAATGAAGTGTCCTTCATACACAACAGCCCAATTGAAGTCATTGTGTAATGGCTTGAGTCTAAATTTGTGAACCATGTCGGCCAATATAATTGATTTCAATATTATTTACCATTTAGGTCGATGAATGGATGAAGAGTCTCCGGCCGCCCCCCCCCCCCCTCCCCCTTCCATCTGTTCAACAATATAGGACGGCCGTTTTAGGTCACAATAGGAGTCATTTGCTCAGAATAAGTGTTTTCTCAAATAAATTAGCATAATTACCTATGTTTGGGGGATCTCCAATTTCGAAAAATTTCGAGTGTTGCCCTTTGCCAAATCTCGAATGACCAGGGGCAAAAATAGCATTGGGAAAGCCTACATTCTGACAAACCCGGTCTGCCGTGTCAATTGTCCAGCCAATGTCCGATAAGACTCCATATTTGATCTCGTCAACATCGTCATCATTTTCTTCTTTGACCTGGACTTCAATACGTCCTTCGTGAGTAGAGCTCCCATTCACAAGGTTAACTGATGCTAGAAGGAAATAGATAAATGACCTGAACATCACACAACCGTTAAGCTACGCACACTAAAAATATTGGGTGCTCCATGACGGTAATTATGTGTCCAACCAGCATTGGCATTTTTATTTATCCAGTGTGATGAAATTTTTGTCCATATTGCTGCATATTTTCTAACCTTCCTGGACAACATGCTTCCCGCATTGGATAAGATACTGCCACCCTCGTGGTTGTACTAAAATTACCCAATCAATATTTGCAATAGTTTTTACAGTGTATACAATTAGCACAGCTATGTAATAGTTAGGTCCATAGCACAACCTCTATCCGCTGGAGGTCACATTGAAGGAGGGCCACACTGGGACACTGCATGTGCGGAAACCACAAAATGTCATCTCCGGGAAGTGTAGTGGGCAAAGAAGTTTTGTGATGACCCTACATATTTTTTTCTTCTGTTTTTATTATAACAAATTGAAATAAATCACAAAATTTACAAACGATTATTAGGTGATCACAAATCACATAAACACAAGTAAGTTACACCAAAAAAGACAAAATAACAACCATAAATAGTAACAAAAAACTACCCACCTATCCTCCCCACCCTGGGTTCAATTGTTATTTCAGTATGTTTCACTACACTGCAAAAACTCCGGTGTTGATTAAACACCGACCCGGAATCTATATATATTATGTCCACACCAGAAAAGTATTTAAACAACACCAGTTTGGAATCAGACCGATGATGTTTTAATACTAATTGGTGTTGTATAAACACCTATCTGGTGTCAGACCTGAACGAAACTGGTGTTGTTTAACACTTCTCTGTTGTGGACATATATAGAGTATGGGCTGGTGTTAAATCAACACCTTATTTTTCGCAGTGTATAATTCTAGTCATGTTTATACTAGAATACAATCTTTCGATCCTGACGAGAATAGCGCGCGCACATCCACCTTGTTAGGTGCTCAAGATGCTATTACACGGACTCCGAGCTCCCTATTCTGGTGCTCAAACCTCTTTGATGAATTACCAACCCTGTACATATTCACCTCACTTGGGTTCGGTGCAGCACATTGTGGATCAATATACATGTAGTAAAATATATTACTATAAGTGATCGACTCAACTTGAATGATTTGTTTATAGAGTTTGTTTTTACTGATAGTTTCGTATTCATGATCATCACATTGCAATCTTTCCATGCACGTACACTGTTATAAAAAACCGTGAATTTACAGAAAAAAAAGATTTTGCAGAAAGCAATAACAGAATCATTCTGTAAATTCATAGAACAGGACCTTTTCTGCAATTTAACAGAACAGGTCTGTTTAAAAAGGGGAAAGGGTGTTTTATTTAAGGAAATTTGTAAGATTGAATACACCAAGATTACAGGTGTTCTCGAGACTCTGCTGCAGGAACTTTTTTAAAGGATACATTTCCTGACAGTGTAGGGTATATATTCAGCAATATGACGTTCTTATATCTGAAACATTTTCAGTTTCTTCTAAATGTATGTTTACAGAACTAAAAAAATGTTTATAGGTCATACATAAAATATAAGAATACACATAAAAGGGATGTGAAAAAAATAGACCTCTTCACAATATTACCAATTTATATTTGACTATTAAATGGCTACGTTTTTTTCTTCCTTATTTCTATCTCCTATCAGTATGTATTATTCATGCACCAGGAGCTCTGCTTTACAAGGAAATACATCAGAGTAAATGAGTTACGTAATAAGCGACACAACAAGGAGCAACTTCATTGCGCATTTGTGTCAACGCGGTGCAGAACCCCACCCCCCCCCCCCGATAATAGCAGGAAAATAATTTTGACCTGAGCATTTATTAAAATAATGACTTAAAAAGGTGAATTAGCAGGTTACATTATTTGTTTTGTGCAGTATTCCTCTGCTAAATCTCTGACCAAAATGAGAAAGGTTCATTCATACTTACAAATAAAGTATCCGTCCGATGAAAACCATAAATTCGTTTCCAAAATCATCACAAACAATAAACAAAATGATTTCATGATTGGAAGTTTGTTGTAAACATTCACGAGTTTGCACCAAAATTATTGTTCTCAAATGAAGTTTATTGTGAAGGTTTTTCTCTTCTTTATTTCAGATTAAGTTTCCACAGTATATCCATTTGTATACCAAAGACAACTCGGCCAATCGACTATCATCCATATATCTCGTGTTAACTCTTCCAAAGTCGTCTGTGGAGGCGAAGAAAATTATCGCTTAATGACTATATGCAATATGACAGAGATACAAAACACTATAACTTCTTTGTCGGTATATAGAGATCTATGTTCCTGCTGTTTTGGGTCTGTGCTTATTGCCAGAGATAAACTGGTTATGTTCCGGTCTTTTGATGACGATATAACCAGTAAACGATGTCATCGAAGCGGGAAGTTGATCAGAATAGTTCTGTTGATCTATTTCAGCCCTTTTGATTGTGCGCATTATAACAAGCCTATAGACCCCCCCCCACCCCCTCTGTGCCGTTTGTGATATCTGTTTCTGTCTATTCTATAACCACTTCCCTCTGTCACTGGAATCTTTCAAAGTATGAAGAGTACCTGTCAGCAGAAAAAAATCAATTTTGCAGGGTAAAAGTCTTCTCTATAGTCACTTACCTTTTAAAAAAAAATATCTATAACAAAAATTTGCAATTCCAGGTCAAACGTTACTTTCAAGTCTGATCGGAGATTTGAGGGAGACGGGGAGTGTTGCAATGCATCGCGTGACAGAATGCATCTCTAACGTATTCAAGTTAATTCGATATTTCTCTGTTTCTCTTTAAACGTTAAAAAAGGGTATGTTTATAGAGGTTTTTGTCTCGCCTGCATAGCAGAGCGAGACAATAGGCGCCGCTTTTCCGGCGGCGACGTCGGCGGCGGCGTCGTCAACATTGAAATCTTAACCAAGGTTAAATTTTTGAAATGTCATCATAACTTAGAAAGTATATGAATCTAGTTTATGAAACTTGGACATAAGATTAATCAAGTAAACATCATGCCTGAGTTTCAGGTCACATAGGTCAAAGGTCATTTAGCTCAATGAACTTATACCATGTTGGGGGGATAAATATCGAAATCTTAACCAACGTTAAGTTTTTGAAATGTCGTCATAACTTCTAAAGTATATGGACCTGGTTCATGAAATTCGGGACATGAAATTAACCATGTATCCCTGAATATCTTGTCAAAGGTAATTTAGGGTCAACGAACTTTGATAATGTTGGGGGTATTTGTGGAATTGTCCTCATAACTTTAAAGTTTATAGATCTAGTTCATGAAACTCGGGACATAAGGGTATTCATACCCCTTAATATATTGTGCTTATTTCTGGTCACATGACCAAAATCAAAGGTCATTTAAGGTCAACGAAGTATGATAATGGTGAGAGTATTTGTGGTATTGTCATCATAACTTTAAGTTTATAGATCTAGTTCATGAAACTTGGGGCATAAGAGTAACCATGTATCCCTGAATATCTTGTGCTGAAATCAAAGGTCAATTAGGGTGAATGAACTTTTGCCGTGTTGGGGGTATTTGTTGAATTTGCATCATAACTTAGAAAGTGTATGGATGCACATGTAGTTCATAAAGCACATAAGGGCAATCAAGTATTGTTTTACACATGTCTTAGGTCACATGATCATGGTCAAGGGTAATTTTGGGTCAATGGACAAAGTATTCTATTATCATATAAGTGCTTTCTTTTCTGAATAACTAGGCCCTATTTAATGCTGTTTTCAAAGTCAGCACTGCTGCTATATGGAATTGCGCAATGCAGGCGAGACTGCCAGAGACGTTCTTTGTTTGAAAAAATATTCCCCTTATAATATGAGTCAACAAACATGGATATCGAACGCTTCTCGCCAGAAAGAACCCATTTTAAAGCAGTATACCACATCCACCTTGAAGAGTATCTCGGCTTGAGTTATGAGCTCCAACTGTTCTGGAATCCCTTCCCAAAATGCAATATTCTGATGATCAGATTGACATGGTATCATAAAATATGTCCATCAGGTAACTAATCTATCTACATTTCCCAACATTCACATCACAAATAACTTCACAGTGAAATAATTTCCAAACAATATATTGTCTTTCAATAGGTCAAGACAAAGTGCCAATCGTAAATAATTGCATCCAAATTTCACAATTAATGCTTTTCAAAGGTATGATAAAATAATGTCAAATGTATGAGGCGCCGTTCGTAACAATATTGTATAGAATAATTAGAATAATTTGTTATATAATCATCATTTACATCAATAACAATTATTTGTACATTATTTATATTTTATTTGTAAATAACTACTATTATATAAAATAACATTTCTAATTATTATAATTCCAAGTCATACTTCATTATTTGTAAGTAATAATAGTTCGACATTCCATTATTTACAAATATATGATCTGTTTTTCATTATTCATAAATAATGCAAATGCTCCAAAACAAGGGTTAATAAGAGGCCAGTCCATAAACGGCTGTCAATTTTTTCTTATAATTCCATCGTCTTTGATCGATTCTTTACATTTCTAAGGCTTAAAAGAAATGATCGCAAGTGACGGCATGAACTTAAAAAGGAAATGGTATGTTGAGTGGTCGGATATCGGGAAGTTATACCATGGACTTATTTGTGATAGGTCCATGGTTATACGACGTGGTTTCGGGAAATGAGCATAAAAATGATGGCCGAAGACATGAATTACTAATCCATAATAATGAGTCAGCTTTCTGAATATAATAGACAATTCATCCGTGACAGGGCATATTCTAAATACAGAAGCAAACAAACAAAAGAGGCGTAGAGACATATGGACCCAGGCCGCCCCCCCCCCCTCCATTGGCTATTGGCGGAGCAAAAAAAGGAAAAAAGGGGGTAAAAAGAAAACACTGAGAGGGAAAAGAGAGGAAAAAAAAGAAGAAGAAAAATAAGAGGAGGAAAACGAGTAAATAACATATAATGAGGGGAAGAGTCGGAAGAAAAAAAAATTCATGTCACTATATATTAAAAATCCCTTCTCCTCAGTGTGGCAGAATAGTGCTGGCAAACAAGAATTCCAATGTATACTATACTGTTGCTAATACACTGTTGATGCTGCAACTATGTTCAATAATAGTAGTAGTAGTAGTAGTAGCGGGAGTAGTAGTAGTAGTAGTAGTAGTAGTAGTAGTAGTAGTAGTAGTAGTAGTAGTAGTAGTAGTAGTAGTAGTAGTAGTAGTAGTAGTAGTAGTAGTAGTAGTAGTAGTAGTAGTAGTAGTATAGTAGTAGAAGTAGTAATAGAGTTTGTTTCTCCTTTCTCTTCTTTACTTTTTCTATACAGTATAGTTGAAAGGTGTGATGTCACAAAGCAAGTTAGCGAATGAGGGAGATGGGAGGTGAGGGGTAGAAATAGCGGGAGGAAAAAAAGTCGCTGTGGAAGGGGTAAAGTATACATGTACATGTATATCTTTACCTCCGATGACAAATCATTGGTCGGATTTGGTGGTTCATAATTAGAGTAAATTCTATTTAGTTCGATTATAATTCAAAGGTTTAAAATAACCATGGAAATGGATAAAAGTGGGGTACCTAGTGCCCGAGCGCACCTACGATTGTATAAAGTCATTGTAAGAAAAGTCTACTTGTTTATCGTTATTATAAACATCAGTACACTCATTCTGATTTATCATTTCCGAAAATTTCATAATCGAAACCCATGCACATTTGTTTGTTGTTGCTGAATTGGTGAAGTTTCAAATATATCCAGACATAGTAACAAGCTTTATTCGGGATAACACACGAACGCGGAGGAGCTTTTCCTATAATCGGCCTATTGCTCAAAATCATATTCAATGGAAATCATATCGTATTTAGTCCGAGACTGATGATGAAAACCAATCAGAAAATAATATCTCTAATCATGAGTGTCTATCTGGGGGGGGGGGGTAGGGATGGGGATATAGGTCCTCCTAATATTTCAGGTGGGGGTGGTATCATTCCCAATAATATAAGTTCGAACATCATTTTTTGATGAAACATTTTGACAAGAATAATTATGGTGATAAGCAGGGATTCAAAATGATCTTGAAAGTCTTGATCATTATGAAGGCAGTACTGCCTGATGTATATAGGCCTATAGTGGTATATATGACAATGTTTCTTTTTCCTCTCGGAGTTTTGAGATAATTGCCTTCAGTATATATTTAAGAAATGGATGTCGATCTGTGTTCGCGGTTTGGGGATGAGTGTCACACACAAATTTTGTTCTCTTCGAAGGATTTTCTTTTTGGTGGATGGGGGGGGGCAGTGGCTTGGCGAGTCTAAAAATCATGGGGCCAGACATGGCATAAAGGAAAATGCCGCGAGAGGGTGAAGAGAATGAGCCAATTAAAGTTTTGACATTTGTAATGCAAAAATATAATATTGTGATAGATTTGGACATTTCACCCTTTTTCGTTTTTTTTCTTTTCCTTTCTTATCTTTCTAAGTCGTGAATTTTGTCCGTGTCCCCAAAGCGAAAGCCCCACATCTATATGCCGGGGTATAAGACTGAAGTTTTAAGTACATGTTTGTTAGCTGTATTTTTAAAGGAATGTTTTTGTAAGTACTAGATCAATGTTGAAGTCCCCGAAGCTCGAGCTGACATTATTTTTTTCTTCAAAGATTTTCCTGATATGAGCCATGTTGAAGATTCTTGGTTGTTCTAAATGTCCCTTTTATACTCTATTTCGAATTTCAATTCTCATTGCTTTCTTCTGGCTCCTCTTAGTTTACATTATAAACCGGGATAAATAACATAGGCCTATAAATGATTACGGGGGGTAAGTCAACGGTTCACCCCATATGTGCTTTGTTGCGGAGAGCAAATAAATTTAAAAGGCAAAGTCATTTACATAAAATTCCCCCCTTTTCAAGTCTGGTTCTACCATTTTTTAAAGGATATGGTTTAGTTCAATAACAATAAACATAATAATTCAGGAATTCCGTCAAAATATCTTGATTTGTAGCCTAGCAACTAATTAAAGGCTCCTTTTGTCGTCCTGTTTTTTTTTTCTTCGTGGTATTTTACTACTTATTAGTTTTGTCTTGTTCTGTGGGTTATCCGATGTTCTTTTTAATCTATTAAGCAAGTCTCCGTAGGCAAATAGCAACCCGCGTCTCCCCCTCTTTCTTTCTTTCTTTCTCTCTTTCTTTCTTTCCTTCTTTCTTTCTTTCTTTCTTTCTTTTCTCTCTCTCTCTCCTCTTTTCTCTTCCTTGAGGGAGGTTCACATTATAAAAGCTATGCTTTTGAGTGAATCTCCCATTTCCACAGATACCCTTTTTTCTATTTAACTTATATATTATAATTTGTCTACAAAATGCACCATATTTTGTATAGTATCTTTACTATTGATGTTTTTTAATATTATTATAATGACAATGATTTGTATCGCAAATATTTGTTATAATGTATGAAAACGATTTGTTTCAATATTTATGTCATTTCTGTTGGAAATAAATCTGAATCTTAATCTAAAGTAACCGAGAAGTTAAAGGAGCCCCCACACATAACAGAGATACCCCATTGCATTAATTCAGCGCCGATATCCAGTTGGCCCCTCCCCTTCCATTGTCTTCTGCTGAACCTTTGACCCCGCACCAATGCACAGCTGACATGTGTACTTGTATTACTCAGAAAGATACTTCGGTCCCATGCGCTTCGATTTATGTACAGTCGACTTGCAACTCTAAGAACGCTATTGAATTCAAGTAATGTTATAGAAGTTTCAAAAGCTAGAAAATTGGAATTGAGCTTGCCTTCACAGAGCACATCCTTGCCAGCCTTGTGTGACCAAACAACGCCATTATTTCCCCAGTGATATGGTGAGACTTTAGTTTAACTCTAGCTTAAGTTTTACTAGACAGCTGGCAGCCGTCTGTTTCGAGGAGTTTTTTAACATTTTTTAATTTTTTAATTTCTCCTCGTCGACAATGTATTTGGTGAGTGAAGCCAACGAAGTTCAGCTGAACAACCAACATAACAGAGACCGAAGCTTTTGGTCTAAAGTTTTACTAGAAATAATCTAGATCCTATGGCTATCACTCTAACTCTTGTGACAAAATAAGGGTGGCAATGTTTGGCTTATTTTCTCTTTTTCTTTGGGGCAAATGCTTGATTTTTTTACACTGACAGTTTCCATTAGACCTGTTAATTCATACTGCTTGGCTCTTATTTAAATTTGATTCTTTATATCATTTTTTCTTAATTTTGTCTGAAGGAGAGCAACAATAGACATTTCTACTTTGATCGATGAACAGGCTTCGTCCTACAACATCGTTGGAGTAAACTAAACTAAACTAAAGATAGAGATCAAAAAATGAAAATTTTCTTGCCATATTAGTACTTTCCACCAATAGAGGGCATACACAAAAATATGCCCAAAATTCAAGTTTTTGAGCACTCTGGTGAATACAAAAATTATTCCCACATTACTAATGATAAATAAATTAAAACTGTATGAAAATTAGTAATTTTGGTCACAAAAGTGATATTAATGATTTTTTAAATTAGAGTGTGTGCTCTATTCAGCATTGGCATACCATAGTCCTGTAGATTCTCCACAGGCCAGATGGTAGCAGTGAACAAGTGATGGCTATGTAAAATGAAAATTTTAACCTGATTAGGCCCTAAATCTTGACAAATTTGGTATCAGCTGAAATGTCTAGGAAAGACAGGTGCAGTAGTTGTTTAATTATTCAATATGATGGTTATTGAAGAAATTACAGCATTTGAAAAATCGCAAAACACTGCTTTTGGTAAGTAATGGTAACGGAAATTGTAGGACATTAAATGTTGTGTTTGTGACAGTATTGCCATGATTGCCATTTATATTTTGTAGAAAAACCATTGTGGGGTGTCCAAACTTCGTGCAATTTTCAAAAATATTCATCAGGCTTAATTTTGTTCACAAAATATTCATAATTTATACTAAACCAATTCCAGAAATAGTTGCAACACTGACAGCAAGATCGTAAACTATAAAATCATGGACGAAAATGTAAAGTACCGGTAGGTCAAGGGGTTTCGCCGTTATCGCGATCTCAAAATTCTATTCCGATCGGCAATGCAGGCTGTGCTGGAAAACCATTGAGAAAAAGTGTGACCTAATTTCGCGCACCAAAGCTTTTGTGGAGATTGAAACAAAAACTCAAGCTCAAAAAGTGAAATATTTATGTCAGATTGCTGGCAAAATGCTATGGAATAGTACCACATTTAACTCACATTTTTGATGTTTTCTGCTTGCAAAGTGGTGATATCATGATGCTTGTGGATTTCTTGAATACGGACACTAGCGGTGACAAATTTGCCGATCTTTTGCCAATATTTTCATGAATACTGAACACATCCTAAAGGAATTTCGGTCGCTTTTCACATTGATGATGTCAGATTTTAAGGATTTTGGCTAGTTTTTGAGATAATGACCATCCCCGAAGTATGGACACGCGCAAAGTTTGGACTCACTGCCATACACTGTAGGATGAGGGGTTGGGTGTACGGACACCTAGCCAGGAGGCTTCTAGATAGTAAAAATCATTTACTAACATTAGGTTACTCTCAACGAAGCCAGGTCTCCCTTTCTATCCATTTGCGTGTACCACCAAAAAACCTGATACTTTTGCCCCCGAGATTTCTACTTTCTTTCTCAAAGATCTAGCCCTAAATCATGAAGGGGAGACCGGGGTTAGTTGGAACATGGGGCAGCTTTGTTGAAACATAATTTTCTTTAACGCCTGTAAAATGAATTTATGCAATACTGTCCTCAATTATTGCTTTTAATAATACAACACTGTTGGATTTAATAGCAATAAATTGAGGGCAATATTGCATAAATTTATTTTACAGGCGTTAAAGAAAATTATAATGTTTCAACTTACCCCATGTTCCAACTAACCCCGGTCTCCCCTACATGGGATACAACTTCATTTCCGACATTTCTATGCTTTGGATTTTATTTTTAAACAAGAATTCATCAAAAATATGAGAAAAATGTCATAAAAAGATGGAAAAGACTTGCTCGATGTTTACTCCGCCATCTTGTTTCCTTTGTTCTTCCCTAACGTTACGCGACGCAAGCGTCCGTATTGTAGGTGAAGAACAATATATTGACTCTGTTTTCGAGATTTAAAACAGAAAAATTGTCATTTTCCATTATTTTGATTCAAGAATGAAATATGTAAAAATGGTTCATTTTTATGTTTTACTGTATACTAATACTAACCTCCCACTAGTGTGAGTGGTAAATAATGGTGCAATACACTCAAGGGTTCATTACATGCCACCGCGCACATAAAATGTGTGGATGTGGATGCCAGAAGGGGTGTTGTAGCACGCGCGACTCACTAGTTAGAAATCCACTGCCAAATGCAGTTCTTGGTGCAAGGTTAGTATACTAATACTTACCACTCACCAGTGTGAGTGGGTGCAATATGGAAATCCTGAATTAAAGAAAATATCATGGAAACAATTGTCATTATTATCCCCCCAAAAAAAAATTCATTCAGTGTACAAAGTGTTAAGTAGAACTTAAGTCTAACTTGAAGTTTTTAAATTATTTTTTCTGAATTAAAAATAGGGGTGGAAAATGACAATTTTCTTGCAATTTTATTTTCCACCACTAAAAGGTGTACACAATATGCCCGAAATTCAAGTTTTTGAGCAATCTGGCGAATGAATACAAAAATGATCCCCTAGTTTTAATGAAAAGTAAATTGCAACTGTAAGGACATTAGTGATAAGGAACTTTTTGAGTGTATGCTGTGTACTGCATGAACATACATTCCCCACAGGCAGGGTGGTTGCAGCATGCAGTGAACAAGAGGTCTAATCTAGCCATCTGGCTCCCATAATGTAGATCTAGAAAACAAGTCGATCTATTTCTGTCAGGGATATGCTCTGCTGAGACTTTTTTTGCTCCTCCTCATCCCCTAGCAGGATGATTATAAAAATCAGGAATTGTTTAAAAATCATGGGAAACAGCAGATTTTTCAGTCTGATCTAGATCTATCAATATCAATAATTATCATGTCTGAGAATTTGAACGATGACTTCAAGATCGGAGCCCAAATAAAGCCGTTCCTGATCGTGAAATCCAGAACAACCATGGGCAGATTGTCGACCTTGAAATGTGATTGATAGATATTTACGAACAATTTGAATACTGGTAGGGAAATGTGCTTAAAGTCAGCTAGTGCAAAACTGCATTAAAACTAAATGCCATTAGCGCCAATCTTTTGATACTTCCAATTTCCAAATCCAATCTGACTTTAACCTAATTAATATAAAGGGATGTCAACAAATTAAAATTAGAGTGATTATGAAATTGAAATGCATGTATGGATGTACATGGAGGATAATATTTGAAAACAAAATTTCATTGTAATTTTTCATTTCTTGTTGAGAACTGGTTAGTGATTGGAGTATTCTGCAGTTGAGCCCAATGCAATGGATTTTTTTTTATTTATTTGGAAATACAGGTATCTGGCACCAAGAGCTCATTTTCTTCAAGGGGATGAAGTGCTACTCTAAGAGCAACATTTGCCAATAGAACAGAGACCATGGCAAAGAAGAGAAGTATTGCCTACTTCTTATGGTTAGTAGGTGGTTGGTTTGGACTTCATCATTTCTACCTTGGAAGGGACAGACATGCATTTGTTTGGTGGTGCACATTAGGCGGATTCTTTGGACTTGGATGGCTCCGAGATCTCTTCTGTATCGGGCGTTATGTTGATACAGCAAACGATGAACCATCTTACGTTGAATACTACACAGAGCTCTTAAGAAGGGGCAGGTATCCATCTTTCAGTATATCCAGATTTGCTGGTCAACTCTTTGTCAGCGCATTCTTTGGATTACTTGCAACCTCTGCAGTACCTAACGATGTCGCAGATGTTTTCCCCATCCTGCGACCTCTTCTTGCCCCATTTGCTGTAGCCCTAGGAGTGCATTTGGTTGGAAACATTGGCAGAGAGGAAGGGTCATTGAAAAATGCTCTTATTGGAGCATATATACCAGGTATTCTTCTGTATGCTGACCCCAATAATATAGTGTATCTATCAATATGCAGTGCTGTTTACTTCAGGAAGAGTGTTGCCTATAGGCGGACACCAGAAAGATGGAAAACAGAAGGCATATGTGAAAGGATAGTTATCTTAGGATTAGCTGGTAAGTTTTTGATCACCGAATTCATTTGTAGATTTCTCTCTTTCTGTGATTTTTAGTCCAGATCAGAAGGTAAATTTGACATTGTGTGAATCTTTTGAATTTATGCTATCAAGATGCATCCACTGTCAAATGTAAAATTGAAAATAAGGGAATCATTTTAAAACAGACTGATTTGATTGATGTACTTGGAGATCCTTGAATTAAGCGTGCCATGATCTGTATGATGTATCTGTAGATCATTTTTCCTTTGAATTAAAGTTGTTTCATTTGTTGAAATGATTCATGTTGACATAAGTCTAACAATAAGAATACTTAGCAAAATATGTTGGAGAAAATGATTTTTGTATTGTAAATACCAATTTCACAAGAATAAACCTTTGCTATCCTTGATATACCATTTGTAGGAGCTTTAGTGTGTACTGCTTGGGGCTGTGCTATATATTACAACATGTCTGTGACCACTGCCGAAGGAGAGACCATCTATGTGAAGGATGCCCTCACACATTTCTTTGAGTCACCTGCCTGGAAGGACTTCAAGGAGGTGATTGGACAAATCTGGAAGTTGATTCAGGAGCGAGGTTGGAAGGAGGCTTATAATGAGTTTGTTGAAGCCTTGGATCCGGAAGGAGAAGCTGCAGCTCATAAAGTAAGTTCCTTGGGCTTTTAAAATCAGAATTGATAATAATGTAGAGGATTTTAAGTTGGAGTAAGAGCATGTTGCTTGCAGTATATCTTTACTACCAATTATATGATCAAGATCTTCAGAACTAAATTCATAGGCATTTCTAACCCTGACAGTAGAGCTGGGGAGTGTTTTCATCAATATTTTCATTTGACAAGTTGTCAGATCTGACATCTTTCCTTGCTTCTGTTTGGCTGAGAAGCACCATTACTATGACAATTGTCTGATAAAACAGGACTGTAGGATTAAAAAAAAACATTTTCATGAAATGCTCTCCTGATATAGAAATATGCACATTATGCTTACTGAGCTAAAAATAAGTACACATGTACTTACATGTACGCTACATTAACCTAATATTTTGAATGCAATTTCAATTGCTTAGCGAGTTACATTATATACCACATTCATTTTCAGGTATGTATCTTCTAAATATATTATTTGTTGATGTTTAAGTACAGGAAGTTTTGGTTCCCCAATTAGAAATAAAAAAGGATAGAACTGATTTTAACAATAGTATGCATGCTAGGATTGTTGGTTGTATCACCATTTTCAAACAATCATAAAATAGATTGTGTGTAGATAGTGTACATGTACTTCTAAATCCACATTTTGTAATGATCATCATATCCAGGTCCACTGGTATTGCTAAAATTTTATGGTACACTGTATAAAGCTAAATGTTTTGCGGTGGTTCCATTCATATGAATTACGTTAAAAAATCTGAAACACGACAGATTGTTAATTTTTGCATTGTGACCTACATGTAATATGTAATAACTGAATGAAAAAGCAATAAAATTGTGGAAGTATACTCGCATGAATTTCCTGTCTTGAAGAAAACTTATTAGATGCATGCGTGTCATATTGATTGAAGATCAGCATAGACGTCTAGTTGACTTTGAATTCAAATATTTTCAGACCTTAGAGTTAGAGGAAGGAGCAACCCAAGAAGAGATCACTCAGCGATATCGTAAACTAGTGCGTAAATGGCATCCTGACAAACACAAAGGTGAGAAGAAGGAAGAAGCTTCAATTCGTTTTATGGAGATACAGGAAGCCTATGAAAGACTGTCAACCATCAACGCTCGCAGGGCTAGTCATAGGAAAGAACATAGCTTCGAAGATGAACCAAGAAGGTATTAAATATTAACAAAGAAAGCATTCAAAATTAGTAAAAGGAAAACAACCGAAGGAAAGCTCAAAGAAATGCAATATTCAAATAATAAATAATTTCATTCTTTCATTGAGCTTACCAAACAAATAAATAGCTGTGCCTTTATAGAATGAACCAATGGGGTTTGATGAATTCAAATAGATCCGTGAATTCACAAATTTTAAACTTGAAAAGAAAATCATGTATAATGAATAAAATTTTTATGATGATGATGACATAAATGGTATCATCATGTATAATTTTTTTATTTTTATCTAATGTTCTAAATGTTGTAAATTATCAGTCTTGTATGTCTTGAAAGATTTTCTTCAAAACTGTAAATTTCATTTATGCAATATGCCACTTTCATATAAAATCACGATTTTTCAATGTTTACAGTAACAAGTAAGAATACTTGTAAATTCCATGTGTGATAGTACTGCTCATATTAGAAATTCCATTGTGATGAAATATTGATATATAAATAATTTGTGATCTTTAGTTATTATATTTCATTTGTTGAATTAATAAGTTTCTAGTGCTTTTATTAGTTTTACATGTATATTTTGCCAAGAAACATTCCAAAAAAGTCAATGTATCAATGCATTGTCTATCAGTATATTAAAAATTATGCATAGGCAGGGTAAGGTTCTTTTTATTAAAAAAAGAAGAATTACAAATGTACAGAGGATAAGTCACTCTGATCAAAGAGATTGTTGGGTAAATGAATAAAAATAAAAACAAATTACTGCCTTGAATATTTTTACATTACGAGTTAATCTTATATTAAGTTGTTGTGCTATCACCAAGCTCAGTTTATGAACTTTATGCTTACTACCTCCATCTTTTGGATGTCTGTCATTTAATGGCATGGTTTGACCAAGCCAAACATGAACACTCTTATGGCGTCTGATCATTCTAGGTTTACTTGTGAAATTGGAAGCCATTTTAATGATCCTCATATGAAGTCAGAGGCTCATTTCAGCCTTCTTTTAACACTAATAGTTTCTTATTAATTCAATTCAATAACACATATATGTTTCACTGCATGTGTGATACAACCACATTAATTTGAGTTTCAGATGGATACATCCCCAACCCCCCTCACACTGTTCATGGGCAGATCAAGTACAGGCAGTATAAAACATGGTCTACTTGGTGTAAACTTGTGGAATGACACACTTGACGAATATCACAGTGGGTTTTAACCAAAAAAATGGTCATCTGATAACCCTGATTCATTTAGCTTGTTATGTGCTATCATTTACAAGCCACCAAAATGTTGGAACTTGATTAGTTATTAAAAGAGCTCATTACTTGTTCCAGCATTGTTATTGATAATAAATTTAATTAAAGGGGGCTACAGTATTTGATTGCAGAAAAGAAATCAAGGCTGTGAGAGTACAAATAAACATCTTGATTATCACACAAAAAACATGCTTGTACCAGTATGTATGATTTTTGCCAAAGACCTGTTACTTTATATTATGAATATGATTATAATACATTTCTACCTTCTTGTAAAAAAATAATAAGCTTTTGAATATTCAAACAAGAAGAGACCAATCCTACAAGTTCTTACTTGTTTAGTACAGGAAAGTGCCTAATGTAATAGTATATTCAACCCTGGAAGGGGGGGGGGGCACTTCCATTGATGATTGGATACCATGCACGTCCATGGGGTTTCGGAAAGCACCCTAAACAAGTATTTGCAATGTTCTAAAAATATACCCTTGACAAGTATTTCCTTAATTTGACCCCCTAAACAAATACAGCAAGATTTTAATTGTTGTCACGGACATGATCACAAACGTCTAATTTACCTTGGGTTTAGTAACTCCCATCCTCCCACACCTCGGTCAATGCAATCGGACACTAAATACGTAGTATAAAAAGTACATCCTTTACAAAGCATGTTAGTCTATTTATACCCACTCAAATTGGACCGTAAACACAGCTTTCCTTGCGAAATATATACCTTTTGTCAGTATTTTGGTGTTTTTGACACCCTTTATTACTCTTCAAAAAGAGATCCTTTTTACGCATCTCTTTTGACACGCATGATATCCACTTGTCAATGGAAGTGCCCCCCCCCATACCCCCTGGGTATATGTATATTTATGATGTAGAGGGTGTGTGTCCAGGGTATTATATTCAAAGTAGATATAGCATAAAGGAAATCATAGCATGACAATCAGTTTATTAAGAAAAATTAGGGTGTCATACTGGAACATTTTAGCTAGTATATGCCAACATACATAGGCCATGACAAGCCATTTCCTTGATCCCTTTTTTATATCAAGAATTGCCTGTTAACGACCCAAATGATTCTTCATGTAGTGTTTGAATTGATAGTTGATAGTGTTGTTGATATCAAGAATGGAATAGTTGATACAGTATGGGATCAAAAGAGAAAACGGCTGGGCACACTCAAGCAGGGACGTGAGTGTTGTATACACTTGCTACATCATCAAAGTGTGACATCCACTTTATTAATCTATCATCAATGTAAAATAATAATAAAGAATACATACATATATGCATTGTATATCTGTTGAATACATTTCAGCCAAGGTTCTTAAGACTCTTGACTATATTTGTTATCTTCTTTGGGTTGATATTGTTACTTGTTTGGAGAGTGATTTCTGGACCAGTAGTTTGAGAATTTGTGAAACAAATTATTGTAATTATTTTATATACATAGTACTACTCTGATATTCAGGATTTTATTCTAAACCTATGCATACCAAAGGTGGAAAGTTTTTCATGCCATTTGTATAACGTCTCTGTATTTCAGTACTTTTTTCTTAATTGGGGCTCATATTACCCCCCAACCCCCCCCCCCCCAAAAAAAAAGGGAGAAAGAAAATAATATGAACTGCTTAATTCTGTGAAAAATTGGATTTTGGAATCAAGCTACAATGGGAATGAATTCCAATAATTGTCACTCTCAGGTAGTTTTCATAAGCAGACAATACAGACTTGGATGCTTGTCAGACTTATGATTATGTATTAGTAGAATTCATTCCTTTTACACTGTAGATTGATTCCAAATCCCATTTTTCATTGAATTAAAACATTTCATATTACCTTCTTTTTTTTTTGGGGGGGGGGGTAAGATGAGCCCCAATTATGA
The DNA here is from genome assembly GCF_018143015.1 of Lytechinus variegatus. Classification (NCBI taxonomy): domain Eukaryota; kingdom Metazoa; phylum Echinodermata; class Echinoidea; order Temnopleuroida; family Toxopneustidae; genus Lytechinus; species Lytechinus variegatus. Next base: position 91,894,891 of record NC_054740.1, on the reverse strand, counting down.
ATTATGAAAAAGTCAGTTAAGGTCATATATGTGTGTTAGCTTTCATGGGAATGATTACATTTGCTGATCCCAGAATTTGTACATGTTCCTGTAATAGAGATTTCTGTGGGGACAAGCAAACTTGGTATATACCAACCATTAATTATGTGGCCAAGCATGGCTCAATCTCAGGCAACAGTGTCAGGACAGAGAAAGTGAGATGAAGACTTTACCAAAAGATAGTTTTCAGTGGCATTACAATGTCATGACTCTTGAAATTAGCTTATGGTAAAGTGGAAGTCATTTTCTCACTTTCTCTAACCTGACACTGCCCAAGATTGAGCCAAGCTTGGCTAATCTCTGCTGGTTTGAAGTTCCTATGGAAACCTTTCACCCATATGACTTAAACCAAGTCTGCAAATCAAGCCATCCACCTTTTGTTCTTCAGCCATTAAGATATGCAATTTTCATAAGTTTAGTTATATATCTTTAAAGAGTGTATTGAAGTAAAGATATGTATGTCTATGAATCATATTATAAGAACATGTAGTATGATTTATGTAATTTCTATTTTTGCTTTCAAAACTTTATGATCATGTGTCTTGAACTTGATTAAAATTAATGGTGCCTTGCCTTCTACATACATGTATTTGTTCATTTTTGTATGCTGTTCACACTAATTTACAATAGCTATAAAGTGATTCGTTTGATTGGAATGAGGGTAGGGCAGCTTTTCACAGAATTGCTATCAGATTAAAGATAAAGGCCAGTTGTAAGGATCTCAAAATGACAAACAGAATTCCATGAAATGTTGGGGTTTTTACAAGTAATAGACTGTCCCACATATTTGTGTCAGTGATCATCAGAATTATCGGATTTTAGCTAAAATTTCATAAGTCAGAGACAAATGAAGAGGAGGGGGGGGGGAGAGGGGAAGATATGAAAGGAGGGAGCAGTGGGAATATACAAGAGTGAGACAGAAAGGATGAGATAGGAAGAGTGAAGATGGAAGATTGGGGAGAGGTCAGACAAAAAAGACAGGAGGGGGGAGAAGGAGTGATTTCATTAGGGGTAGAATAACAAAATGAGGGGGCTGGGGGATAAAGGTGCTTTTAGAATATCAAAATACACTTAACAAAAGTTAATATCATTGCCTTTTTAAGCTCTTTTATTGATATTTTGAACAAGCACTGAAGGTAAATGTACCATATTGTGAAACAAAATAAACATCCCGTAACTGTACTATAAAACTATAAGTTTTTCTTCCCTTTGCAATTTGTCAATTGAGTACAAGAGTAGCAACATCACATTTCAATGTATTAGGATAACATGTCTCGATGTAGAATGATGAAAAATATCACAGCCCAAAGTTGATGGGATTTGGTTAATGGTCCCAAAGACTACCTATTTACACTGATTTCAATGGAGATAAGATATTCATGTGTCCTTACCATTGGCCACAGAGAACCTATTCAATCATATTCGGTGTGAGATTTAATAATGCACTACCAAAATATGTATTTCACACAGTGCTAATAAAATATAGTCATAAAAAAGCATAAATGCATTAAAATAGAAATAAAAATATGATGACATCACACTTTCATACTCTATTGTAAAGTTGGGTACCAGCAAATCCACAATATATTAACACCGGTATGTAACAAACATGAGCCAAATTAACTAAACAGTAGCACTTGATTGCACCAATATAATGTATAATTTAGGATGTCTATCATATTCATGACCAAGCACCAATTAAATTTATTTCATGTATGGAAGATTTAAAGTGGCATCAAGATGGGGAAATATTTTGTTTTGCCATGTTGATGTTCCACAGTTGAAATGAAATCCATGCAATCATCATCAAACTTTGGTACCTACATTAAAAAAATGAAAAATAATGTAGGTTCATGGGCTAATTTTTTCTTTGGACTTTTGAAGTTCACATGTTAAAAATGAGGTAATCAAGTTATTTTTAGCCTGTTAGGCCTCAAGGAATGGCAATGTTGAGTTAAAATCCCTATTTCACTGTCAAGACCCATGCAAGTTTCACCAGACTTTCACTTTCATTCAGAAATATACATATACTAAGTTGACATTCATCTTTTAAGGCCGACAGGGCATGATGACATTTTTCGCCAACTTGTCATTTTGATGGCACCTTAAAGATCCTGTAGAATGGCAGCAGCTTGGAACACAAAGAAATTGAGACTTTCACACTTTCATGATACATGTATATCAATGTGTAATTTTTGTTGCTACTGCCTACTACACTCTCCATTTTATTTCATTTTTTTATTAGATGTTTATATCATTCTAGAAATTTGAATTTCATAATTGGCAATCAATCAAATCAGGGAACTTTGAAGTCGTGAATTAACAAGTTTCAATCATGTGAATACTTTCTGAAATATGATTGGTTCAGTTGGAATCAAAAGATCACCCCTCCAATAATCTTCAACCATCAATAATTAATTTAGGTAATGGTAATGATACATCTGTTGTTATTCAGACACACAAATAAATTCTTAGGAATAAATGTCCAGCTGAAATAGCTTTCAGCATTATTCTATGATCAGCTGCAAGTCTATTGCCTTGACTTCATACTCCTAATCAAAGCTTAGTTCACAAATACAAGATGAAGCATTGAAGCATCAAGGTTTTAAGAAGCCATGTCAAGGTATGTCTGCTAAGATTCTGTAGATATTTCTTTGAGGGGTTGTTGTCCAGTCATTACACCATCCATTGCATGTTTCTTGTGAATTTTAATCCTTGGTAGAGTCCATGGGTCACAGGTTGATGCTATAGAGTTCCGAGGGACGATAGGAACGTCTTCCCCGTTCTCCGATTGGATGATTGATGGAAGGCTAGGACCAAATTTATGACGGTCCTCCTATACCATGAAAAATTGACAATGACAAAAGGTTTTTAGATACATGTACTTAGTATTTAACCATTTAACCAAGATCATCTAACATCGCAATGGCTGTGCTTATAGGCAGACACAGATCGAGCTGGATGAGACACAATGCCCTGAATTCACAAACGTGGTTTTTAAAACCATCAGTTGAACTCATGTTTTACGCAGATTTCATGTATAAATTACACTTATTTACCGCATATATTAAAAAATTTCCTCTGCTAATGCGCACTTACATCACAGTGCGCCAAATTGACGCCTGTTGCCATGATTAAGTACGCTATTTCATTCATGAGTCCACTATTTGCATTAATTCAAAACAGTGGACTAATGAATCAATTCATAAATTAATTAAGAGTCTACTCTTCATGGACTCATGAATAAAATAGCATACTTAACCATGGCAACAGGCGTCAATTTGGCGCAGTGTGACAAAAAGCACACATCAGCATTGGACATTTTCTAATATACGCAGTATTTTGATTCATACAGGAAATCTGCATAAACGATGGTTCAACCAATGGTTTTAAAAACCACCTTTATGAATTTGGGCCAATAGTTTTGAGAGGCCAAGAATTGTTTAAAACAATATGGGACCTGAAATAGTATTGTGTTCACCTGGCTAGATTTGCCACAATATAGATCTAATTGCCATTTCAACATACCCTCACATAATTTGGGCTGAATTTAATGGCATCCAATGACAAAATTTTGTATAATCTGGAAATTTAAAAATATGTTAATTGTTCTTAGAACTGGTAACAATAACTTGTAGAAGAAATTGTATTGAAGAGTAAGGTATGATACTAACAGGAATGAGACAAGGTAGATATTACACAGAGCGGAATTAGCCCAAGAATCAATTCTCCAAAGTGTGTAATTGTAACAAAATCATGATTCCCAAAGGTATATGCATGTATGTCACATGAAAAAATTAATTTTATAAAGAAGAGAAAAAATATTTTCATTCAGTATCAGAAAAATAGAATTCCACATGTATATAGATGTGTGACACAATTTTTTTTATTTAAATGTATTATTTTTACTCCCAGTTCTCATAGTGCTTTTAATTTGACCCCTCCTTTCTGTCTAAATTCTCTCCAATCAGTCCCTAAAAATATAAAATGCAAAGGTAATAAAGGTATTCTTGTATTACCTGATCACAAAGGCGACATGGTCTCTTTGGCTTCTCAGTTTCCTTTTCTGTTGGTTCGAAAGACACCATAGGCAAAGGTGTTTCCCATTGAAATAGATTTCCCTTCTTGTTAGGATGAGGTTCGCTGAGCCTACAAAAATAAGATTAAGTAAAACAGACTTCTGACCTTACCTTATTCTTCCTCATAGACATTGAGGAAAGGGGTTTTCATACATTACCCTGCTTCATGCAAAAATTGATTTACAAATATTTTGGTCATTTATAACTTTTTTTCAATGTGTATAAATCAGTTAGGGATAGAAATTATACAATTAATTTTTCACAGAAATTGAATATACAACCAGAGGTCATCTCAAAAGTGGATTAAGCCTTGAAATATAACAAGGGGAATATCAAAGTAAAGATCATTAAAAATAGTTTATGACCAAAAGATCTGAGACGAGCTAAACCCCTAAGTGGCCAGGGTCCCCAAGAAATTCTTGTGAAATCTCTCTACAACTCATGAAGGGGTATGCAGGATATTTCATGAATTTCTTGCAAAGAATCTTGCTCATCTTTTGAGATTAAGATCATAACATCTAGGTTTGTGGCTCTGAAGTTATGCAATACATGTATAATGCAGCATCTCGGACTGGAAATTGCTTTTAAAAAAGCGATTCAATATGAATTGTTTTTAGCCAATATCAAAAAAATGTATGATTGATATTGCTTGTACTGATAAAAGTAATACAATTCATGTATTTGCTCTTAATAAGTTAGTACCTTGAGCACTTGCATAATGCATGTATAATCAGTATTATTTATATTTACATGAACAAGTATTAATCAAAAAGAACTTTTCATGTCTGTACTTTCAACCAATCACTGTCCTGAAATAAGAAAATGTTCCATTGCCACATTGCCATGGAATATTCCTAACCTTCTCTTAATGAAATCTATCTCCTGCAGAGCAAAAAGAGATGGATATAGCATTTGTGTTCTAAGCCATATCTTCGTGTCAACATCATATTTCTTCCATTCCTCTCTCTTCCTCTCAGATGCACCGAGAGACAAGTCATGTTTCCTGGTTCCCATGGTAACACAATGACCTTCTTGTCTTTGTTGGGCAGAGTATTGTGGAACCATATTAGACCAGGTCATCTGCAGCGCACCATACCCTGTGATGCCTCGCTTTCTAAGGTCGCGAAAATCAAAATGTTTTGGAAGGGCAAAAGCAAAACATATTAGATATATGTACGGTGTGAATTATATATTCTTCTAATTACTTCATTTATCTTTAATAGAATCTCCTGTAATAATTGTGATTATTTAATTAGAATCTTAGGTCTTTTAATCTGGCAAGTGTTTCATTAAAGGACATTGTGGCATTTATTTGACAAAGTAAATGGTACTAAAAATTTAACATAGTGACAGTCAGACATCTGTGCATCTCAGCAAATCAAAACCAAAGTAAGATGTTAGATCTGACAGACAACAGATGTTGTTGAATTATTTTCTAGGGTTTCAAACAGACTGAATCAATTGTGTGAAATGGAATTCTATATTCTCATCCAGAATCATCCAAACATCAAAACAGAACTGACTCTATATAACTTCTTTGAAAAACCAATAATAATGTACAATCACAACATTACTCACCCCAAGGATGGACCCTCAAGGATATCTCCTCGTCCTCCAATGCCTTGACCTTTGCCCTTTGACCCCACTGTGATGTCATGCAGTACCCTTTGGTTACTAATGCCTGGAGTTAGAGGGACTCCTGAAGGAACATACTTGATGTTTGTTGGTTTCGTAGGTATTTTCTCATAAACTCTTCTATTGCCCCTTTGGAGCTCTTGAAGTAAGTCATGGTGCCTTCGCTTGTCTTTGATCATCGGAAGGTGAAAGAAGTCCCGCCAATTTTCTTTTGGCTGAAGATAAGAGGAAACAAAGCACTAATATCTGAGCAAGTACAGGTTGACTTTAGTTTAACATTGACACAGATTAGGATGCAGTTAACATGTTTAATGATGCAATGATGTATACAAAATATGAAAGAACAAAGTCTAATGCCCGGTTGACACTTGCATGCATTGTGGTTCCCACATAGTTTGCACATGGGCACGCACTCATGCAGACCAATGAGCGAGCTATGCATGCCAGCTTGCAGATAGGTGCGTGGCAGTGCGTGCCGGTTCGTGAAATGCATGCCAAAATTTTCAACATGATGAAAATTGTGGCACGCATTACAAATTCATGAACTATGCGCAACCTATGCGCGACCTAGTCGTGCCACTGCGTGGCATCGAAATAGAAACTTTGTGGCGCAAATAATAGTAGGCACACCCCCAGGGTAGTGGAACGCAGTTCATGACTAGTTAACGACAGGGTCGCGCATACTTTGCGCATAGGTCAAGCATACTTCACGCATAGTTCACGAATGATATGCGCAAAATTGTGAGTGCGGACCACGTGATCAGTGTGAGTCGTCCTTATCAACGAACGTAGAGGTACATTGAATATTAAAATTTGCACAAGATACGTCATAGAATAGGGTGTCGAGAATATTTGCTGAAAGAACGTCGGGACAGTGCGCGAAATATGCGAACACTGCATGAACTATGCGCGAACTATGTGCGAACAATGCGCAAACATGTCGTGAACGTGATATAGCCAAGTCGTGCCATAAAGTGTCCTGCACTGGCACGCATCATTGCGGGGCAATGTGGGCACCACAATGCGTGCAAGTGTCAACCGGGCATAACAAGGCAAGGGCCTTCATGCTACTTTAACATTGAGCCATGATCATGATCTTCTAAATAAACAACTTGAGTAATAGGTATAATCACACTGAGAAGACTGATAATCTGATAGAATAATGTAACAAAATGAAAACTCTTCTATACTTCAAAATTTGAAAATCACACTAATCATTAACTTGAGAGTGAGACTTACCACAATCTGTGAGTCTCTGTCATCTTTGTGTGCACTAAGGAGTTCATGTCTTCTAACATTAGCCATGGTGAGGTTTGACTTTGGTCTGCTACTCTCATCTTGTCTTGATTTAATCCCACCGCTGCCACCAGTTTTTGTACCAATTACAGATTCACTGAATGTATCACTAGTACCTGTCCCTGTACCAGTCAACAAGCTTTCTCCAAGACCAGAGTCTCCTGTGGGTTCCACAGGGGTGTTGAACCTGGGTCGAAATGGCGTACCCCAACCCTTGGCGATCATCTCATCATCCTCCAATCGCCTCCTGTCCTTGTAAAAATGAATCCCTTTCCCAAAGCTCCTTTTCTCAATTTCTTTCTTGCTCTTTTCTCTTGAAATTGGCTGAATGACTGGCTTTCTGAGAGATTGAGATCTGAGAGATTGTTCTGGAGTGGTGACCTCCTCTTCTTCTTCCTCTATTGGAAGATGCACCATTTGTCGAAGGTTTGTTTGAAAAGAGGTTTGTTCTGTTTCAGATACCACAGATTGATATGACGCCTCCTCTTGTACCCCTACAGATATTCGTGAATCATGGCTGGATCTTTCTGCCACAATGCTTGTGGTTGTTTCAGTCCTCTGAACAGAAGATTGAGACTTCAGTATTGCTTTGATATCTCGTCTTGCTCCCTGGTACACTTTCCCACCCACATTCTGTGGTTTAGAGTAATATTTGTAGTACTGCGCATGATAAGGTAGTAGATGCTTTAGCTTTTGGCGTTTCTTCTTCATGGCTTCTTCATACTCCTCCATATGTTTCCTCATCTTTTCTTTAGCTTTTTTCTCCATGATTGCTTTCTCCCTCTCAGCAGCCATCTCTTTAGCTTTCATCATGGCTTGGTGTTTGTTCAGTTTCACAGGTTTTGATAGAAGCTCTTCTTCAGGATGTCTTGCAAAGCTCTCCATCTCTACAAGCTTCTCCTCCCATTCATCTTCTATACTTTCATCTTTTTCTTCATCTTTCTCCTCCTCCTCCTCCTCATCTCCTTCTTCACTTTCGTAACCACTCAAAGCTTCATCACTTAATTCTTCTTCTGCCAAGGCTATTATCTCCCCAGTTGCTGTGGGCCTGTGCACTCTGTGTGTGAGTGACATTCTGCGCTTTTTCTTGTGGATAGGTGCTTGAATCTTTAAACCTTTTGGCTGGGATAAAAAGAAAGACAAACAAAAAATATCACACAATACATAGAATTATATATAGAGAGAGAATCTTACTCAACAATCTCAACTTCAAAAAGAAAAATAGAGGGGAAAATCCTGTTCAGATATGCACATTTCCAAAACACAAAATAGTTGCAGGATTATACAACCTTTTAACATGGTCTCTAAATCTACAAATCATTCCTGACAATGGATTCTTTAAGTCTCTGTTTTTTAACCAGCTTTTATTTGTCAAATTGCCAACAGTATTATCTTAATTACAGTCCTGCTTATAGAAAAAAAATACATGCATACATCTAAAATACATAGAGATAAATAGATTTTGAAAATTACAAATTACTTTTACTTTTGAAATTCTTCCAATACATTACTAATCTCAGCATTTCAGCAATTTCTCCCTGAATCCAGCCTGATGACAAGGTGAATTCAATAAACACAAAAATTGAGAGACAATGAAATTTCCCTTTAAATGCTTCTAAATATTAAGAAAAACTAGAGTGTTATATTAGAATAGCTTTGACTTGAAAGAAGAATAGCAAAAGAAATTAAATCAAAGAAGGAGGATGAGTACTACAATTTCATTTTTGTTAATTCTACAGAACAGGAGTGAACTGCTACTTTCAAGAGTTGTTTAGAGCAGAAAAGGGACTAATCAATATCAAGAGTTTTTGTATAAAATGTTAAAATTGTTTGAATTAAATATAATACACCCTGCCAAACCTTGCTTATAATTTTTTTCCCTCTGGAATTTTCATGAAAAATTGGCATTAAATCTGTACATGGTTGAACTATACATTACTTCTCCCCTATCATGAGACAAATATACAAGAAAGGTCATTATTGACTTTGATTTGTTTTAAATTATGAACATCCTAAAGTTGAGTTTACTTTGAAGGGTTTACCTTGTACTGATAAAGATCTTTGTCGCCAAGGTAGGTCCGTAGCCAATCCTCAACCCTCTCTGGACTATAAGATGAAGGAAAGTGAGATTGTGAAGACTGTCTGCGTTCTAGGAGATGTGTAGCAGCGGTATGTAGTCTGGTCTCTCCTTGTCTGGCCTCGCGTCGGAATCGCCTAGCAAGGTCATCTAATGGATCCTGCGATACAAACAATTATTTCATCGTATTTCATTCCACATCATACAGAGAATTCAGAACAATGAAATACTACTAGTTAATGACTAAAAAACAAAGGAATATGTATACAATTGTGTTCATGGTCTGAATGAATACAAAGTGAAATGTGAAGGAAGTAGAAACCAGTGAAAGGCAATCTTCTCAGGTGAGGTATTCACAAGACATAACAGAGTGGCAACGATGTAATCGAGTAGAGCGGAAGAAAGAATCTACCTTTAAAAAAGGAACGAAGTAAACAAAAATGTGTATATGAATGTCTATGTAAAAGTAATGATGAACAAAAGATAAACAAGAAAGTGATTTAACAGAAGAAATCCAACAAAAAAAGATGGGTAACGGAAAAGGAAGAATATGGCGGCATAAAAACGCAGTATGTTCACAGTAAAAGAAACAAAAGCTGAATATATTTTAAAATTGATCTGAATATTTGATGTTACATACCATTGTTTGCAGTTGCATGATACCTATATTTGCCAGATAATCCTCCATCGCATTCTTACTTGAGATCCCAGCTAGATTAGCTAGAGCCTCTGCTGCTTCTTTCTGTATGGAACTCTGAGTGTAAGAAATCAAAATAATTCACGTAAATTTAAAACTGAAATTTGAACCACTGCATCAACTGATCATTTGAAGCTGATAATAGCAATTAAAATATCAATAGCAAATAAATGATACTGTCTCCTAAATAAGAAATATTATTACCTGAATGAGGCATTTTGGAGACATGATATAAACGCGTATTTTGTCTGTCTAACTGATTAACTCAACATAAACTACGTCACAATGGCTCGGTCATCGATCAGCTGAATGACGAGTGACCATAATATTCGTACACCCCTCCTCCCCGAAAAGAGTAATTTTCCTATTGCACCTACGTACAATAATTAGCGGTCCATAATATCAGTATTCCGAGGTTCCGAGCTCATCAATCCCCAGCGCATTAGTGGATGCGTATAAAGAGATACGCTTCATAAGGATCCGCGCACCAACAATATACGTCATAATAAAGACACCGCTGGATCCGAGCGCTTGTAAGTACGTCATAATGGTAAAGTGCAGAGCCTAGACCGATATTAACCTGACACAATAGAACTCTATTTTTAAAAGAAAAATCCCCATTATCATGATTTTTGCTCTAGATATCTGATTTGGATGATAATAAAAATATTGACTAGCTCTTCTTTCAGCTTGCCATTGCTATTAACAGTTTGTTGTTGCAAGCTTGTAAATAGACATACATGTACATGTAGGTGCATATTTACCAGCCTTTGTGGAAACATTTTCAACACTATTTGTGGAGATCATAAAAAGGAAATACATTGCAGTCATGACAAGAATTGACACTAGAGGCTTGACCAAGGTAAGTCCAACAATTTAGTTATATAATCTATCAATATGTTAATTTAATGTACTAGGAAGAGTTGAACAGGTAATAATAATAATATTGACTGGCGTTACTTTCGGGAGATCCCAAAAATATTTCCCTCACTAGACCCATATTGCCCTCGTCTTCGACTCGGGGCAATATGAGACTAGTTTGGGAAATATATTTGGTATCTCCCTCAAGGCCAGTCAATATTATACAGATATTGACTAATGGGGTGTGTAATATAAACATTCTTTGGACCGCCGGATTTGTATTTTCCCGAGGGGTTATATTTTCCCGAAGTGCGCAGCGCTGAGGGAAAATATTAATCCTTTAGGTGGTCCAAAGAATGTGTTTTTACACATCCCATCAGTCAATATCTGTTATATTAGATAGCCTCTAATGATGAAGATAAAGTTAGGCCTAACGATGCGTGCAGCATGTTTATGATATTCAAAGTGATTGATTGAACTGGTATAGATCTAACATTAGATCTTGATCTATATATATCTAAGTAACGTTAGTCTAACGCAGTGAATGACCCTTTTCTATTCAAATCAACTTTGTTTAGGCCTACCCCTAGATCTAAATCTAAGTTCGAGCCCAGTCCACGTCCAAGGCAGGCCGATAATGCATGGTAACATCTAATCCACAAGAGGGCGCCATACACGTAAAAAATATATTCATGGACCGGTTAGTCAATATATTCATCGAAGGTGGACCGGCTGGGAAAATACATGGATTTCGATCATATCACATGACGCGCAATTGACCAATCGCGCTTGGCTATCTGTCTTGGCTATCTAATATTATATAAATATTTCACTCTACACTACACTACAGGGTTTAAAATTTTGCAATGATTCAAACTTTTCTCCTTTTTATCTATGTGAAAACAAATACCCAAATTAATTGTTGACTTGCCCCCCCCCCCCCAGAAAAAAAGCTTTCACACCCTGAACCTACAGAGAATTCATCATAAACATTCAAACTTCAATATTAACAAATACTTCTAAAAGTATAAGGGTGATCTCTGACCTCATTATCAGCCATAGCATTGAGGATACCCAGTATAACTGCTGGTCTTTTATCTCCAAGGCCTCTCAGAGTATGGATGGCACTCCTACGTCTATCATTGTTGGAGCTTTTCAGGTCTCGTACGTATCTCCTCACAAGAGAATCCAACAATGGTCCTCCAAAGTTCACAAGACTAGATGCAGCAGGGAATTTAAGTCATAAAAAATCCACAGTTGAAATCAATCAAAAAGTAAAACATGGCTTTGTGAACACTTGGGTGAAGAGTTACCATGTCAGTTCACCGGTTTATTTCCAATTCGTCTTTTATTATTTGGTCTACCATCAGTTTGTCCACTCACCACATTGTCTACATTTATTTAGTTAATGAAATTCAGTCTGATAACTAGTTGGTCCAATAGCCATTTAGTCTATATACCAGTTTCAGTTCGGATGAGAAAGGATAGACCATGTGGAGCATGGTATGATGAAGATATCCACTTGCTTAAGAGAAAGAAAAGAAAGTCTGAGAGGAGATGGCGACAGTCATGTCTAGGGACTGATCGCAATCTTTTTCTCTTTGCAAAGAATGAATTGAATAATGCTATAATTAGATCAAGGAGTAGTTATTTCACTAATCTGCTCCTCATTTGTTAATTGGTGATGCCATCATTGAACCTGCCGAATCTGTTAGAACTTTAGGTGTTCAATTTGATTCGTCACTGACGATGACTCATCAAATAAATTCCCTTTGTAAAACACTTAATTTTCATTTATACAATATATCTAGGGTCAGGAAAATGTTGACGTATGAGGCTTGCCATCATGCAGTTCGCTCACTGGTTTTAAGCCGTCTGGATAATGCAAATTCTCTTTTGATTAATATTAATGTTTCCGACTTAGATAGACTACAACGAATTCAGAATCGTGCAGCTCGTATTATTTCAATGGCTAGAAAATATGATCATGTGTCTCCTTTGTTCAAAGAACTTCATTGGTTACCGGTAAGAAAAAGAATTACATATAAGATTGCATTGCTTGTTTACATGTCCATGAATAACCTAACACCACAATACATATCATGTCTGTTTTCCCCAGTTCAACAAAGGCAATATTCATTACGTTCTAGAACAGACCCTTTTCTTTTACAAGTCCCAAGAATAAACTCCAAGAAAGGTCAACAATGCATGGGTTTCACAGGTCCCAGTATTCGGAATAATCTCCCTATCAATATCCGCTCATGTCCTTCACTGCAATTATTCAAAAACAAACTAAAGACCTATTTATTTTCTTTGTAATATCCATTTGATTAATGTTGTTACATGTAGCACTTGGAGAGCAGAATATTCAACATAATTATAATATGATACTGTAAAGCGCTTTGAGCATGTTTACATGGAAAAGCGCTATATAAATATGAAATGTATGTATGTATATGTATGTATACCATTTGGTCTAATGGGACTAAATGTTAATTGTGCAAAATGAAAATGAAATAGATATTAGACCAACTGGTTATGACACGAAATGGTAATAGAGAAGAAGTGATGTTTGGACCAAATACTTAATGGACCAAATGGCTGTTAGACGAAATGTTGATGGACGGAATGGCATTAGACTAATTGAAGGTAGACCATGTGGTGGGTGGACGAGTTAGCAACAGACGAATTAGCAATTTACCAGCTCACCTTGCCCACCATCATTTATTCTAACTAGTCTATCAGGCTCATTATTCTTCATGAATTTCACCTTCCAATCATAATTTTGCAGTTCACACCATTTATTTTGTGTCTAGTACATAAAGGAAGAATATGATTTATAATCATCGGCAATACAAAATTTCAAATAGACTGCTCTAAGCTACATGTACATTAGTTTTCACAGAGAAAAAGAGTCCTTCTGCATTATCATCACAAATCCAGTCATATCATGTATGTTGTGGGATGGTACTGTAATACCATAACCTGAACACAATGACTTTTTTTTTGTATTCCTTTGGTAATGCTAAAAAAATATATATCATTAATGAACCCCCACCAGAATAAAAAACGATTATTCTACCCACAAAATGATCATAACGCAGGAAGTACTTTTTCTTGTATCCCTTGGGTCGTCATTATAGTTGGGTTTCACTGTAGTTTGATTATTCTGAATCTTAAACCAACTACGTCAAACTTTATGAGGCATACTTAAGCTTACCCATTCAGCTCAAGAAGTAAATCACATATAGTCTGGTAGTGGTCACTGGATGATTCTTCCAACAGGGTTACTAAAAAACAAAGAAAAATGATAACAATCACAAAGTGATGATTCATATGACAAAACTCACTAAAAGCAGAAGGAACTGAAACTGATCAACTCAAGCTAAAGCCAGGCTAATAGCTATTAATTCAGAATAGATCACTTCCAGGTAGATGGCAATATCAATTTGCTTATTATTATTGTTGCCATTATCATAAATGAATATAACCACTGCAGTTCTCTCCATAACATACACAAGGACAATTGAACTGAACTGTGACGACAATTTTATTTCAAATATTGTATCAGAGAAACTAAACAACATCACAATTGTAGTTACCTATATCAAAGCTGTAAGAGGAAAAGCCATGATGCTGAAAGGAATATTTTATAAATGGTCATTATTCTCCCTACACAATGATGATAACTATGCCAGAGTTAAGCAGAAAAAATTATAAGTTTATACCTCATTACTAAAACTGCTGTGCTATCAACCAAACGAGTTCTCCCGAACTATTATCTTTCTATGACAACATTTGATCAAAAGGTAAAACTGATAGTATAGACTTATCACCTACATAACAGAACCTATGATTATATTCTTAACATCTTAATCTACTGGCTTGGTATCAAATGCATATATGCCACATACCTAGTAGGTCCATGCTCAAACATGCATACCACATACCATATGTGTAGAAAATGAGCTTTATCTTAATCTTTTTGTTAAGACGTTAAATAAAAAACAGTCTGACATTATCACGTTAAGAAACCTTGTGTTTAATCACAGGGGTCAAATGTCAATGAGATATGTACACAATTATAAAACAATGATAAGAGATATCACTTTGGCATAATCTACAGGTCCACCCACCATTTCATCCAATAACCAGTTGGTCCAATAGCCATTTAGTCCATATACCATTTGGTCTATTTGGACTAAGTGTTAATTGGGCAAAATGAATGAAAATAAAATGGATATTAGACCAACTGGTTATGAGATGAAATGGTGATTAGACAAAGTGATCATTGGACCAAACTGTTATTGGACTTGTTAGATGAAGTGTTGATGAATGGAATGGAATTAGCCTTAAAGAAGTTTGACCATGTTTACCAAGGCAAATTCTACTTTCTTTGTTTACATGGCATGGCAAGATATGAACGTATCCTATGAGTGAGCAACAAAGCTAGGGGTTCACAGGAGGGTTCCATTGCACCCATACAAACACCCCCTGAACCACTTATGATCCTAATAACTAATTCTACCTATCTCATTGTACGATGATTACATACATGCATTGTTGCATACTCACAAACACAAGATCATTTTTATGCTGTATAACTCACAGAGTGTTTTGACCGTGGTGTATACGTCCATCTTGAGTCCCTTAGGATACCAGTAGTAATCATTGATCTTCTGAAGGAGTAAATCTACCGGATCTTTCTCACATTCATCCTCCTCCGCTTCCTCAAACTCTTCTTCATCTTGACTGATACCTGCCAATGTACCACGCTGCCACAAAAATAAATCAGGTTAAGACATTTATGATTTTTTTCTAATCTTTAAAATAATACACACATTTTATTCTCTAGTATTAATATTACAGGTGATATATATTTACTATTCAAGAAAGCCATCAATGTTGCTATGTTCACAATTACTTCACTGCGATCCGATTTTCATCACTTATATATATATGCCCATATTGTTTCTATATTACGTAATTATATTGATGAATCAATATTGTTTTATGTATAATTACTTTCATGTGTTAATATATAATATGTATGTACACAAGAATTGATAAGAACTGCAACTAAAGGGGAAGTTCACCCAGACAAAAAGTTTATTGTAAAAATAGCAGAAAAATAATGAAAAATATTGCCGAAGATTTGAGAATAATCCATCAAAGAACAAAAAGTTATTGTTGTTTGAAGGTTTGCATGGTGGCATATACAATCACTGATGTGGTTTATGGTACACCATGTGGAGTGATATAGAAACAGTGGATAGAAGATGAGTAGCTTCTACTCATCATCTCTACTCGCCGACTCAAGCCAGCATCTCCTCATCCATCCTACTACTCAAGCTGTTTTCAACTCATCAATCTTTTCTGGTTTACAGTCCTTTTCAGGACTACATTCAAGAAAGATTACTCTCAAATTTTCACTCTCTCGCCTATCCATTTCTTCTCTTCTTCTATCCACTGTTTCTATAACACTCCACATTGTGTACCGTAAACCATATCAGCAAAAAAGTTATTAGAATTTCAATTATTTGATTTTTGACTTCATATGCCAGCAGCTTTCCTACATATTGCATGGTAAAAAATCAATGAAATGTCCTTTTCTCAAGAAATTGAAAATGGCTTTTACTATACATTCAGTATATCAATACACAAATCATTTTACACCCGTTCCTTACAAGAAAAAAAAAAAAATGCACCACGAACCATTAAAATATTGAAATTTATACATTTTTTATCAAATAACATGGGGCAGCTGCTCATTTATGATGTCACGAATCCAAAACTTCAAATTCCAATAACCTTAATCTTTAATGGATTTTCCTCAAACCTTCACCAATATTTTCAATAATTTTTTCTGGTATTTTTACAAAAACTTTTCTTCAGGGTGAATTTCCCCTTTAATAGACCTATTCTACAATCAAATGAAAACAAACTATAGACTCACAATATTTGGTTGAAAGACATAACTGGTATCACACTGATTATTATCTCCATGAGTTAATTCTTGCAACAAAATAAACAAGAGTTCCCACAGAAATTTGAAAACAGAATTCCATGACTTCCCGCGAGTTATGTAGAATTTGGGATGTCACGAAAAATGGAAATCATGAACACCAATTATATCAGGGTATGATCACACAGAGTATGAAAGCTGCGGGACACGACAAACTGGAAAGCTGGCATAGGCGAGAGGTAAATGCAATACCATGACTTTTCACAAATTTTCCAAATTTCGCTAACTTTCCATGACCAAAATTTTTTCCAGGATTTTCCATGACTGTGGGACCCTTGTAAACAGAAAATTTGTGAAATCCTATAGTCTATGAAAAGAATGATGAATCCATTGGTACCGCAAATCCTTTTCACAACATAATTCATGAAAAATGTCTGACAATTCCAAATAATTAGCTCATTTGTTTATTCTTTGCTGATCTATCGTCGACATCATTTCTACCACATTATCAAACATGATACAAATTCAAATTCTTCTTCAATTTCATTTGGCTAATAGTTCTGTGACTAATCTTCATAAAGTATATGAAAGAAGTTCCATAAGTTGATATAAACTATTTTAGAATCATTTACCCTTTTATATTTTTTGAGAGATCCTGCTTCCTTGTTGATACCTCTTCCTATCCGCTTGGTCTTCTTGGCCGACACCTTGCAATGAAATAACAATCCTCAAAAATCAATAAGGGTCTTCCAAATTTCATTTACTTTTAGATCATATTGCAAACACACAACTTATCAATGCTTATCAAAGTGATATTCATATTTGCATTCATTTATATTACATCCAAAGAGATAGGTTTCAGACAACCTATGGCCTTAATGCAGATAATCAAAGGCCTTATTTTATCATAGTATTAAATCATCAATTATTCAATTTGTGACTATCTGTAAGCTACAAAAGAAGAGATACAGAGATGACAGGGTGGACATAGGAAGTGCAACTTAAAAATGAATTATAACTTGGATTCTAGATGAACGTTTCTACAAGGCGACATGACATTTGTTCCTGCAACAATTGCTCCTGTCTTAATATCTCAGAAGGCACAGGGTTAAAATTATAACTGTAATAGAGTTCTTGGTTTAGAATAATGTACAAGTAAGGATTAGGGTTTATTTAGTTTTAGAGGTTAGGTTTTATGCTTGGCTTAACATCAAAACAATTGTTGCTGGAGCAAATGTCTCAGAAGCTTCTACACTGAATAAATCAATTTAAATCATAGTCATATTAACTTACTGTTTTTCCTCTATCTTCACTAAACCCAGGGTGGCTCAAGACCAGCTTCCCGACCACCTCTGAAAAAATAATGAAAATATTTAAAGAATGATAATGATAATAAAAAGTAAAATATGCAATAGATGGTGTGTCTCTTGTTTAGGCCTTCTCCTTAGGGGAAAAATAAACTCTTTTAATCTAAAATCAGATTTGAAGCAAGTGCAATGACATACACATATACATGTATACATCTTTATATAAACAGTGCGATTGCCACAGCTAGCAGTTGCTACAAAACAAATCCAAATCAGAGTGGTGTGCAGCAGCTCAGATAAACTAAAAGCAAGCATTTACAGATTCATATTCTCACAGATTACATAACATGAAGGTTGAAGTGAATTCTGATGAGAAAGAAATATTTCATGATGAAGCAACTTTAATAGAAACACTGTGTGAAATAACACCAGGGGCCGATAACACAAAGCTTAGCAATGATCGTAGAACATTTTTCTACGATTGATTGCATTGACTACAACGTACAATCAATCGTAGAAATCAAGCGTACGATTAATCGCTAACCTTTCATCTTATGGGGCCCAAGTCGTATTCCACTGTTCTCTGGCAGTTTTAGAAAAATCTAACTATCAATGAAGGGTGTCAGCAAGATGAGAACACACCATAAATGTATAACTTGATCCAACTGAAGATAATTATTAATAAATAAATCTCTATGTACATGTATGTTATGCCTTAATTCTACAGTCGTGCTATCCATTACAAATGCAACAACTGGCTTTTCGTTGATTATTGCGAAAAATTTTAGGCCTTCCAAAATTTGTCTACGATCAAAACCACTGCCAAGATCATGATCTGATACGATGACTATATTTACTCCAAAACTATTAAAGACCACGGTTTCAATTGTGACGCAATTTATGACAGTAGGAGCAAGTACATATCAGTAAGAAATGTTCAAAATACACAGACCGATTGCACAGAACATGCATTTGAATGCAACTTTGTTAAAATCAAATAAAAATCATCAAAGCATACTTCTGATTGGCATGAGAATTGGTTGGCATATTATTTTCATGATTTACATTCAAATAAATATGTTATGCAGCAGGCTTTCAAAAGCTTTAAATCATCAATTATTTTGTTTCCGGAAACCTAGACTTACTTAGGCTCAGCCTCCTTTTATCTTTGCTAGCTCCTGTGGTTTCTTCTGTCTCAGCATCTGTACGTATTCCTGGTTTGAATGGTTGATAGAGGGCTTGCTCAGTAGGAGGGCTAGGAGAAGTCACCGGGGTGACCTCATGTCTACTGCTCTCCTCTGAAGAAGCCCATGTAAAAGGTTCATGGTCCTCCTGCAACATCAAATAATCCCAACAAATATGCAATTTTTCATTCATAAATGACTAGCTGAGAAGTTATTACCCCATGATTTATATCATTAGTAGGCAAAGCATGCATGCATTTGTATGCTGAATCTTCAAAAGATGGTTGTATATAATGTCAAGTAGTCAGAGTATTTATGCCCAAGCCCCCCCCCCCCATATGTGGGGCCTTCCTGAATGATTTACTCTGTTTTCCTAGTTCATAGTGAGATTTCATTGTTCTAGAATTTTAATGGCTTGAGCAGCAGTTGATGAGGTGAATTAAGAATGGAGGGAAATTGGAAGTTGGACTTACAAAAAGGTTGAATATTTTATGGAATTGCCTTTTGAGCAGCTGATGAGGTGAATTAGGAATGGAGGAAAATTAGAAGTTGGACTTAGAAAAAGGTTGAATATTTTATGGAGTTGCCTATTAGCTGAAACAGTAGTTTATATAAACTAATATATCGCCTCATATCATTTTTCTATGTTCACAGTCTTAAATTAAAGACGGCAAAAGGATAGTTTTCTAAGTTTCTTGTAACTGCAATGTAATAGATTTTTAAAAAACCCCAGAAAACTTACATATTCTACATCAGACTGATCGCCTTCAACAAAGTGTACACGGCCTTCAGGGACCTACATTATCAACACAAAAGGAATAACATTACAACAATTATACAAATCATAAAATGGTGATATACAATCTTAATCAAATGACTGAACTTGATCCTGTAACCAGTAATCTATTTTACCTTAAAAGAAAATTTGACTGGTCACAATGAAAAGTTCCATTAACCAATCATAGTTTTGAGATGAGGATTGTTTATAACAAGGATTGACCACACTATCTTAGTGATAGGTGAGGTGCCATGGCCAAGTGGTCTAGGGCGCCCGATTACACAAAGTCTGCATGAAGTCCAGGGTTCGATTACCGGTATGGCCCATGACCATGGCATTTTTACTTACATCACTCTTGCATCAAATAAATGAAAATGCTTTATGCAATATTGATACCAACATATGTACGTGTTAAAAAAAATCTCATAAAAATGTACAATACAAATTCGTTTACTAGGGCATTAAAACAAACACACATTTGTTAAATTTGGAAGTTGAAAAGCCCAAAGGTACTGGATGCGTGCAATCCTTCGCAATGCCATCGGATATGTATTTGTATACTGGTTGAAAATAAAATACGAAAAGATATATCAAAGAATGACTATCGAAAACAGGAAGATTGCTAAGATTTTTTTTTGCCATATAAAAAAGATGAATTTAGGCTTGAAAACAGAGAGCAATTTCACAAGCAGATATCTTTTAGGCCAAATGGTTGTATCAATGTTCATTATGTCATTTATTTGGCCCATAAAATATGATAATTCAACTAAGAAATACAATTTAAAAAACAGTATACTTTCAGTGATTTCAAATGGATTTTAAAAGGAAATTTCTTGAAAAATTCAACTAAAATAAATGAGTGAAAAACACAAAAAAAGAGTGTAGCATCAGTGATCTAAAAGGACAGATTATAAGCTATTTTGAGACATCAAACAGGTGAAATAAGTAACTGAATAACAAAAAAGTACAAGTTATGGAATAGATGAAGAATTGCTACTTACATCTTTGATCTTCCATTCCTTTGATGGGGATAGAGGGGGAGGGGGTGGAGGAGGCTGCACTATCTGCCTAATAACAGAGTTTGGTATGTAACCTTTACAGGAAATAAGAACATTAATGATATGAACAAATAGAAATATTTATGTAAAATTGGAGAAAGAATCATATTTTTATACATTTTATGAATATCATAATATGATACTGTATTTCACAGAAAAAGTCATCAGGACAAACCAATCCAATGCATTTGTACACAATCACAACAATTACATCTTGTGAAAATGTACCTTGTGGAAAAGGCACTATACATGTACCAATACAAACTGTTACTATTGTTAAGATAATGACACTAATAATAATTACAATGATAGTAACATTTACAGGACTTTATACAGATGATTCAAAGCTTCTACCTCGAAATGTAAAAGAACTTTATCAAAACAAAAAAATCATAGGTGTATTTCATGAAGCATATTGTCAGTAATTTTCACTAATTTGCGGTGAGCCAATCAGGGGCCAGTAACACAAAGCTTAGCAATGATCGATTTTCCTACGGCTGATTGTATACACTACAATGTACTGTACAATCCATCATGAAAATAAAGCATATGAAAATCGCTAACCTTACCCAGATGTAAGGATTTTGTTAGCTTATAACAATAGGCAGTGAAATATTCTAATACATACCATCAGGAGCAATGGGTAGCTTGATCTTAGGTTCTTCCACCAACCCTTCCATCATCTCATCAACCATTTCATCTGTTGGTTCTCCCTTTGATGATATCTCTTCAATCTTTTCTCCTTCCTCCATGTCCTTTTCTTCACTTATCTCCATGGCAACATCATGATCCACCTTCGATTCTTTTGCCTTTATTTTGTCATCTTTGATTGTCTGTTGTGGGACATCCATCTTGGCCTGCTTCAAAGATTTACCAATCTTGCTGGATTCATCTGCACATGTTCAATAGAGGAAACATCAAGAGTGATAACTATGAAATGAAATGAGAAAATTTTCAAATATAATAATTTTGCATTCTCATCATAAGTATTCAAATCCTCAAGCAAGAAGCGTTAACAAATAAATACACTTTCTATTTTTCTGTGATTCTTTTCTAGCACAAGATTTTCTCTCGATTGTAACTGCTTTCAAATTATGTCTATGGGTAGTTTTATTTTCTTGAATAAACTTGAATGAAAATAAGTGAAGGTCATATATGATCCCTACATCTGATATATAAAATTTAAATAATGAACCTTGCATTGTATTAAACCCCACCATGATATTGATCTACTATTG
Source organism: Lytechinus variegatus (assembly GCF_018143015.1). Classification (NCBI taxonomy): domain Eukaryota; kingdom Metazoa; phylum Echinodermata; class Echinoidea; order Temnopleuroida; family Toxopneustidae; genus Lytechinus; species Lytechinus variegatus. The sequence continues at coordinate 91,872,677 of NC_054740.1, read as the reverse complement.
ATTAGAAGAAAGGTTTCTTTCCTTCATACCCCTACTTATTTTAGTTAAATTCTTTTTCGGTACATATTGACAATTTTTATTGTCTGTCAGGTTTGTTTGATATATAATGGAGTAGATGCACAAAAATGATAAACACACATTGCTATTACTTTGGTTTTTATCTTTTTTTTTTTTATCTCATCCACCATCTTTCATCATTTCCATGTTATCTTTCATCATACAAAAACTAACCTGATATTGATATGGGAGGAGCCTGGTCACCGTTGCCATGGAAACTTAATGATCCATCAATCTGTCTTGACTTGATTTTCTTTGGTTGCGTAGGCTCCGTCTTTTTCCTTTCTACTGACACTTGATATATACAATGAAAGGAGATGATTAAGAAACATAAAAAAAATAAATCTGCAAAATTAATTTACAAATGTAAATGTACACATTGTTGAGTGTTAACATTATCATCATAAATCACAAAGATAGGGAATACCGGTAACTACAAAAACTCACACTACTAGAAAACTGACATATTTTGCAAATTTTGTTAAAGACCTTTTTTCAATACTGCTTCCATGAACTGGAAAGAATTCTGAACTAGGATTCATGTTCATTTATAAGATAAAGTTTTTATGACATGTTTGTTTTCAAATACCCACCCCTTTTCTCTGCCAGCTGGATGGCACTCTCTTCTATAACTTTGAAAATACTTTCTGCATCTACTAGTATCTCAATACTACTTTGGGCATCCTCTTTAGCCTTCCCCTTCTCCTCTATCTGAGATGCAGCCTCCCCTAAGATTTGTTTTCTAAGCTGAGGTAGCTTCTTTCTTACATGTTGCCTCATCAAAAGATCAGTGGGAAAAGTTAGAATAGTTTTCAAGTTGAACCTGATCAAAATAAAATGAAAGGAATGTTGACAGTAGATGTTGCATTCTGAGATGGTAGAAAGCTTTGTTTAAAATTTGGACATGAGAGATTTGGATCTTACAATAGCTAATTTATAATACAATTCAAGTGAACTTTTTACAGCTAAAATCATCCATTGAAAACTTAGACTGAGGTGAGGATCGTCTGATGTTGTATCATCATAAGAGGGACCACTTTGATTCTTAACAGTGCATTCTGCTTTGAGTACATGGTGAGTGTGATTTTACCATGTCCCTTTCCTAAAGATTAATAGTTCAGAATCAGTGAATGATTTCTCAAAATATGTCTCACTAATCACTTTTAATATGATTTCCATGTATTTGCAGGCTCACAATCAAACTCAATTACTTACCATTCCTAATTATTCCTTTTTGTGTTTTAAATTGAGTGATTCATGACAGAGCAGTCAAATTCTTACAGCTTAGTATATTTTCATCAAATTTTGAGATGTTTGTGAATGGTTTGCTTATAATAATAATAATAATGATAATAATCCGCTTTTATATAGCGCTTAATCCATCGGAACGACGTTTCTAAGCGCTTTACAGATATATTATTACCCCGGTCATCGGATTCAATCAGTCATTCCCGCACACAATGTGTGCACATCCTCCACTCCCTGGGGAGTATTCCAGTCAGTCGCCTGTGAGGCGCGCACAGTACTGGACAAGCTACAATGACTTTCACATCCTATCGGGTACCCATTTAGCACCTGGGTCGAGAGTGGCAAAGTGTGGATTAACGCCTTGCCAAAGGACGCTAGACCGCGGTGGGATTCGAACACACGACCCTCTGTTCACAAGGCGAGAGTCAGAACCACTACACCACGGCTCCTCCACACATATAATGATTGTAACTCTCACCATAGAGGAAGATCAGGATTAAACTGGAAAGGTTCTTCTACTCTTTCATCTTCAAACTCTCTCTCAACCAGCAGCTCCATGAAAGATAAAGGAAGGTATGAAGATATACTTACATGACTGAAAAAAAAGAAAACAAAATAGAGTTTATAAGGGATGATTAAGCTGCTTACACAGCAAGGCGATACTAACACCAGAAATAGAAATGGAAAGCAATGCCAAGTTCCAACATTGTGTCCCATTTCAATGATGGCTTCACTGACTTTGCTTGTTCAATATAGCTTTCATATTTTACATTTGCATTTTTATTTACACATCTGGGCTCCATAACACAAAGATTAGCGATCAATCGCTAAATGAACTGACCAATCAATATCAACCTTACATGCGCATTTGATTTAAAATACTGACCAGGAACCAATCAGTGCAGTTCTTTCATATTTGCAATTCAGCACAAACCTTTGTGTAACGGAGCCCAGCTGAAGTGGCACATGGGGCATTGTTGGTTGCCTTCTTCTTTATAACAACCATCTGCCCCCATAGGCCACTAGTCAGTGTTGATGGACTCGACAAGTCCAAGTCCTCTAACACTGGATGATAACGAGATTCATATTGTTAGCATTCATTGATACAATACTGTTTATGTCTCTCTACACATATACCCTGAATAAAAAATCAAGCCCCACCCCCACCTAAAAAAAATATATTACTAAAAAAATTTGCTGTTATTCTTACTACCCCTCCACATATCTGAATCTGGATAAATTCATTCTTGTCTTGAGAGATTCCTCCTTTGTTCTTAATCACCTTTAATTTTTTTCTCTATGATCACACAATAAAATAAAACTTTAGCGATCAGTCAAGAATGAGCAAAATGTCCAACAATCAGTCCCGAGAATGAATGAACTGTGCAACTGTTCTTCTTAGAACCTAGTGGCTAAAACAGTCTATGAAGCTTTGAATGAGATAGCTGCCTAAACTATGGACCCATTTATGGAAGTTTACAATCCTCATTAATGTAATTATATACACGTTTACTTTGAATTCTACAAGGATCTACACAGGACAGGGTCTTTCAGGGGAATTCTTCATGACAGATCAAACACAATTTGTAGGATGAGTTCTGTAGCTTATCTCGTTGATGGTATTTGCATTATCACCGACTGGTTGGTTATTTACATATCATCAAATGTCCATATCCGGGGTTATTTAGACTATTCCTTGGAAAACTTTGATTTAAATGATTGTTTATAGTGATAACTGATTTTTATCAAGTTTAATAATAATTATATTTTCTTATCATAGTTTTCACACATAAATGTACTTAAAAATCTATAAGCACTATACAGTAATACAGTATAATTATCCTGGCTTTAGCAGAGCAGCTGTTATGCACTATTTTCTAAGAATACATTCCTGCCAGTTCATCATTTGCCTCCCCTGTATTTATTACTATTATCATTATTTTCTTGATTAACAGTCTGACACACACTTCTGATAACATCTCACATCATACTAATTCTTCTCTATTTATAGGAATTTCAATTCTTGCAAGACAAAATTTTCATATAACATTACAAAAAGTTCTTTAGAAGTTTTAATCAAATTTCAACTTCTAGACTAAACATCTCATGATTGAGACTAATCATTGCAATTATCGTTACTGTTCTACTGGACAAGAGATAATTTTCTCTAACAGAAAGAATCTATTCCATCTATCATTTTAATATTTTCATGCCATGCTGCATGCATGAAATTTTAAAGAAGTAAAATTAATTCAAAGACAGCAAATAAACTGTGTGATTAATAACCAGGCTAAAAAGTTTCACAATGACTGGATGAGAAAAAACAGGATGAGAATTTATTTTGCAAAACTGGATCTAGACATAAAATTTCTGCAAAATCAATCAAGTCTCTTGCTATTAAAAGTTGCATTGAGGAATCATGAATATAATGGACTGTATTAAGATGCTATGTCAGACTCACCTTATGTGATTTTGAAACCCTACCAAAAGATCTCCCCTAGCATTGGCAAAGCAAACACTTCGCAGTGTATCATCAAACCATAATTCACGCACCAAGGTATTGGTTACATCCCAAATCTGTCATGGAAAGGTAACACCACAATTTAGGAATAAAAAAAAGAGTTTTGAGCACTGCATTACTTGAATCAGTAATTGGGTAGTTAATTTCTGCATACATATAATATTAACATTTAAAATACAGTTTTTCATCAGGTTCAAGTTTCTCCTCTATTTTTTTTCAACCTCCTATAAAATACCAATTTTTTTCCTTGTTTCATCCCATATTACCTTTCCTTTGCAGCCACTTTTCTCTCTATCTCATCTGAACTCTCGCTTTACTATCTCGATATTTCTATCATGTATCTATCTTTTCCCTTTCTCATCCCCCCACCTCTCCCTCTCTCTCTCTCTAGTTAGTAAGGAAAGGACCCTGTTAGAAATTTACTTGTATTTGTGTATTTTATACTGGGTGATGTTTCACAAAGATTTAAGTATGACTTAGAGACACACTAAATTGCCGACGCATACATGATATGCAATGCGCAATCTTATTGATCAATATGCAGTAGTGCGCGTTCTCTTCTTATAATCTGACCGATAAGATCATGCTTTCATAACACACATAATTGAAATTTTATGTGCGACTCTTAGTCATACTTAACACTTTGTGGAACACCCCCCTGGTGAAAAAAATCCATCAATTATACACAGACACACGCATACTCGGTCTTTTATGAATTTACCTTGAGAGCCCCATCATCGCTGGTTGTAGCAAACAAACCTAAAGATGGACAACTGCACAATGCAGTAATCTGTCAAGAAAAATAAAAATAACTTGTACACATGTACAGTATAATATAAATTACAATTGATTGTACAGTATGTATAAACTAAATTAATAAATTATCACTTTATTCATTTGCAAATTGCAAATCTCATTTCCATCAACACAATCATCATCATCACCATCATCAACATCCCCATCACCATCATCATCAACATCAACATACCCACCACCACCACCACCATCATCATCACCATCATCATCACCATCACCATCATCATCATCAACATCAACATACCCACCACCATCATCATCACAAACACCATTACAATAACATCATTTGTTATGTCAGCATCTGATATTGCAATATCCCCTATTAGGTCTATTGTTTAAGGCAATATCCAGACATTGTTTAATTCTTAATCGTTAGCATTCTTATTCTCCGGACTTCAACTGATTTCTTATCCTAGTCCTTTACCTGTTTAGTGTGATCATGATCTTTAAGATGTTTAAGCGGTCTGATCCCAGGAATCTTATTGGCAGAGATGTACTGGGGTAGCTGTGATGTTGGTATGTTCAGTGATGAAAAGCTTTCACCATCGTTGTCACATGATAATTCATACATATTCACTACACTGCATTGAATTAAAACATAAACAAAGCATGAGTAAAAATAGCAATCAATCATGCAAACCATCCTACTCTGCAAGCATATAAATTAAAAATTTGAGAAGTACTTTGAAATTGTGAAAACAAAATCATAAATGTTTCCAGATTATGTATTATTGTAACTCCTATTGGAAATTCTTTTAATGTTCATTATCTCATGATAACATTCTTTAAATCATTTTCAAAGAACAGTATTTCAATGAAAAAAAAAGAAAAATAATGCAAATATAAGGTCTCTATAATACTGGTGATTTAGGCATGATTTACACACAAATGCTCTGTATCAATGAAATGATTAATAGAAATATAAATAGGAAATTAGGTCTACAATGCTAACCGATTAAAATGGGATTAATGTCATTTCACAATTTTTTTTATATGAATGTTGTATAATAATTGAGCATATTCACTGGCACTTTATTCACCTACAAATACAACAAAACTACATCCTTATCATTTAGTGTTCTCAAGATTCCGTTAAATGATGTGTTAGTAAGAAATATTTATTAATTCCAGATTACAAAATTAAAGTATATCTCCATGCTACTCACTATGTTGGTAAGACAGTGCACAATATATTGCCTAGCATTGATAAATGGGAAGGAGAAGTGGTGCATGCTATCTAGAAATGAGAAGAAACGTGCGAAGGATTCAAGGAAAAGAACAGAAAATAGGGAAAATAATGTTAAAGCGATGAAACATGAATCAAACAGGTTAGAGTAAAAGTTGATGAACAGAATATGAAAGATCATATAAAGAGACAAATGCGAGGTAGAAGGGGAGAAATGAAAGGAGAGATGTAAGGATAGAGATAGAGACGTGTTGAGGTGCAAGAAAGATGATAATGTATTGATAAATATAAACTCAAGGGAATGTAGAGAGAAATGCATGAAGTTATATAGGGCAGTGATAGAGATTTAATAAGTGAGTCCCATCATACTAGAAATGCAATTGATCCCATTGATCTAGACTGGAAATTCAGAGACACCATCACCAAGAATAAATATATAGTAAGTATTCTCCAAAGTATCAGGAACCATCGTGCATGCCATAGTAGAATCATGACGACAATGCATGTTCATTTTATTGAATAAGGAGCAGTATATACACCTCTTTTTCTGAATTATGGAATCAATGATTTGCCATATATACAATTTTTAATTAAGGACTAGTGAATATACCTCTTTTGTTAATAAACATCTTTCATTAATAGAGATAACTATTACAGGAGTACTTCTTATTCTAAATATTGAAACAGTGAATAAACCACTTCTATATGACATTCATTTTCCATATTTGAGATCAAAAGATCAATCTCAAATGTATGATATAATTACCAGTGACAGTAGGCCTACCATTTCAATCAATATAAATTACCACGGCAAACATTCCTGAATAGACAACCCCAAAAAGTGTCAAGGAAATTTAATATAATAAGCAACAATTTCATCAATGAAAAATTTCATGCATGAAACCTTGGTTATTCAAGTGAAATGAAGTATTTTAAAGTACAAGCAGTATGACACCAACAAAGCAAAAAATTGAAAGTTTCACAAAAGAAAAAAATATGACTTTCAGCAAACTGGTGTAGCATGATTACATAGTACATCTGAAAAGGTTATTACAAAGCAAAAATCATTTCAGATGAAAAGTTGCTGACAAATAAATTATTAAATGAAATATTGATATGTTGTGATTATTTTATCTCATGATACTTACTCAAGGTGTGAGACTTTATCAACACTAATGGGAAGAGTTTGCATGTGTGATGTATGGTTTTTAATATAGGATTGGGATTTTCAGAAAGAGTGATATAGGAAATTTGTCAACATTAGTACATTGTGCATTGCAGGAACATGTGAAATGCAAGAAGAAGCAATAGGATATGTAATCAAGGAAAAGACTACAATTACACAAGGTTAAATAAAACAGATTGTGAGAATAAAACATACCACTTTAAGACAAGAGAGCTTGATAGCTTGAAGAGTGTTACCTATTCCTATCTCCCAGATCTTGACAAGCTGAAAAATAAAGATCAATAGATGAAAGAATAAAATGATCATAGAAAAGGATGAATAATAGACGGATTAGAAGCTTGTGAGAGGTGGGTCGGTATTGCAGTAAAAGATGTTTTACATCTACAGTGTTGACATTAATATAATCCAACATACTAGATGTCATTCTGTCAACCTGATTCACTGCCCCCCCCCTCAATAATAAGACAACGTCCTTGAATTTTCTCCCTCATGGAATTTACTTCTACTGCGGACTTAGATTTTTATCATGTTCTTTCATATTTGGTTAAAATTCTAGTCTTGTGTTATATTGTGTAGATCTGTAGAAAGGAATTATGAACCAAGATAACAATACGTTTTTTGTGGTATAATCTTGTGTGCGTCAAGATATCACTAAAGTTTTATTGTTGAATGAACAAGTTTAGAAACATTATCTTTTCAGACTGCAAAAGGAAAAAAAAATATGATATTGATTATACAATGTTGCATCAATAAACATTTGCTACATATTAATTCATAACTAATTCATTTACAATATTGTTAGGAAGTTTCAGGTTTTTCTTAAGTTAAACTGATCTTAACATTTCGTATGATTTTAATATTTTAAATTAATGTATGTATATGTTTATAACCACTGGAAGTGGGGCAGAAGGCGTATTGCCAGTTATTCAGTTAACTATTTCTACCCCTGGCAATCCAGTGGTTAATTTCTATCTTATTGTTCATTCTTTGATATCTGAATTGTATGTATTCTTTATGTTCTCTTCATTTTGCCAAATAAATAATAATACTAATAATTTGAACATTTGAGACATACACTGCTATTATTTCTCTCTGTCACCTGATCAGTCACCTGATGATCAGCCATGAATCATTGCGATCATACAAAGCACAGAGGATCTTTTGAGAATACAGAAACAACTGTGCCTCACATTTAATTTCAATTAAAATTAATTTATTTTGCACTATTCAATAAAGATTACATCAAAATTGCACAACCACCAATCAGCATTTAAATCCTTCACTCTAAATTGGTATTAGATATTCTTCTATATTATATATTTACGTGTAGAATTCATAAACAAGAAAGATCTAGTGCTTGGCTGGCAGATGATCCTTCATCTTACCTTGTCTGAACCACATGAAATAAGCCTGTCTGCACTGGCTATATAGTTATCCACCTCTGGTCCATAGACTCCATGGGAACATTCTAGTGCTAGGACACCCCCTCCATGAGCTTTCAGTGGGTACTTCATAGAGTGAGATTGACATTCTATCAGTGAGATCTGACCGCTAGCTAGACCAGCAAAGATGAGGTAATCACTAGTAGGAGTTTCCTCACAGCCATTAGCACAATCCTGGGAAGTAACACACACAAAAAAAAAATTAAAAAGAGAAGAAACAAAACTGTGATGAATATGATTGATATATTACCTGATATAACCATGAGAAAACCTTATAGTTTTCTGCAATTTGATGTTTCTTTCCCAGCAAACAAATCTTTATAAATTTCTTTGGATTGATGTTGTGTTGAGAAAATCATTATGATTACCCTCAACACCATCATCATCTTCATCGTCACCATCATCATCATCATCACCATTACCATCATCTTCACCATCATCATCATCATCCTCATCATCACCATCATCACAACCACCATCATCATAATTCTAATCATCATCATCCTAATCATCATCATTATCATCATCATCATCACCACCATCACCATCATCATCATCATCATCACCATCTTCATCATCATCATCATCATCCTCATCATCATCATCATCATCATCATCATCACCATCTTCATCATCATCATCATCCTCATCATCCTCATCACAATCGTTACCATCATTACCATCATGATGATGATGATAATCATTGATAAAACCACCTGGACTTCTGTGTACTTTAGTTAACCGTTCAATGACTCACAAGGAAGATCATGACACACTTCCAGGATTATCTTACCAATTTGACTAAGGCTAGACTTATAACCGATTCCTCAGGCATCATGGGTACCAGAAGTTCTTTAGCCTGACATGGATTGGTAGAACTATCAAAGATTAACACATCACCCATCTCAAGAACAGTGAAGATCAGAGAATTCTTGGGGTCATAGACGATATCAGTCAGCACCTACAGAAAAAAATATTACAAAGAAAATATCATAAAAGACCCTTCACTGGATGTCATTGCTTGTCTATATTAATAAACTTTGATTTGAAGTTTTTTTCAGATCAGCATCTTCCTGGCTAGGATGAAAAAAAAACAGCATTTAAAAATTCTGGTTTATGTTAACATCATTAACTTGCAACTTTATACTAGCTGCAGGTGTTTTGAATGAAGAGCTATAAGGGACTTCATCAACACCTTTTATTTTGCAAGTCTAAAAATCATATCAGCTAGAGATGAACGACATGAGTTACAGTTAGGCCTGTCAGGGAACTGTTTTATGCTCAGCAATTACCAATTTCATTCTCTGTAAATATCACTGATATGATTGCGAAAAGGCCCTGAAACATAAAGCTCAGAATTACGATTGATCTTTAGACAGACTTCTATGATCGATCGTTGTGTATCATCAATCGCTATACATCAGCCCCACTGTTAATCAATAAGGGCCCCTGCCCCCCCCCCCCTTTCTCTGACTGTGACTATATAACTGTTTAATGTTTTAAAGAGAATGTTTAATATCTTCTGACAAGTTTAATAATACAGTATCCATCATCTTCCTCATGATACAATGATTTCATGTCCTGGATATAGTCCATGAATGTTTTTAACCAACCCACCTGGTAAGATGGCATAGGATATATGATGGTAAGCTCTGTCCCTGATACAGCCGATATCAATCGTACACCACCATCCTATTTAAATGAATCATGAAAAAAAAAAAGTTTAAGGATACCAATCGGTATATATTCCAGTTTGGGGTTATATCATATTTATGAAAGCAATGACCAAATACAGAGATCAAATTCAGTGTTATGGGGAGAGGGCTTATAAAATTTGAAAAATGACATTTCTGCTGAAGTAAAGGCTAAGAAATCAATATCAATATAGTATATAAAAATATAATCAAATTAAATTCTTAAAGTAGAATGTTCATCCCTGAACTCATTAGTAATACAAGGAATCATACATCTATATCTAAAAACTAAAAATTGAATGAGAACATGTTAACTTCAATTATTCATCAATTAAAATGTAACATTTACAAATGAATTTTCTTGTTTAAACAAATAATTTCATATTAAATGTTTACTGATTTCATGAAAGTCTGATAAACTTTGACCCTGGACTCACCTCAGCTGCACATAGTATTCTAGATGGTGAAGAAGGACTGGTAATCCTAGCCAGTTTGTGAACGCATGACCTTACTGGTGTGAATAGATGATGGAACTATGGAAGAAAAGTATAATCACATCCATTATCAAAACTAAGTAATCCATGGATTTCATAATATACAAATATTGAACATTTACAAAACATTCAAAATGAAGCTTTGACAGTTAAAATGGAATGAAAGTGTTATTACATAATCTTTCAAACTCATAGACCCGTATTCCAAAGTCAGGCTTATCTAAGACCATGGTCTAACTCTGTGCTAAAATTACATGGAGCCAAGAATTCAAAAATTCTGTTTCTCTTGTATATTTCTTATGTTTAATATTTTGCTTTCAAAATGAAAAAAAATAATTCAAAATACTTAATTCATCATTTGGGTGTCATATGAGTTAATAAGTTGGATGTGTACTGTTAGGGATTTGTGCCCCAAATGACCCTCTATAGTTAAACCACAAGTTTAAACCAAACCAGGGTTTAATTTAAACCTGAGTTCAGAACACGGGTCATTGTTTTTACGATTCTGTGCATGTAAATACAGTACTCACCAAATTGAAATTCCACACTTTAATATCATGTAATGTGTAATAGTAAAGTTGATTGGAGTTTGCCAGTTTCATTCCTAATACTTTCTCCCCTACATTTAACCTATGAGTCTGTGAATAACAATAACCAAAGAACAGCATCAATTATAATTGGTTTTAATATCATTTTATTCCTAAAGATAAGTTACTAATTTTCTATCAGACCTGTATAAAAAAATTGTTAATTGATAAGTTAATCATAATCCAAAAGGCACCTAGACATCTGAATATCCTTTTTGCATTTTGGGGTTTTATTTCATGAATACCTTTTCAAAACTGCAGTGTGTTGAATATTGACTTGCTATTACAGGGGCCGCGGAACGGTTTTCAAAGTGGGGGGCTGAGCCAAAAGTGGGGGGGCTGACAATGCTAAAAATCACAATTATAATGGTAATTTTTACGTTTTTGTACACGGTTTTGGAAAAAAGTGGGGGGCTGAAGCCCCCCAGCCCCCCCCCCCCCCCCCGGTTCCACGGCCCCTGCATTACTGTTATTGTTGTCATTTTTATTTTAACAAATTACATACATGTTTAGTTGATATTGTTATTCATTTTTCTTTTTTTTCTCCTTTTAATGAATAGTAATATATACTTAACAGCTTGTAACACACAAATTGACAACTGAACAGTCAATGAGTACTAACCAATTCAAAGGTATCTAGCCTCCAGATCCGTAATGTTCCATCTTTAGAACTTGATATAAGGAGAGGATCGGCAGGATGAATAACAAGACCTGCATGACCAAAAAAAATCAATACCAAAAATATAAGTTGTGTATATTGTATCACCATAATTTTTTTCCACAGGAAAATACCAGTATGATTCAATAATATTCATGTTTGACAAATCCTAAACTAAATAATACATTTCCTGATAAAATTTCATTTTGCTTTTCCAATTTTCACATAAATAATGCATGAGCTCCAGATATTTAGTATTCAGCTCCGATAATATCAGTGAAATTTTTGGTTTTGACAATCAGTTGAAACACACTTGTATTTGCTAATAAAGTAACTGTTATAGAACATTACTGCTGATAACCTACATGAAACTGTACAGAGATAATGAGATAGCAGTCCCAAAAAATGGTGTCAAAGAAACTCGTGTATGTTTGCTTTTTATTTAACTTTACAACTTCAAATTAACAGTACAAAGAAGAATTGCTCTTTCAGATCAGCTTATTTTCTCATTTTTGCTATTTGAAGACAAAATTATTATTTTGGCTATTTACAGAGAACCTTCTCTGGCAACTTAATGTTGGTTTGGGGGTGGCTGGTTACATATCTTTAAGTGCATCAAGACTCTCTTGAGTCAAATGAGATGCAAGTTACATTCATTATTACTATCATCACTACTGACATCATCAACATGGTAAAGTTTAAATGAATACAAGAAGGTCTACTTCTGCCTATCACAAAAAAAAGTCTAGTAAATATTAAAGGAAATACTTTCAATCATATGAAATTAACTAACCAGTAACACTAGCATAGTGGCCGATGAATTGATGGACTTCCTTAAACACCACAGCGTTCCAGACCTTAATTGCCCCATCCATAGATGCTGTGATGCAGTACTCAAGCTTGCGGTAGAAAACAAAACTAAAAGACAAAGAAAATATGTGTTCTTAAAAGATATCCGGTTTCCTTGCAGAATTAAAGGATTTTACTTTAAGTACCCTGTATAGAATTCCTTTGAAGAAATATGGGGAAGTGATAGAACATGGGGATTTTCATGCAAATGAAAGCATTTGATTAAGTTTTCAAATAAATGCAGATAGTTTCTCAGTTTTCACTGTATTTGCATACAGTATTGAGGTCTTAGCATTTATTTGTTGAAACACTGTACCTATAAGCTTCAATAGTAGTTAATGTGGGTGTAAGACAGCACCCTGATGTAATATAACATATATCTACTGTCCTAACAATAATTGATGTCTGCTACTTTGACAATATATTCAGAGTTATTGCTGTACCAGGAATTGTGAAATGTTAATACTAACGTTTACACAGTTGTTCAAATGACATCAGAGCAAAGCAATACATCTCTCTCTTTTAAATGATTGGAGAAAACCTGGTTTATGAATTATAAAACACATAACTTTTCTTTGTGGCCTTCTAGGAACAGCATGATACCCATAAAGTAAATGTGAAGGACTATATCAAGATTCTACTTTGTTTTCATTAAAGCAAAAGAAAAAGATGCTGAAGGTAATCCTACATTAACCTTTGTAAAACTTAACATTTCTACTTTTGTGAGGATTCTATGAAGTTCATATGAAACATTCTACGGAATCTTACTGAATCCTTTCTCTTTAGAAGTTGTATCAAATTTGAAAGAAGAACATGTAACAATCGTACATGTAGGCCCACTCTTAAACTGATATAAAAGTGAAAGAGCTGAACTAGATTGATCCTTGACTGCACAAACACTCAAAAGTTATGCCTTCTCCACTGCCAGAGCAAAGTAATATATCTCTCTCTTTTAAATGATTGGAGAAAACCTGGTTTATGAATTATAAAACACATAACTTGTCTTTGTGGCCTTCTAATATTATGAAACCCATAAAGTAAATGTGAGGTATTATATCAAGATTCTAATTTGTTTTCATTAACGTAAAAGAAAAAGATGCTGAAGGTAATCCTACATTAACCTTTATAAAACTTAACATTTCTACTTTTGTGAGGATTCTATGAATTCATATGAAACATTCTTTAGAATTTTATTGAATCCCTTCTCTTTAGAAGTTGTATCAAATTTGAAAGAACGTGTAACGGTCTTTAACTGTCATACATGTAGGCCCACACTTAAAATGATATAAAAGTGAAAGAGCCAAACAAGATGGATCCTCGACTCCAAACAGTCCAATGTCATGCCTCCTCCACTGCCAGATTGAAACTACATTGCATATTTCATTCTAATATTTTTTTTAAAAAGGTGTATTTTAAGGTAAATATTCATGACCTCTATCATCACAAAAATAGGATGGACAGAAAACATGCATCTGCCAAATAAAAATGACATCATTTTAATACACAAGGTCATCAAATTTCCATGTCATATTGATTAACATGTTGGATTAAAGAAAGCATTAAGATATTTTTCGCTCATTCAATTCATGGGATGATGTTGAATCAAGATCACAAGAGCGCTCTGGTGGTCAAGTGGTTTAAAACATTGGTTTAGTAACACAGGGGTCATGGGTTCAAATCCCTCCCGGGTTTTCTTTGAATATTTTTAACAGCAGTTATTTCTCCTCATAACAATTGTAAATGCTGTACTGTTTAGAGACATATGATGACATTTGATGTGACAAAGGCACTAGAGCTTTGAATACTGCATTATTGTACCAAGAAGGCATCATAGTGATATAACCAGTTCAAATTATTAGTTTCCTTCTTCACATAATTCTACTATGACAAGTAAACCATGTGCATTTACCAAGTAAGAGCAGATGCATGCCAATTCTTGATGCAGTAAACCTCTTTGTTTGTGATGTAATTGATGATGTGAATACCCTCATCACAAAGAGCAAATAATTGATGACGTTTGCGATCAACCCGAACATCTCTAACCCAGTCATCTTCTGTAATCTCGCTTTCGATTGGCCGACCTCGAACAAGAGGGTCACGGATCTGCATGCAAAGAACAATCAATTTGAAAGTAACCATGATAATCTCTTTTGTTTTTGTCAAATCTTTCCAAATAGTCTCTTTTTTGTTATTCAGTGATACCTTTCTGTACCTATATATAAACAACCAGGAGCCAACCTTTGATACCTGCTTTAGTTGATGAACTTTTAAAAGTAGATAATAGTTTGCAAATGATGTCCAAAAGACATCACTAATAAAGTACTCAAATCAATTTTAGATACTTTAGCCTAAAAGTTATCAGGTCCTGTTTAGTATATCATGCAGATCCACGCCGAAAGATTGTTATACTAAAAGATTTTGAGGTGTGAATCACAGTTATCAAAAAGTTATCCCAGAAGATCATAGACTAACCTCCACATGGGTCATCTTCCAAGCTTGTAAAAATCCTCGGCCACCAGTCACAAGTTCATCCATGTCTTCATTATATACCATACTGGAAATTGAAGAGAATTAGACAAATGCAAACCAATAAAAATTAAACTTTTTTCTTCTTCACCATTCAACCAAAGGTCATTCAAATGTATATTATTTTTACAAATCGACCAATCTTCATATTGATCATAATCTGAATTTTCTATACCAATATCTTATTTTATTTGTTGAAATCACATCTCAATTTTGATAAATTATTTGTGTCTTAAACAGATTGAAATCTTTAATCTTGAATCTTGAAAGATACTTACCATAGTATAGTTTCTGAGCAGTGTGATTGAGTGAGTTCCATGCAATTATTATTGAGATCACTAAATACATGCAGAGTCACATCAGGGGAATAACCAACAAATACCTGAAGAAATAAAAAAAGTTATTATCAATGTACATATGTGATCCATTTACATTCATTCTTTATTTGATAATATTTAGTATCATAGGAATAAAGAACAGCTGTTTTTTAGCAATAGTTTCAGGAATCAATTAATACATTATTTAAATCACTTCCATAAAATATTGTAGATACCTGAACAAATCTTTGTAAAAATTAGAATTGAAGACAAATATTATAGATTCATACTTTTTAGTTTGCTTCTTACAACAAGCATAAATATGGCGGTGAAAGTAAAAGTGACAAACTCAAGTACCATACCATCATTGCAACTCACCCTATGTTGTGGTACAAATATAATCCTGGACATGAGAGTGTTTATCTTGATTCTAAGGCAATTGAAGAAAGAAAATAAAAATGTAGAGATACATTTGCATCTACACATAAACATCAATGGCTAGTGATTAAAGACATTCAATAAACAGCCCAGTCACTTACTTGAAGAACGTATTTAATTCAATGTATGGATCTCAACAGACGGATGAGTAAATTTATTTTGGCATTTTATGAAGCATATATGATATATTCTTAAAGCAAATAATTAATAATATTGCCAGTGATTTAAAACAATCTTGTCAACTAGGCTATTGTCAACCATGAACTTTGAATCCTGAACTAATTTAAACTGACTATATTTCTAAAAAAAATCAACAATTTTTTATTTAAGATCATTATTGATCATTTGTTCCTTTCTCATTTTTTCAAAAAAATGGTCAATAAAATTTCATAATTCCAATCACTTAAACCTTTTTTTTAAACTCTCAGTTAACAATTAATAACATTCAATTTATTCTTTAACCATGATCACAAACTTTTGTAAATTCTGTATTCATATCAAAAAGTGATTTTAGCAAACTATTAGTACTATCTCATTTTTTTCAGAGACAATTAAAAAGCAACACATTAAAAAAATTACCTTTGACATTTGACCTCCTCATCAGGCAAAGTGCTGACACACCAAAAGTAGACTTCATTGATGACACCAGTGTCTACTTGAGTTACATATATGTTACTATTGGTGCAATGATAGAACGTCATACATCTGATCACATGACGATGATGAAAGGTTTGGGCCAGCTATAAAATAGAAAAAATCTTGGGATCTAAACAGCTATAGTACTAATGTTCAATTGACCAAAATCAGGGCTCGACACTAGCGGCGGTCCCAGACCGGTAAAAATCGCTGTCGGGCCGGTAGATTTTCAGAAATAGGAAGATTTACTGGTCCGACATGACCAGTAAAAATATCATTGTCGGGCCAGTAATTTTTCCAAAAATAGCAAGATTTTAAGGGTCCGACATGACCAGTAATAAAAACCATTGTTGGGCCAATAACTTTTCCAGAAATGGTCAAATTCACTGCAAAACCATTCCCCCCGATAAATTCTGTCATTCACACACAGAATACACACAGAATGAATCACACGTAATTGCTACTAGAGCAGATACAATGTACATATGTAGCTAGCCAGCCACACAACTCACGTGGTAAATTCTTTACTGGCTGCGCGAACGAAGCTCGGCTAAACTCTGGCAGAAATCTCTCACAGAACTGTCAAAATTCGCGGTTCATACTCATGAAAGGCTCTTATAATGTCCATATTTCCTTAAAAATTGGAGTAACTCTGTCATTTGTAAGCAGTAAAAGGATAAATTTTCACTTTTGTTTGGTTCAAACAGATCGGGTTTCGGGTGATATCGTCTGAATACAAGTTAGCCCCACATATGCATTTATGTGTGTGTTGAAAAATTTATTTTCTGACTTTCTTTCGTAGCTATTTTAATTGAGCCAAAAAGAAATTGATAAATTATTTTGTGATAATAGTTTTAGCTTTCTTCCTCTGTTTTCTTCCTATCTTCCTTTCCTTCTTTCTTTTCAATCTTTCTTTGTTTCTTCCCTAATTTGTTTTGTTACTGTCTTTCTTTTTTATTTTCCCTTTTTTTCTTTAATTCGTTCTTTCATTCTTTCTATCCTTAATATTTTTCTCTATTTCTTTTTTTTTCTCTCTTTCTTTCTTTCTTCCTTTCTTCGTTCCTTCCTTCTTCCTTCCTTTCTTCGTTCCTTCCTCCTTCCTTCCTACATTCCTTTCTTTCTTTCCTTTCTTTCTTATTTTCATTCCTTCTTTATTCCTTCATTCCTTTCCTTCTTCGGTTCTTTCTTTCACTTTCTTTCCTTCCTTCCTTCTTTCTTTCTTTCTTTCTTTCTTATTTTCATTCCTTCTTTATCAAAGTTTATTCCTTCATTCCTTTCCTTCTTTAGTTCTTCCTTTCTTCGTTCCTTCCTTCTTCCTTTCTTCCTTCCTTCCTTTCTTTGTTCCTTCGTTCCTTCCTTCTTCCTTTCTTCCTTCCTTTCTTTCTTTCTTTCTTTCTTATTTTCATTCCTTCTTTATTCCTTCATTCCTTTCTTCCTTCCTTCCTTTCTTCGTTCCTTCCTTCTTCCTTTCTTTCTTTCTTTTTGATATTTTTCTTTCTTTAATTCTATTGCTTGCGTATTTCCTTCCTTCCCTTATTTATTTATTTCTTTCCTTCTATTGATCATTTTACCTTTCCTTTATTTCTTCCTTAATTCCTTTCTTCCTTCTTTCAATCCTTCCTTCCTCTCTTTCTTTCTTTTGTCCTTTCCATCTCTCCTTTAACCTTTTCTTTTTTTATTGCTTCTTTCTTTCCTTTACTTCTTTCTGGATTTGTTCTTTCTTTCTGTATTGCTTGCTTCATTTCTTTCTTTCTTTCTTTCTTTCTTTCTTTCTTTCTTTCTTTCCTTCCTTCCTTCCTTCCTTCCTTTCTTTCTTTCTTTCTTATTTTTGTTCCTTCTTTATTCCTTCATTCCTTTCCTTCTTTAGTTTTTTCTTTCTTTCCTTCCTTCACATCTATCCTTTCTTTACCTTTTCTTTTTTTTAACTTCCTTCATTCCTTCCTTTTTTATTCTTTCTTTCTTTCTTTTCTTCCCTTTCCTTTCTTCCTTTCTCTTATTCTTTCTTTCCTTCTTTCCTTCCTTCCTTCCTTTCTTTCTTTCCTTCTTCGTTTCTGTCTTGCTTTCTTTTTGTCCTTCATTCCTTCATTTCATGGGGGGGGGGTTACGAAAGGCTAGACAAATAAACTTGCGCCTTTTCTTAATGTTTTCTTCATTTTTTGGGACCAGTAGATTTTAGGTTCGGACCAGTAAAAATTTGAAAAACTGGGTATCTACTGGTCCGACATGAATAGGGTGGACCAGTAGAAAAAATGGGTTAGTGTGGAGCCCTGTATAAATAAATAAATTTTTATTTCAAATTCAATAAACTATTACATACAGCGTTCAAGATTACACTTTCATAACTAGGATCTAAAAGAGGTATCCCCTGCACCTCCCAGATTTAAATTTGGGGACAGTAGCCATACTGCTACAAGTTCTACCTGTTAGGCCTACATGCATGAATGGTAAAAAAAACATTGTTTGCATCAGAGCAGAATATCTTTATTAGCTTAACTACTAGACCAAAACTTCAGTCTCTCTGTTTCATCATTTCTTCTACTGGACTATCTTGCTTCACTACATCTTCCTTTATACCATTCTGTTTTAGCACTCTCTACAGGGGACCAATTCCTCCCCCCCCCCCACACACACACACACATCAATTATGCATTTTTGCTTTTAATACATTTTTCATGGAAAGATAGATTTATAAATGAGTAAAGTTTTGAAAATAACCAGAATCTAGTAATGAACAACATCCCATAACAAAATAAGAATCAATGTTATTCAACCCCGGTATTTAAACTAAACTCTGTTTTTTTTTAAGAGAAACAGTATATAATCTATCGTATGGGGCATCAATCCCTCAAACTGTGAGATGACTAGTTGTGTTGGAGGAGAAACCTCCAAAAAAGTGAACAAATATATGTTTAAATCCTCTAGTTGGATTTCAGCTGTCTACTATTAAAAGTTTCAATTAAACCCCTTGTATCTATTATTTTATTCAGGATGGGGGTCAGATGTCTAGACACTTAAGCAGATAAAAACATAATCTTTTGCTCTGGATTTACAGATAATTACAGATAATTATTTACAAATAATTACTTCCAAATATCAATATTTCATTAATCAATTGGAAGTTCCAATTGATTAATGAAATATTGCAAAAAAATTCCTGGAATTGCAGTCTTGTTCGGAAATGTAACAACTGAGTACACATCTAGTCAAATGTCTTACCATTACCAAGAGTTAAAATTTCATTCAGAATGCTGGCCAATTACTTTAAAATTGTGTACCTTGAAAAATGTAGGCCTACTTACAAAAAAGGGCTAGGCCCTAATGTGCGTGTATTTTGAGTTTTGTCAGACGTGTATCAATCAGATTAATTATTTACGTCTGGGACCAACCTTTACATCACCATCTGAAAGACGTGACCAAGGCTCGAATCTCGAACCTCTGCATCAATTTGTAACTTCCTCACATACATGATGTAGCTGGATTACTAAGGCACACGCCACAACGCCGTAATGAAGAAAAAAGGACTGATTTTTGGTGGCGTAATGCAGAATTTAAATTTGATTATAAATTTCCTCCCCAGGACCGCGCCAATTCTTCTGACGTCACCAGGAGCTGGACATAGAGGAACAGAAGATGCTACATCCAGAACTGAACCTTAGGCTTATGTAATAATCTTAGACCAAAAGCTTCGGTCTCTGTTATGTTGGTTGTTCAGCTGAACTCCGTTGGCTTCACTCACCAAATACAGAGACCGAAGTTCTAGCGCGATCTATACAGGGGACTCAATGGCCATATGTTTATGTAATTAAGATCGGATAAAACAGGGAAGTGAATTTGCGAGACAGCCGAGGTAAGTCACTGTTTTTGTTCCTTTTTAACTTGATTTTTCTCCATTTTTTTGGCAATTAAGGTCAAGAGGGAATATTGATTTGCATTTTAGGCATGTAATTTGTCAAAATTTTTATTCATTAGAGACAAAAATTGAAGAGCCCCGACGGGGGGATTTTGCATTGCAAGTCCCCTAATGGTGGCTGCACGTTAGCGAGCCGTCTGTGTACGAGGAGAAATTAAAAAAAAAAAAAGGTTAAAAAACTCCTCTAAACAGACGGCTGCCAGCTGTCTATAATAATCTATACATCATATGCATGATATAAATGGAGTTACCAGGTAAATGGTAATAATAAAAATATATATATAAAAATTGTAAAAATGCAGTGTATAGTCTGGTTCCTAATACTATAGTATAGTACTTCTACTTGATCTAGTATCAAAGTATGGGGGGTGTCTGGACACGATCCATTTTAAAATGTCATGAACTGAACTATGACTAGTATGATATGACTATGTTATATCATAACCTTGTTCATTGAATGAGTGACTATGTGATGCCTTCAGCTTTGTTCTCCATGTTCTAACACTAGATCTACAGTGTGTATCCATACTCTCAAAATCGATTATGACATTGGGTTGTAAAGTTACTCTCAACCTTCCAATCCCCTTCCCTTGACTTTCATGAAATCCTTTCGATTCTCCCAACAACACAATTATCATCGCTACAGAAACTCAATGATCACCACCGGACCAGCTCGGGCAGGCATTACGCACGATTTGCGTAGCAGTACGGTACTAAACTTACCTGGAGTCCATAGGGAACCATAACGCAGTGTTCTTCTGGATCTGTAGTTCTTAAAATGTGCTCGAGTTGTTCCCTAACATTTAGCCAAGGCTGGAATTTAGAATCCAGCAATGCCATGGCCAGAATTCAACTCCCTTTCGGGGAATTCGATCTGGATATCTAAGCAATTTGATGTGGTGTGAGTGACCGACGACCGGCGTGACCCGAAACTAGCGCATTGTGAAAATGTAAACAATAAACACGTGCTAGTCAAGCTTAATTCCTCACCGATCTAATAAAGTAATTATGACGTAATACTCGCGGCACGCGCTCAGTGCTTGTGGTGGCGGACTACGTAAACAAGCTATTGAAACAAATAAAAGCAAAGCAAATGTATATGCACCTACCTTCACTGCAACAACATTATTGATAGGTTTTATTATGAAATAACAGTATGTGAAAAGTTCCACACATACACACTCAACCAGTGCGTTTATCTTTATCATCTGCAATCTTGAATAGGTAGCACTTAATTACTCTGAAAGAAGAAGAGTGTGACAAAAAAATAATAATAGAATAGAAAAGCAAAAGGAATGAATGGAAAGAGCTGAAAGATTTAAACAAGTATTCACAAGGATTCATTTTCTCAACAAAATCCCATATTATAACATGG
The DNA here is from genome assembly GCF_018143015.1 of Lytechinus variegatus. Classification (NCBI taxonomy): domain Eukaryota; kingdom Metazoa; phylum Echinodermata; class Echinoidea; order Temnopleuroida; family Toxopneustidae; genus Lytechinus; species Lytechinus variegatus. The sequence continues at coordinate 91,850,737 of NC_054740.1, read as the reverse complement.
TTATAGTTAATATATGCATTTACAGTATACTTTTTTCCAGTATAAAATAAAAACCCAAGCAAAAGTTAAGTTACACCAGTAGATCTTTTTGAAACAGGCACCTGGGGACTGTTTCATAAAAGTTGTCAGCACTGACAAGTTGTCTTCCTCTGACAATTACAATAGTAACAATCAAAGGCAGGTGCCTCTAAGCCAATCAGGTGAATGGATCCACTGAAATCATCAGTGCTGATAACTTTCATAAAATGCCCCCCCCCCCCGTTCAGATCATTAGGGGAATGAATATTAATTTCAACCCTCATCTTATTTTACCATGATTACTGATAATATAATAATAATAGCGGCATATTTACCCAGGGTAGCCACTTCAGTTCCGAAATTCCTGTGGGCCCTGCTATTATTACCCCGGCTTTAGCACGGCTACCTTGATCGGGCGCTCAAGAATTTGAGGAATTTCTTCCTACTGGGTACCCATTCACCTCACCTGGATCAAGTGCAGCACAATGTGGATAAGTTTCTTGCTGAAGGAAATTACGCCATGGCTGGGATTCGAACCCACGACCCTCTGTTTCAAAGTCCGAAGACTAATCCACTGGGCCACAACGCTCCACAGTAGTAGTTCTCTTTTACATTTCTATTTAAACTTTCAACTCATTCAATTTCTTAATTTCTTTGCACAACTCATGTTTTATTTCCCGAAATATATTATCAACCTTTATCTCCATCCCCACTATGCCCAGTCTCTTCTTTCCATCCCCCTTTCCTCTCTGCCCCCTCTCTCTCTCTTTCCTCTGCTTCTCTCTCTTTCTACCTTTAACTTTTCTCTTTTTCCCTTTCTACTCCTTTCCAATAATTTCTCTTTTCTTACACTAAATTTTCTGATCTCACACAGAAGAAAAAATAATGAAATAAACAATAATGATTTGGTTGTTTAAGAAATTGCTTTTTCTTTCCAACATTCTTACACAAATGATATATAATTTCTGCAATTTTAGAAAACCAGCACTTTTGATTACAAAGTAGTGTATAGTGTTAGCATTGTACAATAGATGCAGAGTAGATTTGGGTTTTGAATTGATTGCATAATAATTGTCCCATTGGAGAGTGATACAGTTTTAATGTGATCATCCAGGCACATATCAAATCTAATAATTAGGATGATTAAAAACATTTTTGTTTGAATATCTAAATATGCTTCTATATGAATGCATTTACATACACAGCCTATTATCATACACCAGAGAGCTTGTTCATTTTCATCTGTTGACAGCTAAAAATGGACTTTCATGGTGAAGTGGAAGTTTTTTTAATTCTCACTGGAGGACATTCATCTTCTATTTCTACAAATGGTGTTCCTGATCAACAGAGACAGTTAAGAAGAGTCCCTGGTAACAAGTTCTTAAATCAAACCAATTCATAACCTTACTCTAAATGTTAAGATTATTAATCAATCCCAGTTACCAATAATGTTTGTTAGAGTGAAAATTACTTTCAAATTTTATTTTATTTGAACAAAGGTTTACAACATCAGACTAATGTGTAGATATCTTATATCATTCTATACTCAGAAAGGTGCAAGTTATAAGAAATCCAGTTATAAAGTGCAAACTTTGTGTTGCAATATCATTACATATGATTTATACTGGATGATTATAATCAAAAGCCAGTTTAAAAGAACTCACTGGCTACAGATTCCAGAGGCTACATTCTGTTCTTACAATAGAAATTAATTATACTGCTACAAACATATGACAAGTCTCTGCCTCATTTCCCACTATTCCAGCCTATTTGATCATATATTTGATATATTGATATACATTAAAAAACAGATCATAACTTCTTATACAACACAAAATATACATATATTTTCAGCATGATATTGCAATCATGAGGAAGTCATAACATTCACAAAAACTTCCAATAAAAATATCATTATAAAACATCCATCTTACAACATTAAGTGACATATATATACAGTAATGAAGCTTTAATGAACAACCATTTGGTAGTTTCGTTATGTAGTTTTTGCAGGTTTGAGCTATTTCGCTGTTGACATCTTCATTTACCATAAGTAATTCCATCGGCATAATCATTGCATGAAAACTCTTATCATGAAAGCAGAAAAATAGTCACCTGAAATATCATCAGATGAATACAAAAAAGACATTTCCCACTTATTGTCCTACACTTATAATTTTCTTGATTTTTGGACAAAATTAAGCTTGATAAAAATGAACGAAAAAGCTCAACAAATTTTTGTTGCCCTGACATGATCAAATAACTTGACCTACTTATCATATCCAACAATTTTCTAACAAAAAGATTTACCCATAGCTAGAGAAATCTTGGGAGATTGTAATTTTGAACTATTTTGTTGAGATTTAGATTAGTCCAAAGCATAAATGGTTTTTCCTTCGGCATCCTATTCCCTCACATCCCATTGACACTGTACATACAATATTTTACTGAGCTGGATTGAGGTCCGACTGAACGAGCCATGTTTAGCATCATGAAACTCTCTTTACACAACTATATGGTTCTCTGAATTTCTGGTCCCACTCTAAGTCGCAAGCAAGCAATCTCACAGAGTCTAACGACTGTGCCTTCTGCTCTCTGGCTTCACAAATAGAGGGCGCCATTTATTTTTAATCAAAATTTTCTAGAGTTAGCACCCTCCCATTAATCAATTACTAGGAATAGCTAATGTGAATGAAAAGAAACTACCTGAGTGCATATTTAATGGTATATACGGTAATGGTGGTGGTGAATAATAATATATTTTTTTGTATGTTAGCCAAGACTAATGCCTGATAATAGCAGATGAGTCTTTGCTATAACTGCAATGGTTTACTTGAGATTAAATAAGAAAATATGGTAAGCTGGTGCTCTCCATGTTGGCTTTGTTTCTTCGTGTTTGTGGCAAGCATAGTATTGAATCCTAAATTGCTCATGCCTGAAGGCTTTATATGTTGTCAACCGGTTTATGAAATAAGTCAATACACAAACAACATGGATGTAATAGGTTAGAGAAGGCCATCTTCTGGTGATAATGAATTCATATTCATCTTCAACACATAAATGCAAGGAGCTTACTTGGATGTTTCTCTGGATTTCAAAAACCAATTCAACCTAAAATAATTCCTTTGTTGCTAGATGAGGCAATTACAGTCTGTACCTCCAATGAAATACATGTATGTGTGTATGTCATACATGCAATTAGCATCCCAGCTAATACATATTTTCATTAGACATACAGAACATTTTTTTTTGTCATTGAAATTGTATGTAGGTAGTGAAGTTATTAATGTACGTCCAGGCACTTTGCAGAAATATGAGTTACATTTAGTATACGTATCATTTCTATGGTAGCGAACTAGCGATCCTTTGTAAAATCAATCTTCAGAATAGTGACCATTCCTACCCCTTTCTAGATACAGTAGGCCTATTAATCAATTTACAATTTCCTAATGGTCGGCAAATTTTGACTTATTGGTTGACTTCTGAGAAAAGCTGTAAACATAAACGCAGTTTTCTAGAAGGAATGTATTTTCAGTTAATTACCCATTTTAATAGAAACCTTGTAAAGACTTTTCACACTTTTTTCTTAGTACACAAACAATAAAATTAGTAATTGGAATCTTGATGAATATGCTTGCATTGTATTTTATCAATAAAAAAGGTCATAAAAGGGGTCTTGAATTTTGAAGATGTAAAATGAACTTCTTGAAACAAATTAATACCTGTTCTGAAACATCAGGTAGAATACTCCAGAATGTTAAAAAATAATTGTAAATGAAAGCATTATGTTGAAGTGTACCCATCACAAACAAGGAGAGGACAAAAGTCATTATAATTCAGGATATTTCTAGATTTTGCGAGCATCAACAAGGCTGCTTGTTGAAAGTAACAAGTTCCTTCCAAAAAATTGCACAAAAACAGGATACTTCAGATATTACTGAACCTGATCATACACAATCCTAAGAAGTCAACCAAATTAATGTAGAATTATAAGCTATACATACAATCATTTACCATTACTTTTACAATCCTAAGAGTTACTTAAAACTTTATATTCATATTGCAAATTTAAAAGAATTTCCTCTTATTTACTTAGGTAAAATCATCAACTGAGGACTGACTTGCATAATATGAAAATCATCAAACATGACTGTAATTCAAAAATATTTAGCAGCTTATCAACATATATCATTCATTTCATATAATCTCATATATTTGTATATTTATATACAGTGTAAACATAACCTCTGATTAAACATTACAATATCATACAGCAAAATATACATTCGATGAAATATATCACAAAATTACAAGAACAAAATTTGTATACAATGTTTGGAGGCATTTACATGTTTAAGTATTAAACATGACATAAAACACACACTTTAAAGCAAAATCGAAGCAGTAAAATATCACATGAAAAAATTATATATTTGGTTTCAGAATATACACATATGAGATGAACAGAGTTGCAAAGAAATTTTCTACAGACCAAAATACAAAACATCAATCCAGTTGTATGTACAAAGTTTTTTATCATTAATATTACTGCATGTATTTAAAATTATTGTGTTTACAGAAAATGGTAACATTATGTGTAAAATGCAACAGTAAATCACATATTTTTGAGATATTCAAAGTATACATGTATATCACAATGTCAATTTCTTCCCTTTTTAAATCTCTTAAATACTGATTTCTCTCTTTTTTAAACAGATAAGTTCAGCCTTTTTAAGCCTCAGTATAGACATAGTTTTTATTACTAAATAACTGAATTATGAAAAAACAAGTGATGTAATCAAGACATCAAGCTCAAATTATTGTAAACAATATAACAAAATATACATGTACAACAAAACAGAGCAAAGTTAGCACTTATAATATTGAAGATTATAAACCTGCAGTCTAAGACTCACGATAAAGAAAGAATATGTTGGGGTTCCCCCGCAATGTTAACTTACTTCATTAACATTCATCTAAGAGGTGACAGATTTATGAAATAATACATACTGCATGACATGAGATTAAAAACAATGTTTTAACACTCAAAGTAATGATTCTATCATGTACCATAAACATATAAAAGTAAAGTCAAAGAAATTATTTTCATAAACAAGCTAGCACTTTGCATTTCCATCATAAGAAAAGAAGCATTGCAAAAAAATATAATATCCTCCACCTTGCTAAATCATTTCAAATAAAATCTTCATAGAAGATATAAAATGATAGGAAAAAAGGCAAAATCATACCACTACATTGTTTTCATTTCATATGTGCAAGAACTGTGTGTCATAGGACATCAATTTCCTTGTGGAATTCAGACTAAGAAAATTTTTTTTTTGAAATCATAATTCATGTCCGATCACAAGAGCAAATGAAAATTACCTATTGATCAATACTCAGAGTATAACATATTTCAATAAGTATAACAATGAAACAAAGGCTTAAAAATTACAAGACAACAAAATATGACTTACTGAAAAATACTATGCCATTTAAAGACAACAAAATATGACTTACTGAAATATACTACCCCATTCGAAGTGTTAGCTTTACATGAACACTGCTGGAACATTTTTTATCACATAGTTTTTCAGATGTGTTTTATAACATGAGTAAAATTAATTGCAATGATAAAGTAAAAAAAAAATGGGATGATAGAAACCATTCAGTAACCAATGGATAAGCTAATAAGATCAAATCCACTAATGTTTTAGTTATGCCTTGTCAAGGTTAATAGAGTCAGCAATTTTCTTTGGATGATATGGAATCTCTTGTATTATGGAGTCTTAGATCTTGGTTCCAGCTTTTATCACTGTAACATCATTGATTACCATTAACATACGAGCTTGTGTATAGTTTTGGTAAATCCACCAAAATGCACTTATCACTATTCCAATTCATTGCTAGCTAATATGAATGGATATGCCCTATAACAGTTATGATGTGGAGGATATGAAATGAAAATGTGTTTTACAGGATAAATTTTGCGATTTTACATGGAAATTTAACTTGATCGGGTCACCCGATCAAATTAAAATATCTGTGTGTTTTTGTCTTTCAATTAAATCCTATTCCAAATCATGGAATGGGCTGAAACTTTCAAGACATGTTCTTTGTCTGTAACTTTTGGATATCTAATCACTAAATTTATAAGATAAGTGCTTGAATGCCCATTTTTTAAATTTAAAACAAGCATCGCCGAGAGAGGGCGCTATATATCCAAGATTTGAATATTTGAAATTTTCTCAGAGAAGTGCAGTTGGACAAATATCTAACGGTCACTACGCTTCCGTAAGACTGTCATATTAGATGATATTCGATTATCAATCACATTATTGACCCTTTACCAAAGCTATACACAGGCTTTAACATACGACCTTTATGTAAAATCATGGAGCTACACCGTTAGTACCTCCATTTTGGTAAAATCCTGCTTATCTAACTTTCCTGAGATGCTATCACCATCTCTGAACTCCTCTATTCCCAGAATACAAGAGCTTTGCAGATGAATCCATTCATATTTTTGTAATATTTGAATAGTGTTAGAAGCTATAATTTTGCTTCTTTCAAAAACGTTAAATATAAATTACATAGTCTAAAATCCTATTATTATGTTTCTGTCAAGATGATTATCACCATTCCCTGATTCTTTTATCATATGATCGCATATTGTAAAATGTTCTTATTTCAATGATTTCTTTGTGTAAATGAGATTATGAATTAAAAGCAGATGGCACTTTTTTCAAAGATAAAACTGTGTAAGTTTTAAGAAAATGAAATCAAGTTCATCTTTATGAGAAATTCACATCAATAATTATTGAGGAAGGAAATTTTTCTAGAGGGCAGGAGAAGTACAAATAGTAGAAGAAAAAATAGAAGAGAAAATAAACGAACAGCTAATTTTTTTTTTGCTTGCTGCATCGAGTGAGCGAACATGCCTCAGGCATTTCACACCCAATAAAAACATCATGAGGAAATAATGCATCAAAATGTCATTCTCTTATAGTGGGGACTTCAATTGGAAATGACAATAGGTCAAAAAGAAAAAGAAAAAAAAACAGCATGAAAACATACCTCACGGATATTCAGTCTTTTCTATAATCCATGTTTGATAGTAGAAATATTTAAGCCAGAGTTAAAGTTTATTACATTTTCATCTGTGTTATCAAGAAATATATACAGGGGCAATTAGTAAAATTTATGTTTGATAAATCTCTTTCAAATAACACCTGTAAGCAAGATAACCAGAACCAATTTTCATTAAGAATTTATCTATGTTGCTTTTATTATCAAGGCAAAGACGATGATCAGAGAGAGAGAGAGAGAGAAATTAAGAAGCCAATTATTTCACGAACTTTTATCAACTCACATGGGATTGCCGTTAATAACAAATTTCTAGATATCTTCCTTGAAATTAAAGACTGTGAATAATTAAAGTTGATCATAACAAGGGAATGGAAAGAAAATCCTTGCCCAAAAGCTACATATGAATTCCCATGTTGGATCTATTTCTACTGATAGGGGATCAAATTTTCACTTGTTTGGAATTGGCAAGTAATCTGAATATTTTTAGCTCACTACAATTCTAACTTGGCATTAAACTGTTTTGATAAGAATTCTTACTCTTCTTGTGTATTTCTTATTCATGTCAATTAAAAAAGGGTAATTGAACAGAGTTGTACTGACCGGAATATTAGTTCAAAATATCTTGATTATGTTTATATCCAATATTTATTTCTTAATACACCTTAGAATAACAAATGTAATACAATCTTAAATATAAATCTCTTTAGATGAAGAAATTTCACCCTAATTCTGATCAGCCTACCTGATAATATATATGAATGATAAAAAAAATCACATCAAAACATTTGATGGTCCATGCTGACAAAGGCATGAATTTTACTAACAATCAAATAATCACTTTTAAATAAAAGAAAAGAAATGAATAAAGCACAGAACTGTTCCCTGATTTAAAGAAAAAAGAGAAAATCTTGTAAATATTCAGATCGAAATTATCTAAGTATCTAGGTATCCCGCAAGGGATTTTGTGTATAGCTGAAAAGAAAATAGGCTCCTGATGTTTCACCTCACTAGGTGGGTCTTCATCAGCTCAAGCTTGAAGAATAGTGCGCTATTCCTGATCCAGTGAATTAGCCCGATCAGAGAATAGCGAGCTAAGTTTGCAATGAAGACGGAAATAGCGCGCTATTCTGATCGGAAAATAAACCACCAAAATCTCGGACTTATTTTCAGAATAGCGAGCTAATTCGCAAAATAGCGCGCTATTCTTTTCGCGTCTTCATCAGCTCGTGCTCAAATTTCGGGTTTATCGATCCCACCATGCACTGCAACAATCAATTTCCGGCTCTTACAACAACAAAACACACGTGTACGTGTACGCAGACATACTGTGTACGTACGTAGAGCGCGGTACAACTGCTGTATGCATGTACTGTGTTTATTTACGTACGTTTGCATCAGCTGTTCATTATCGTAGTTCGCATTAACTATTGACAAAATTTGTATTGACCTTTTTGCACTTAATTGTTTACCTTTGCCGTGAATATTTTCGTAAATTCGTGAGTTTCATAAGTCGAGTCACCACCAGTTTAATATGTCACACTGGTGGAGTGAAGAGGAAACTTCCCTGTTGATCAGTTTCTGGAGAGAAGATGCAATTTTTTCGCAAGTTGCGTCCACGTCAACACGCTCGAAGAAAGTGTATGACGCGATCAGCGACAAGCTGAAGGCTGCTGGCGTGGACAAAACACCGAAGTAGAAGTCAAAACTAAACAATCTGAAATCGGAGTACAAAAAAGAAAAAGACAATAACAAGAGGAGTGGGAGAGGCAGACAGAGTAGTAAGTACTACGACGTCATGGACGAGGTTTTGGGGGGTCATCCAGCAATTGACCCTCCAAATATTCTAGAAACCATGACGGACCCCGACCCTGCCGAGGCAGATACCACACGTACGTACGCAGACGGTCCAAATGTTGGCGCGGTAAAATTTTAAAACCGCGCGCTTGTTCCTTTGAAGCGCGCATGCGCTAGTTTCAGGCTTAAACTCGAGCGAGCTGAAGCAAGGTGAAGCTCGAGCTGGTGAAGACGGGATCGCACACTCCCACTGACTTCGGGGTTATTTCTCTGATCCCACATTAGCGCGCAATTCTTCAAGCTCGAGCTGATGAAGACCCACCTACTTTGTGCTGATGATAATAATACCATATTCTTTGGTCATTTAGAGTTATTGCTGGTAACTTAAATGGGGTTTTCACTATGTCATTAGGGTGCTTAGATGGTCAAGAGGGAAGTAATAGACACCATCATATCTTGCGTTCCATAAGTTAATCATGATCGGCTAACCAATGCTAAGTTACCCCACACAATCACAACTTTTCACTGTGTATTTCATAAAAATATGTTTTCAACATATCATCAAGGACTAGTTATATCTTATGAAGACATGCTTTAACAGATCTGTTGGCAAATTATATGATTTATCTAAAACTAAGTTCTTTTAAATGTTGGTGAAACTAAAGATTTTGAACATACTGAAGCTTTTCGGCATGCATTCATCGGAGTAAAATCGGATGAATGACTATACAATGCTAGAGCGAACAATATATCATAGAACCGAAAGAGACAATGGACGCTAAACGGCGAGCTGTGATTGGCTGTCAAAGTTTTGATTCAGTTTCAGGTAAAATGAGATGTTCCAACATAGAACACTATATAAATGAAAATGACAGTCTAAATAGGACATATGCAGGTTAAAGAAAGAAAAGTATGGTCAGCATGCATTTTGACTACTTTTGTCTTTATGGTGTGAAACCACTATTCACGCTTTTGGCAACCAATTAAAAAGTTTTAAAAAGCAAAAAAGCATTGCACTTATTCAGGGATGTCTCTTCATAGCCCACATATCCATATGTGATTTAAAAATACAAGATGTTAACCAAAATCTTTATTTTAGTAGTTTAATTCCAGCAGCACATTTGCAAACTAAGGAAGCTTCTCTATCTGTTGAACTATACAAAGAATAAGACTAAAACCTATGCAAGAAATGAAGAGAAGGACAAAAGTAATCATTGAAATTGATTAGGCTTCACCCATAGCACAAACCCTACTGAAGATTCCCCAGTGATCCAAGTTGGTATCATCTTACTCTGTTTGAACAAGTCCCCTGCATAATAACCACTGGCAACAAGCATAAACGCAAGACCCTCAAAACTAATGACTTTCCCTCTCTGATTTCCCCCGTACCCTCAATACCGCCGTCGAGGACTGAGGACGACGATGACAACCAACCGCTGGAAAAAAATATTGCTCTTGATTATTTATGGAAAGTCCTGCAATATGTAATGAAGATAAGAAGAGGGAAATAAAAAGGAAGCAGGTTTCACGTTACAAGGTAATGATCATGGTGGATGTTTATAAATAGGCTACTGCATTTCAACAAGTGAACTTCGCTTGTGTTTACAACATCGTTACGAGATCTAATTGCAACTGGGGAAAGCAATGTTGCATAAAGATATATTCATCTGCCCATATTGTGTTACAGTATGTTTTATGTTTTGGGATATCTAACCTTCAAATTGCTATCTCAACAAGTAGATGAAAGCACAATGCTCAATTGGCTGGATATAATATTACCTGCTTGAATAAAGATAAAACACAAGTTTATAACTCAATTATTTCACCAATATGCTTTTTTTCAGCTTGCCAGCTTGGGAAGGAGATGAATTTTGTTTTTCTCTCCTTGTCTTGAAGTATCCCTGAAGTGGGGCGGATAGGAACATGGTTAAATGCATACTGTATAAATCTTGTAGCAATTCCAAACCCTCATCGTTCAGTATGCTATAAAAATACTTACAAATCAATAAATGATGCCAATATTTTACAATACTGAACAACCAAGTAGGAATATTGATTTTAGTAATGCACTTTAGGCAAGGTGAATGAAATGGTGGGGAGTTGGGTAAAATGTATTTAGTTGTCTCTCTTATTTCTCTTGTGGATTTAAAGTGTGGTTAGATAGAGCAAAATATAGAGATAAGTTTGTTATTGAAATACGGGCAAGAGGCTTTTCTTCTCTTTCACCTTGCACTGATTTCTCTGCAGTTATTAATTGATGCAAAGCAATTTATAATTGACAGTAGCTAAAACAAAGCTCTCTGAACCCATTAGGTTAATTAACACAAACATATTATATCTATTTTTCTATAGTTGGGCATTATCGGAAGTGGGATACTTGTTATCAACAAAACAAATCAATATCACAAATGGATTCACCATGCAATTACAAGTAGTAACTTCCGCTGATTAAGCATACTTCAGTGTGGTGTTTTACATCATCAAATAACTCTGCCAGATAGCTTGAATCAACCAAAAATTATTTTAGGTTGATTTCATAAAAGAAAATATTTTTTAATATTGGAAAATGGAAGTTTTGAAATATAAATCTGAAAGTCTCATAATGCAATTATCAATGGAATTATTTTGTACACAGTAAATATTCTGAGCAAATATTTGAAAATTATATAGTTTTGATTTAAATTTTGTTTTTTAAATTGACATTTCATATTACTTTGCTACATTCTTTAAAATCTTTACTAAAAAATGGTGTAATGAAAAAGTAAAAGGGTGAGTCTAAAAAGACTGATTTTAGTGTAAAATTCTGTAAAATAGTTAAAATCTGAGCCAGTATTTGATAATAACACCTTAATCGTCAATTTTCTATTAGCTAGGTTGAATTTCTTGCTTGGCAAGAATATGTTCTAAAAAATTTATGTATTTTCCAATCTAATTCATAAAGCTCTCATCTTGTCTTGGATTTATACTTCAATCTAATGCTCGTTATGTTCCCTCATGTACTGATGCCACACTGGCATGAAGGCCACCACTTTACTGGCATTAATCTGCTACAGTTTTAATTTGATCACATAATAAAGCAATGCAATTAGTTCATCTTATAATAAATCTAGGCAAACAAGGTACTTGAATACAAAAGTACACCGGGTAGACAACAAGGTATGTGAACAACGTTCACTAAACCACTTTAGAAAAATATAGTGGCAGACTCACTTACAGGACAAAGTGGGCCCAGGTCAAAGTCCTTTGTATTTTAGAAAAGAAAAGAGAATATTCAAGTGATTACCAAAAATGCCACTCTTGATAATCTTAAATCCTGAAGCTTACATCCTTAGAGCCTGACAATGATTGTAACATTATCTTGTGTATTTGCTTATTTAAAAAAAAAAACTAGACAAGGCAGATATATTTGATGAGATGATGAGATCTCACCTCAGACACCTATAATTCTTCCAAGTAACAATACATTCAATTCTAAAGAAAATAACATGGGTGCTAAGAGAAAAAATCTGATTTGATCTTAAGACTTCTTAACCCCAGAATATCCTCATTATACCTATATTATCTGTCTTTTTTGTTTCAGACTGTTTTTCTTTATTTAGACTACTTGTATCCAATGCTATTCACACTGTGAAGAAAACAATTCTGAACATACATTTTCAAATGCCAAACTCATTGCCAACAAAATGGAGGGCCAATTTCTGTTTACATTTCTAAGTCAATATGAACTGCTCCATTCATCAAACCAAAATAGGTGTGAAGAACAAAGACTAGAGAGAAAGGAGTATCTGATTTCAGGGGTAAATCTGTAGAAGGGTGACTCATTCAAAGTCACTTGGGATAACTCATTATCCTAATTCTGGTGTGACTTCCTCACTTTGCCTTATAGCTACCAGGGAATCTCTTCCTTCCAATTACTATAGGGGTAAGGAGGCATTCTTAATTGGGAAGGGGAGGGGGCATTTATTCACCCTGAGCCACTTTCAAATCAAAGCTGACATTCCTTACAAAAGCAATTACCAGACATAATCATTTATGTGTTAATTCAATCAATATACTATTTTCTTTTCTTGTCTCCTTGCATGTTTTAACAAATTTATTCTTTTTCTACCCAATTATATTCCAACATCATCCAAAATATATTAATTATAGACATTTTCCAAAACCCCATTGCCAATACCCACACCCCAACCCCTCCCTGCCTCAATCCTAAAACAGAACAAAAATATGCATTTCATAAATCATCAGGAAAGAAATGCTAATTTCTAGATTTAAATCTCTTGCTACTGTATTACCAAGCAGTCTTGAGGTTAAAGTTGATACGGTGCATAAATTAAATAGACACATACACTGAATATAAATAGGATTGAAAGGCTAAGCCGCTATGAGAGCTCTAAAAGCATCACAAAAATAGGCTTTGTTGCTCAATATATCATAAAAAATGTTCAAGCAAGTTTCCTGGACGTCATGCAAGGTGTGCTCACACTAAATCCAATTTCAGGAGATCAGAGGAATTTTCTAGATGAAATTGGATCAAGTAAAATAGTTTCATCTTTGGGGGTACCATTCAAAATACCTCAGAAGAAATGACCAAGTTCTTTGAAATACACTACTGTATGACCTTAACAGATTGTAACTTGAGAACAAAAGAAAATGAGATTGTTTTAAGACACCCAAGCTAGCTTTTGGAAATAAAGATAAAAACATCAATAAATAGAAATTGCCAGTATCCTCAAACATCATGGCACATCTGTTAATAATCGTATTCACCCCTCACACAAATGAGAAAGAAATCACATAAAGTCATGAAATTTTCCAAAATTCAGGAACTGTTCTGAGATCCAATAGAGTTTCTTGTTCACAAAAAAATGGACTAGGCAAAGTAATCTATCATTAATGAGAATTTCACCAACCTCATTGCTAGAAGCACTCACTTAGCAAGAATTAACAAAAAGTTATAGCATCCTGCAGTAGTACATACACAAGAAAATTACTTACAAATCGAAGGTTATCTGAGAATTCAATTGCAAACTTTGGCATTTCTTTTCAACTGGGTTTTGCCTGATTTTTTTCTTCATAATAACACACAGATATCAATCTCTCTACACAAAAATATAATACATTCAAAAGGTGAATGAATATGATGTTAAATGATATGTAGGCCTACATGTAAATGGTAATGGGTTGTGGTGTTCTTATTAAATTTGTTTGTAAAATGAAGCATGACCTTATGAACAACTTAAATGTGAAATGCTAAAATATTAAAGCTTTTCCAAATATCTAAATAAGTAGTCACTGTATTTAAATAATTCTTAAACATTCTTTGTATCTTTAATAATTTTCACAAATAATTATTGTATTTTTTAATAATTTTCACAAATGATTAATATCTAAGATAAGTTTATACTAAATAGTGACAGAAAACTTAATTTGCACTAAAAAATGTTTTGATTAGAATAATTTTGTTTCTACTGGGGTTATACTGATTTACAATTCCATTTTGCTTGCCATATATTCCTGTTACTTTCTTTTCAGTTACCATGACAGCTTAAAGAACATTTTTCTTGAAAACAGATGAAGTACAGCTTTTCTTTTTCTGTATAATGCAACAATCCTACAGAGAAAATATAATTTGGTGAAAAATGGGGATTGCTATCATTCAGCATATCATTGCGACTCTATTCACATATAAATGTAACTGAGATTCTTTAGATAGTGTGAGGTAAGAGCAGACACCCCAATTTCCCCACTTCTCCAAAAATAAATCCATGCGACAAGAAATCCAATTTGTGGGCAGGATATTAAAGAACACATTCACACGGCCGATCTTGGACAGCATCAAAGGATTCTGCAAGTTCAAATGGCCAACTCTTAGTCTTTAAAAACAGAAACCCATTCAATAAATTCTTCATTACTGGAAAGTATTCAGAGATCTATGGCAAGCATTATCAATTTTAAAATAAATATTCTTTTTTGTTGTATTATAGATAAATTATTCAAGGTACAACACAGTGGTGATTTAACTTTGGAAATAAGTTTTTCTCCTGAAGTTTCTGGTGAATGGTGAATGGGGGTATGACATTCTAGACTAGTTGATCCTATCCCCAATATATAAAGGAAGGTAACCCAAATAGTTCTATTTTCTCATTTATATATCCCCTTTATTGAGGCTAACTTCTTGCTGCCAATAAATATAATGAAGATGTCTCGGGCGATCATTGCTACATGTATTTTTCATTTTGTTACATGTAACCCTCAAATCTACAATTTTGGCTATGATCATGAAGAACACAACTCATCATACTTTACAGGAGATAAAATACATTTACAGTAGAAAACAAGAAAATGAGTGGATGAAAAAAAAAAAAAACTCTCTCTTTGTAATGCACATTTTGACAAGTGTTGATGGGTGGATACAATGTCACTGAGTATGTTTTTTCCAATGTTGTTCTTGTTACTTTTTAACAATTTTTCATTACTTTGATATTTTTGGGGAAATTTCCAGCTTTTGTGCACTTATGAGCAGTGTGTGATACTAAGGACTATGATTTGAAAGATAACAAATACTATCAACTAAGTAGATCATCTTCAAATTCAAGGCCTTCACATTGGTACTGAATGGTTTCATCAATGTCCTCCGATTAGTCCATTAATTAGGTTAGGCTTGTCACCCTTGATACTTTGACCCAGCTACACACATAGGTAGCATTACATGAAACCATTTCACGATGATTTTCATCAATAATCTGTTTTAAGCTAGTGAAATCCTCGCACATAATTTGCGCCAAGCAAGGAAACACCACCCTGTTTAATCCCTCACCCCACACATGTGACAATTACGACACTTAATTGATGCCATGAAATGTTACAGAAAGTGTAGTAATTGTCACCCCACACATGTGACAATTACTACACTTTCTGTAACATTTCATGGCATCAATTAAGTGTCGGTGTGAAGGAAACAGAAAGTTCCATGACATATCTTTTTCAGAAACTTCATCTATGAACATAACATACCCAATACATCCTGAACTGTTTCAGCTAATTCACTACATGTTCATCATGTGAGATTTAGCGAAAAAAAACAGGACATCATGTCTGGTCATTTAATAATTTCAATTTCCCTTTGATGTCTTAATTACAGACTTTTCTGAGATTAAACTTGGCACTAATATCAACATACATTAAATAATATCAATCACAAATGAATGTTCAATGCAGATAACTTACATGTACGCTCGGTTTGATGTTTTCCTTTTAAAAAAGAGCAAATAATCAGGGGAAAAAAATAACATATAGCGAGCATTTCATGAAGTATCTTGTTAGTGATTTTTAACTGACAGATTCACTCTCACCGAATCAAATACAGTTATTTCAGTAGCTTATAACAGCTGTCTATCGAAATCACTGACAAATTGCTTTATGAAAGTCTCCCAGAAGAGGTATACACACGAAGGCAATCATCGGTATCTTTGGTTATTTTAGGTTCATTTTTACTTTTATATATAAATTATTTTAATAAAGATAATGTCTATCCTACATGTGTTTGAGTAGATTTCATAGTTTGTTTGTCTACATCTACTTACTACTTTTAGAAGTTTCACTGGTAAGAGTAATTATTCTTTCAATTCATCACAATGCATCATGATTCACCTTAAGATATGGATTCATTGATTTTTTTTTACATGGGATGTTTTCTACATATATGCAAATATTTCAATAGTTGTATTTTGTTTACTGCATATGTACAAAAGACATTTCAACATTCCACTAGTCCCCCCCCCCCTTCACATGAGCAAATGCCTTTCCCATTAGTGCATTATTACTTTTCACTTGCTTCATGAAAATATAAATTATGAGGAACGTATGTATAATGTTTGATAACTGCAAACATGGAAAGAAATTAGAGATACTCTATGAACCATGCATCATTACCTTCATAAATTGTTCTATAAAATTCAAATCAATCTCTCATAAGAAAGTGAGAGAGATTAGTAACCAGGTAAAAACAACTTGGAATCAATGAATCGAATGTGAGTTGTGTTAATTTTTTTCTCTCTCTCTTAAAATGTTCTGGAGTAATAATTCTTGTGAAGAAAAAAGTCTTCCTATGAATGTTGTTTCTCTTCTCGATTGCACTGCATCTTGATTGAGCAGAAATCATGGAACTGAAGGTGGACCCTGCGCACCTTTTGAGCCCATGAGATTTCATACTGGCAGGTTACCATGACAACATCCTTTCAAAAAAAGGAGAGAACAGTTGCAGCAACACTCTACACACTTGTTGGGTCAGATAGGTGGTCTTTGTTACTCACTTTTACAGAATACATTAACAAGACTATGGAGACTCAGATAAGGCAAAGTCCTACATAAAGTTTGACATTATAAGTCTCATCTTTCTTATAACAAATCTTTTCAACCCATGTGGTAATCACCTCCTATACTATAACAATTTCAAGTAATGCATGTCTTTCTGTTTCCTACGTATGCACTTATATAAATGTCCTAAATTGGTTTTCAGAAAAATTCCTGGATCGTTTCATTTTAAGTTGATTTGGCATCATATCATTTAATATATCATTTAAAACCTTGAACCTTTATAAAACCACAATGCTATTGTTATTTGTAAAACCCTCTATCTTTGATAAAAACCTCAAATAGCAGGTCTTCAATACAAAAGAACATGAATCCTCCTGATATATGAACAAGTTACATGGACCTTAGAAATAGTTGGGTTTGGCACTGAACTATATGAGTTGATTGGCACTCAGATATGCATTATTACTTTCCATTCTCTAAAAAATAATCAAAAATGCATAATTTACATTTCTTTCTTTATTATTATTATTATATTTTTTAAATTTTTTTTCGGGGGGGGGGGGAAGATTTGTGTGTTGGTAATTGAGGACACAAAGATATAAATTAGGAGTAAAATATTCCAGAGAAAATCCCTGAAAATCATTACCATGAATTCATCAATTTATATGAAATGAGTAACAATCCTTTCAATTCAACAATGAAGCGATGCATTAATCTGAAGTACATTTTGCCATTTAAGATTTAACAGAACAGGGGGCCCGTTTCATAAAGCTATTCGTAAGTTAAGTGCGACTTAAGAACAACTGGTGATCCTTTCTTATGCACTTAAACCATCGCCAATGAATTTACCATTTTCCACAAGAAAGCATCACCAGTCGTTCTTAAAAGTCCCTGTTAACTTAGCTATTTCTAGAGTTATGTGTTTCACTTAAACCAAGTGCAAATCCATATGGACATTTTTTTTTCAATTGACTGCTGATCATCTTGCAATGCAATGTACATATGTGTATTTGATATTGGCCCCTCTGTTTCATATGGTCATTTTCAAACAAAAGTGGACATGAGGGTGAAAATTAAAACTTGGTAGAAATCATTAGGCATCAATGTTTTTTGAAACTAGACATCTTAAAGTATATTTTTCCATTTCATTTACATAAAAGTATTAATTATGTCTTGAGATACAGTGAATTTTAAGCAAGGGAAATTAAATGTTACAAAATCTTGATTTTTGCATTAAAATTCACATATTGCCTATCACAATATAAAATTTGTATTAGAAGCACATTTGTTGGCAAGATACAAGCTGTGTATTGTATCTAACTCCTAAATAGCAAAAAAAATTCTGTGAAGTGTTTTTCTGAAAAAAAATTTGTTTCAAAGTTTTCAAAACTGGTTGTCGTGTCACTCACGTTTTAAATGCATAAAGTTTTCTAGAGCTGTGTATTCTGATAATCAATTTATCCCAGTACTGGAGCAAATACAGTTTATCTGTACCTTATTGTATATAAAGTTACTTGGTCCAATGTGTTAAGGTAAAGCTAAAATTAACTGTTAAAGTTGTGTCGTGTCACTCACAATGTCGTGTCACTCACGAAATGTCGTGTCACTCACGGTATTATATTGTGTATAAAAAAAAGGACATCCAGTAATTTTTGAAGCGCTTTACCAGGGATACAGTCAAAATGTTGTTCCTGACATCATTTAGGCCTATTTTAGGCTAATAATTTCCTCCATCTTCCTAATTTTACTCCTTTTTATGGAAATATTGAATTTGACATTGAGTTCATCTATTTTCTCTCCTCTCTGTGGTTGCCTTGGTTTAAAAAATCCTGACAATTTTCCATTGGTGTGAAGACTCGGATCCTAATTCATATTTTGGTGAATGTACTGTGATTAAGAATATAACAACATAATCAATCAACACAAAATTATGAATGTATCAAGAGAAAAACCACTATACTTTAGCAAAGGACATATTTACAATGCATAAAGGGTTGGTGATGGTGATGTTTCAAGTCATACCTACATGTAGGTATTACTCGAACATTCTCTGTCTCCATTTACAGAAATGAACAGAAAGTTCACCTTTCTTTTGAGCAATGTTATTTCTTTGTTATACTCATAGAGCTTTAGAAAAGTCAGGGATCCTTTTTTGAAATTTGCAGAAATTTAGTGGTAAAGTAGTGTACATGAGATATAAGAGATCACCATGAACACCAAACATTTTTTCAAATTCGGAAAAGAAAATATTTTTCTTTTCCTTCTGATTGATTAAATCAACCTTTTCATTTGCCATAAAGCTGGTATTCCAGGACATGAAATAAACAAATTTGCAAGAAAACATAAACATTTCAGGTGAGAATGTACTGAGATTTGATAGAACATTTTGGATATTGCTTGAAGCAGCTACATGCCAAGTTCAAAATCATTATTTGTTCGGCCACCATTCATACCGCTAGTGATTAACTACATGTAGGGTCTGAACAGCAAATTACCGTAAGCGGGCCAATGTGTGTTCAGAGCAGGTTTGCATTTACACATATTCATTACAACAAAATGATGCATGTTCATGTAGGTCCCAACAAGTCCCAACCAAGACTGCATTTTGATTTGAGCAACTTTGGATGGGTTGCCATGTACCAGTAGATCAATTTTTTTTTTGGGGGGGGGGTACCCTGGTAAGAACAGAGCTGGACCTCGAGGGGAAAAAGCTATTGAGGTATAAAGGGAGCCTGGTTGGGATGCTGAATTGGATTTTAGTGTGACATCCAAGGGCTTAGAAAAGGAAAGGCTAATAACTTGTAGTTGTTATGTAATAGTAGCAGACTGCAAGAATCAGGTACTGACTGCGTCTTTCACCTTGTGGCTTTCCCTGGATTCCCGTGGTATGGTATATGATCAAATAATTAGCAATGAAAAGGTGCTTACAAGATTCCAGCTAAAAGCATAGCTCTGAATTTTGGTACAGTGCCTACAGTACATGTACTGCCTTGGGAGGGTCCACATACAAGCAGTGTTCAGGAGAAAACCTATGCTTGTTGAGATGAATTCCCAAGTTTCTCAAGGATTTGCTGATAGTCCATCTGAAGTGTGCAGCAACGTGATTGGGGTTTGGTACCAAAAAAGACATTGAAACTGCCATGTCCTATTTGGACAATGCCTAAAATATTAAAGGAGGATAATATTGTAATCCAATATTTTAAGAAAAAGGAGCCATACATGACATCATTGGCTACCAGACCATGCCAGATGATGTTAGTGACTATTGAGAATACCTTTCTTACAAGGAAAAATTATTCCATCCGTTGTGGATGCTGAATTGTATGAACCTGTAAACTTTCATATACAGATAGGGAGAAAGAGTTAAAGTTTTGAATGATATCAGGCCACAAAAAGAATGTTTGAGTTGATGTCAATGCCAAGACCTCATAACACCTCCTTCAAGTGTCCCCTCCTCCTCTAAAGAGGAGAGTGGTAGAAGCCCTAGTGTGACAATGTCGTATGGTATAGGGAATGTGAGTTGATGGGCAAATATGACCATAAACCAAGAATAAAACATCAGGATGACATATTATGAACTTAAAGAAAGCAGTTATTATGTAATTAAGCTTGTTTTTTTGGTTAATGGTATTTTACTCTTCTAGATCATGCAAAAAATACTTTCAATGTTGAGATAAATGTTGTATTTTTGCACTTGTCGTGTCACTCACGTTTTGGATGTCGTGTCACTCACGGTATATAGGAGGGTACCATTTTCCATAGAGAAGGTTTGATTGATTTTGACTATATGTGTTAGATAGGTACACTATTTATGTACATTTACTGGTACTCACAGTACTCCATGACAACTACTTGGGCACGAATCCAACCATATGTCTTAGTGGTCAGAAACCCATGTCCAAAATTTGTCGTGTCACTCACGCACCGTTTTTTAATCATATCTACTAAACGAATTGTTGAATTCAAATCAAACTCACAGTGGCCCATGCCAGTCCTACATTGTATATAATATAGTAGTCATGATTGATTCATAACCTTTAAGTTTGAAGATATGAGCCCTTAAACCTCTCCGATTGTCGTGTCACTCACGTTTGAAAATGACCATATACATATATACCTGTGGTTGCTTACTTTTTAAGAGGTTAGAATATTTTTATATAAAAAATAACATTCTACTTTCCCTGAATTTGGGTGAATATTTGTATGTGCAGTGATATTACTGATGTATACTCTGGTGACATCATCATGCTTGCAGTGATTCAAAATGCAATTTCTAATATGAATGCAAAGTAACTTACAAATGCATTGTGACAACATTATATGAACCTCTTTTAATATGGAATATCAACTGCATCAATTATCTACACTATATCAAGCTTTTTAGAGTATAATTCAGGTGAGTATAAAGATGTATTTAAGTAATCCAAACTATTCATTACCATGTATTTCATACAGTTTACTGAATGATTTGTGATTTCAAGTGATATATGCAACATATACTTGAATGTGAAACAAAAATTTCTTTTTCTTTATAGCAATACAGAAATTATAACTCTTAGTCCTGGCCCTGGAATTCTTCACATATCATTAGTTTGGTTCAGGAATGATTGAAAAGAGATATTGATTTGAGTTATTTGTAGAACTGTGAAGAGCGACATGGAGGGGGGGGTGTGGTTTTGCCACAGTCAAGGGAACAAATTTGTACCAATTTCCCCATCATTACACATCAAAATAGCAAGCTTCGCAACAAAGTATGCTGTAATTAATGTCCTTGAGGGTGAAATGACATTCAGGAGTAATATTGTTGTGATTATGACAAAACATGTTTAATACTTATCCTTTTTTCCTCCTATTCACATTGACATTAGCTTAGGGCTTAATATCATCTGGGGTATAATACTGCCCTTCCCGTAGATACTCCTTCAGTCGCCTTGGCAACGGTAGGGCATCAATATGGTCGAGCCGGACGTGTCGGCGGATGACAAAGCGGCACATGTGCTGGAGGGAGCGAGCTTTCTGGAACCGAGAGATTGGATAAAGAAGCTGAAGAGGGACGGGAGGGAGTCCTGGCCATCTTGGGCGAAGGAAGTAGAGGAAGCGGCCATTCCTAGAGTGGCGCATCGCTTCCTCTATAAATTCTACGATAGATGAACTCCCATGAGTGGTTGGTTGGGACCAGAAGCTGAACTTGCCTGAGGATGCAAGAAATAAAGAGGACTTGGGTTAGGTGAGAATATGGAGTCATGATGCAATGGTAGAATAGATCAATTTTTCACCAAACATCAAGAATATCATTGCAAAGATGATATTGGCCAATAGAATGAAAGAATTGAGGCCCTTCTAAACCATACACTATTTATTCCAATGCAGTAAAAGATATACCACTCTTATTTTAATAAAAGAAAATGCTCTTTCAAATTTGGTACTCAAGGAAATTTAGTTCAGGGGATGTAATAATAAAAAAGCTATTGTTTAAAACAAGAAGTCACAAAATCTGTTTATACACTGTGGTACTTTATATTAAAAAAATCAATAGACAAGTTACTATATCGATTTAGAAAGCATTGGCAATTCCATTTCATAGAGTAATATTGTGAATGTATTGTAGTATTTAGATTTGAGAAAGCATAAAAAGGGCAGGGGCAACAATTCCCGGGACATTTAACTGCAATATTGCTGAGCAGTGAATGGGCTTTGGTTGCTCAATACCGCAGACATATATCCCCCAAAGGATTTAGAGTGAAATCAATAACAGTTTTCAATTGATCCCTTGCAGTAAATGAACAAAATATACACTTAAAGTGATGGTTAACATTGGTTCGACTTTTAAAAAATCTGAGCTAGAAGGTCACATTTGTCACCTGTGTCTGTGAATATAAAAATAAAGCCCAGAAAAAATTGCAATCGAAAATAATTATTTAGTGCTTCAAAAATTGAAGTATTAAGTGACTGGAAACACCATCTTAATTTCATCCCAACACTTACATGTATGTGTACTATTTAGGTGTCTATAAGATGCCTACATGTATTTACAAAATCAGGGTTTGCCTTGTAGTTTTAGCTTTTCATTTTCAATAATGGTTTTCAGAGTTTATTAGTTCTAAACTTCTAATACATGCACTTGTACACATGTTTCATCTTGGTTTGAGAATTTTTTTAAATCGGCTGCTCACAAAGTTAAACAATGCCTTTAAGCTTCATCACTCATACATGTATCTTGTTTTATACCATCAACAAACTATTAGAATTGACCATTGTAAGAAACACCTTTATAACATTAAATCTCGAGCATTATAATAATTCGGAATGAAATAAGAATCAATATTTTATAGTTTAATTTTTCTCTCTTGAAGATTGAGATTTGAATGAAGATGAATGAAATGACAGTTTGACCATCAATATGAATGAATGAAGACTCATACATGGTATTGGTTGCTTCACTTGCAAGCCTTCATTGATTGAAAAGGTAATGTTACAGGATCAATGACAATCAGAGGTAACCAGATAAACCATTACTGACGTCATACTGCAAATGCAGGTTACATGTAGGTAAGGTAGGCATGGCTCCGAGGTATCAAGGAGTGACTGGATAGATGACCAAGGTGGCAGGTTACAAGTTAATCAGTATGTGGGACTGTACTTTACTTTTGAGTGTTAAAGACTTCAATGATTCCAAATTTGCAATAAATGTATTTTGTGGACGGTTTAATACACAAATGAGAAACAGAAGTCTCACATTAAAAACAATAATTTTATGACAATCAAATTCATCTAAGATTTGCTTTACAACGGCCATGCATTTTGCCATTGGAAGACCACTCAGGATTTAGAAATCTTCTTTTCCTCAGAATTCTCCACCCAAATTATGTATTCATATTTTGTCTTGTCATTAGTCATGCAATTCGTAACAAGAGCATAAATGAGAAATTAGCATCATATGATTTATTTATGAGTCAATTTTCTCTTTTGCTTCTTTTGTCAACTGCCAATTTATACCATGGTTATGGTAGTGTTGTTTGTAATTTTGGAATAAACTGAAAATTGAAATGAGAAGTTAGATAGAAAATGTGAAAATTAATGAGTCATGGTGGAAATGTATCTGATAAAAATAAAGTGAAACAAAAAGGATTTTTTTTTCGAATAAAACAAAACAAATATATATTTAGATATTTTCATAAAACTAAAAAGATCATAAATTTGAAGACAACTTTCTAGACTAATGATTTATTTTCCCAGTGCAGAAACTCACACAGAAAATGTAAAGGTCAAAGCCTGCCAGAAAAATGTTAAATTGAATAAAAAGAGAAAAATCAAGCAAGCACAATGCAGAAAACTTCATCAAAATCAGGAGTAAAATAAGGAAGTTATAACATTTCAATATTTTGTTTACTTTTCACAAAACAGTGATATGCACAATTCAGTGGCAAGCAAATGAGACAGTCAATGATGTCCTTCACCCACCATTTCTTTTGCTTTTAATGTTTGAGTTATGATATTTTTTTTTTTTTTACTTATTTGACAATAAGGACCAACTGAACTATATAGTATCAAAGTATCAAAGCTAATTCCACATGTTCAGGGAGGAATTAATTGTTAATTCACTTGGCATGGACATCATGGTAAAAACAAATTCCAGTCATATTTTTTCCCCAAAACTGTTATGTTTTGGGATTTGATTTGCCATTATCAAAACAATTTTTCAGTAAACATGATGAAGAAAGTATTAATATTTGGATGTTTCCTTATTTTTGTCATTTTTTGTTTCATAATCACCTCATGGGCTGACAAAGAGATGCAGGAAAAATTACCATTTCTAGTCCATCAGATCTAGAAAAGTCTGCAGAAAGCTGTACAATACTTTCAGCTCTAAAGCTATCCTAAGGCGACTCTCACATAAAATGACACAACCTCCACAAGGAAATCACCTAAAAGGGTATGAGGGATTACGATTCCACAATAACATCTCTGAATTGCTTGAACGAATATTCAGTTTTTGTATTTGTATTCTCAATTAGAGCATCATGTCCGTCTTTTGGTTGCCATTATACAAAACCTTAAAAGTGAATCTCATCTAATCTGGGTTTGTTTTATTTATCAGGTTGTTTAAAATAAATGAAGGAAATGCTTCAAAATGAAAAGGAGTAAATGCACAAGATCCTTGATAAATGGACTGCCTTGATACACTCTGAACTCATAACCTACAAAATGCCACCTACATGTATCTGCAGCCCTGCATTAAATATCTTTCATAATTTCCATACTTCTAGCAGTTGTTTAGTGAGAGGAAGACCCGTTATGTATAAGGAACTCAAGTCATCTCAACCATGTCTCTGTACCAAGGGAAGAGTTTACTTCCTTTCAGCATTAGCATCCAACCATCATTACCCAAAAAGCTTCTGCCTTTTTCAAGCAGTTTCCATATTTCCTGCTGAATAAAAAAGATTGAACTCCCATACCACTTGAAGATTGCGATATGGTTGTCTCTTTTTTTTCCTTCAGGTACATTTTGGAGTTACAAGGTACAAAGGTGATGGATGATTTACAACTGTTCTGTGAGTTGAAACACAAGTCTAAAGGAAGGTTGTAGAGTGATTACTTAGAATAATACATGATTCGTTAGAATGCTGAATCAGGATCATCACTTTATGAGTTTAAAGTACCGTAAGTAACGGTGTATTAACCGCACCTTTTTCTCGGCGGGATAGAAGCAAAAGTCGGGGGTGCGGTTTATACACGGTGACGGGTCTGAGCCAGCCCGCCGTAACCCCTCCCGTACATGTACGATGTCTGCCAGATCACAACACATCGAGTGGCCGGGCGTAGCCGCCCAGGCAATGTCGTTTAGAGGGGTATGAGCCGAGGGTAATGGGAAGCAATTATTATGATCTTAATCAAATATTGTCCATAACAAACGCACCCACCTTCATGACACTAATTTTGACTTTATTCTTGATTCAAAGTAGTGAAGTTCCCTGGCTAATTTAAAAGAGACGCCAAGCATACTCGGTAATATTTTGTCACTGCTGAGCGAGAGTTGAGTGAGCTTAATTATTGCGTTGTAATGTGGTTGTAGTGCGACTTAAGCTGGCGCTATTCAAAGTCCCTTTTCGCGCCAGCTTGTTTTTTTTCCTTCCTGTTTGCTTTTCTAAGATACCATGTAAACCACGCACGAGAGAGACGGCACGAAGCCGTAAAAAACAACTGGAAAAAATGTCAATTTCTTTGTTTCTTGAACCTTGCTGTAATCCTGTATCCGAAATTCATGCTAAGAAATCAAATTTCTGAAAGTGATTGTGAGATTGTGATGCAAGAAATGTGAATGTTTCTTCCTCCTACGCTGGGAAAGACACAGATCATAATTTGATAGATGTACTGGCATGACTGGTACTGTATCGTAGTTTGCAATGTAATGGCAGTGCTGTGTGTGTACACTGTGACTGTGAGGTGAGTGAGTGTATAAGTTGCCAATATTGTCGGCCGGGGACCGTTCTTTCTTTCTAACATTTGTAGGTGAATTGATCAAGAACAGCATATTTCCGCATACCAGTAATCTCTTTGAATACTTTGAAATCTTAAAAACTTAGATTTTGTTTCTTCGTACATGTACCTTAAATATGCATGTAAATGTGAGAATTTTTTTTTTTTTTTTTTTTTAGTCCAAAGTTGGGGGTGCGGTTAATACACGGGTGCGGTTAATACACCGTTACTTACGGTAATTACTTAATGATTCTTCGACTATTCTTGGAAATATTCTCACGTATTTTACTTCATGAATGTGGATGTGGTGAATAAAGTTTCAATTCCGATTTCAGAAGAGTTTTACCACACAAAGGGATAATCATCGTACATGTAACAGTAAATTGACTAACCATCCCAATCCCCCCCCCCACGCACACAAACACAAAAACCCTGCACTTTTCCTCTTGTGATGAAATGCACAGATTTCAAATGACTCAGTTGTTTTTCTTGCGTAACATCAGCAAAGAGTTGTATGGTTGGAAATTCTTCACTTTAAAGTAAATTTCCATAATTCTTAAGGGGGCTTTCTGGAGCCCAATTCACGAGCAGTGGTCACACGACACTAGGAGGGGCTTCACAATCATAAAGGAATTTTTTTAATAGCCTTTAGCATGCATGATCTTGCATTAATAATGTCTCAAGGCTCGTTGATGCAATTTGATTTGGTTTTCTTCATGCCTACAATACAGTCCCATAGGTTTCCACCACAGCCTCAATATCAGAACACTTCTCCATACAATATTCAAATCAGACTTCAACTTGAAGGCAGGAGTATTTTTATTTCCATTCATACAAGTCCCTAACAGTCCATAAAATTCATTTTGAATTTTCACTGGCATACTGTAAACAACAAATTTTACCATGATTTTTGCCTAGTATCAGGGCTCCACAATAACCCTTTTTTTCTTCTGGTCCAACCTGTTCATGTCTAACCAGTAAGCACCCAGTTTTTCAATTTTTTACCGGTCCGAACCTAAAATTTACTGGTCCCAAGAAATATTAGAAATACATAAAAAAGACCTGAATTAATTTTGCTGTGTTTTCCTGCTTATTGCTACCCACTTGCGCTGCTAATAAGATTTTAATTATCCAAGATTATGAGAAATTACCATTATGATGTTCAATGCGTGTGTGATGTGTGCTGCCTTGAACTCTGAATGTTAAGCTGAGTATATGACGATCATCTGAACTATCTCGTACCAAGAAGGAACCATCTGGAGTATTCTCTAATCTCATCTCAGCATCATCCCAACTCATTGGACCCCAGTACCAGCCGCACTAATAACAAATCAAAATAGAAATAAATCATTTATTACACGATATATAAGCAATTTGATATTGATGTATAATTAATTTCGTTCATTTTGAAGAAACATTAAATTACAAAGATGATGAAAACATACACACATACAGAGTTGTACTTGGAAATTAGATTGTTATCAGTTGTTCACAATATGAATGTAGAATGGTTATTCATAATCATAAATATACATATAAATATTCATTATAATCTCATTAAGATTAATAAGACAAATCTACAAGGAACAAATATTTATGCACAGTGACATACTGTATATTTGATATTAAAACTTTGCTGGTCAAACGTCAAAATATGATAAAATATAGTCAACGTTGAGTGAAAGTTAGATGGACTGTATGCATGTGTCTTTGTGTGACATTGCACTTTGACCTACATATACATGTAGCAAAAATGGATACCAAAAAAAACCATTCCCCTGCTGTGCTCATGAGATTTTTTCCTTTTCAATATTCTAATTGAATTTTGAGAGTAAGAACAACAAAATAATGACACTTCCACTCTTTAGGGGATGTATGTTGCTAGGGACCTCTCATCTTGGAAAATTACATTTTTGTTTGAATGACAAGATAATCTATCAATTGATATTCTCTCCGAATCTCCACTTTCTATCTTCAAAATATCAAAGGGTACACTCTCCCACTGGAAATACACACATAAGAGCAGCCCTATTTTATTTTCATATTAGTAGCAAAATGTGCACTTACATTATCTTTCAAACTTTTACTTATAATTCTATTTTCTGACTCGCTTTCTTCGTCATTCGCTTAGCTTTTAATGGATGTTGATCATCATTAGAAATTTTGCTATTACTATGTAACATAGCAAAGATCAGTTACTCAGTGCTTTTTTCTACCTAGATGTACTCTACATATAAGAAATATCTTAAAAATGTTAAACAAATAGTGAAATTGAAAAAAATGAAAATGAAGAAGAAATGTGAAAGAACAAAAAAGAAAAGGAAGAAAGAAAAAAGTGGGAAAATTAAAATTAAAGATAGCATTAGCAAACAGATGTAAGTCCACATCTACTAAAGATAGCACATGTGCTGACAGAGAGATAGATAAAGAGAAAGTAAAATACCATATATACAGTACTACATGACCATTTCACACTTAACAACCCCCCCCCCCTCCCCTTCGGAACAATGTGCATAAACTTAAATGTCAGTTTACAAAAAAAAAAAAATTACGGGGAGAGTTTTGATTAATGCCTTGAGAGGTTTCACATAATTTATTCAGCCTAGATTATCTCCGCTTGAGATCTAGAGTAGAATTCTTCTCTTTTATCCTTCTCACTTGTTACATCAATCCATCATCCTTGCTGTAAGAGTTACCACAACAACGTCACACTACATCACAAGATGTAATGCTATATTTTACATTCTGACAATGTTGTAAATCAGGCAAAGCTAACTAAATGTCAGATTTAAGATTTTAGTAAAGATTCTCAGAAAATGTTACAGATTGGGTGGTGGGAAGTCAATACATGTGACAACCAACACCAATGATTTCCAATCGCTCTTTCTTTCTATCTCCCAGTTTTATTTGCCAAAGCTCACCAGTGCCGATTGGCTATTCTAGGAGTAACTCACATGGGACCTATTGGTGGAGAGATCTAAAGTGATCGTTTCTCATCTGGAAAGTGACAAATCCCAGTGTGGTCTTGCCAAATTGACTCCTTCTATGGCTCAGCTCATTCAATCAGTACGTAAAGCGCTTGTAAAACAGCCACTGAATAAATGCATCGGGCACTTCAAATAGACTGAGGCGTATTCGACCGATGTAGGATTTAAATGAACTGATAAAGCACTGATCACAATGGATGTACACTATTTTTTTACAAAAGGATGTAACTCCACAAGATAAATGAAAAGGAGTTACAAAAAAAATCAAATCATTCCTCATGAAAATAGCTCACTGATTGCTCATTTTCACTTGTCATTTACTGAAGCAAATATATTTCAGATAGAGAAAGGAACATGCATCCATATCAGGAATTTATAAAATTGAAAATTTTTAAAAACTACATGTATATGCACAATAACTTAAACCTAATGAAGTCATTAACATTACACATTATTTCTTAGAACAAGAAAAAAAAAGAGTTGTGTGAAAAACATAAAAAGGTAAGAAGCTACCCATTTACAAATAAAGGACTTAATGCATTTCAAACCCCTTTATTTCAATAAAAGGGATGAAGCAGGATTGATACCTTTACTGCATCTACATGTACAGTGTACACTGTTAGAAATAATTTAAACAACGCTGTTTACTATGTGAATCACACAGTAGTTGTTTAAACAGTTTAAACAAGTGTTTAAAATCTTATTCTTGAACAAAATCTAAATTCAAATACTCAATTATGAATAATCAAATCATGGTTGTTTAAGATTTTAAACACTTGTTCAAACTGTTTAAACACTTGTTCAAACTGTTTAAACAACTACTGTGTTATTCGCATAGTAAACAGCATTGTTTAAATTATTTTTAACAGTGGAGTAACCGTGAAAGTGTATTCCATAAAGCTATATGCTAAACACACCATCTCGAGGAGAATGATTTATAGCTGATAGGTTCAAATGAGAGTGGAGGGATACAGTATCAGACACTGTGACTCTTGGCAGCTATGCTTCAACACCCATCAAAACCCTGTTCATATTCTCCTTCACAATCTACTGAAGACAGCATATCAGCTTTAAAGGCATGAGATGGTATTCCAGTCCAGCATTGTAATCCGTGCGCTACATTTTTATGCAGATTCAAAAGCTTGATAATATGGTCAGTGATAAAAAACAATGGCAATCAATCCACAACAAAGTTTCATTTTTTAAATATCTTCTTTTGATAACTCTTCTCTGCTTGAGACTTTCTTCACACATCCATTCTTGATAAAAAATAAATCACAATAAAAAGCAAATTTAATACATTCACATCAATGAAGATATATGGTACCATTCTATCCAGGGGCCTGTTGCAGAAAGAGTTGCAATTAAACGCAAGTCCCGAATGCGCGCTGTTGATTGGTTGAAAATCATGTTGCACATGATTTTTATAGTTGCGTTTGATTGCAACTTTTTCTGCAACAGGCCCCTGCTGGCAATGAAGAAAGACATGCTAAATAATTGACTTGCATGTATTTAGGAAAATAAACAAAGAATGTACACAAGACAACCTCAAGGTGTTTCTGTTTCACTTTTAGTTTGTTTTTGTCTTCTGCTGAATTCTTGCCTTTGCTCTCCATAAGTGTAAGTCAAACTGTTAAGCATGTCTTTTATTCTGTGCCATTTTCATGTTCATATGATATCTTGCTCGTGAAAAATTGTACTAGAGGGTGAATCCTAATGTTAAAAAAATTAATAACTGCCTAAGAGTAGGAAATACACTTGTATTTAGTATACCAAGCTGAGTTCATATTCTTCAAGCCATGATCATGAGGGGGTGTTTTATGTTATAGACATGAATGATTGCCCTATATTCTTTTTAATGTATTTTTAAAATCTAAATCAATCCAAGTTATCAATCTACAGCATGTGGTTTTCCATTGCCTGTCAACCCCTTTTATTGATGTGCAACAAGTACATGTACATGTATATCTCCAAAGGAAGCAATGAGTACTAGTATTGTGTGGTTCAATTAGAAAATTAGTCTCTGTAGATGTACTAGACTGCATGTCACTGGTGTTTTCACAAACTGCACGAGATATATTCAACAAACAAAATGAACTTAGAAAAAAACATTTTTAAAAATTAGCTTTGTCTTGGGGCTCAGTAAGAACCTGATTGAATATAATTTTTTATACCATTAAAGTTTAAACATCTAGTGAATTGAGTGAGAATGTATTTAAATTCTGAAATTATCCAAAATAAACAAAAAGAAGACTAGTTGTTACCTACATATAATTATCTCTGCATTTCACTCTCATGAATTGCTATTAGATCCATAGAAAACATAATTCAAATAAATTGAACAACATGTAAGCCAAAATATAAAATCATATATTGAGAGATTTCTTTCCCTTCAAATCAATGATAGATAAAATATTGATACTCTTTATTAAACAAAAAGATATTCTCAAGCTAAATAATGGGGTTTTTCCATCGAGTGACACAACACTAATTGAGCATCAAAGATGTAGGAGGAGGCTGAAAATAAATTGAGTAAGTGTGAAAATCTTGATACATTTACAGCGCCGTTTCCTTTCATAATGCTGCAGGGAAATTTCTGATGAAACGTGATCACACATTTTAACAAACATGGCAGCTAACAATCCAGCTAAGTGCTCTACATGGTGCCATAATGGGTGTTGTATAAGCAAGCACAAATCATGTCCAATATTTCTTTTTTTTCCAAATCCGTATTTCATGAATTCTGTATTAATAAAAGTGGAGGGGGCAGTACAGAACTTTGACATCAAACTTGCCTAACAGCACTATCAACTTGCTGAAGTTTGCAATGCCTTACTTAAAAGGATTTTGTTCTTATGTTCGGGTTTTTCTTGGAATAGTTTTATCATTTCTTTTCTGTCTTGTCCTTTCACCTTTTGTCATGAAGAAGTGAAACTGTTTGAAAGTGTTAGGCCGCATGTATTTCATGCTAACTACTATAACATTGGGAAATTGATAGCAGTATACTAGGTCAAAATCACTTGATGGTTTAAAAATTAGCATTGTCTGCGTAAACGTACTGAATAATTGTGTACAGTACAGCTTTTATAGGTAACAATTTGTTTTTCTTGGATGTATCAGGTTCGAGAGTGAAACAAAAGACAAAACATGTGTCTATCCTTTCTTGGACAGAGACTATCTAAACCATTTTGAGGAACACCTCATGCGTCATCTACATATGTACAAAGATAATGTTATCGATAGCCAACACAATATAGAAGGACAAATGTCTCATCATTATTTGTCTTAGTAAAATAATATTCATCTCGAATATAAGATAAATGATACCAGGAAAATAGCTCCCTAATGGGCCATTACCACTGTACCTTGCTCCACGTCTGGCATCAATTAGTTTTTAACCCTAATAGAGTCTCTCTACCCCACCTAATAATCAATTCACTGCTGATGATACTGGGGCAATCTTCTTCCCTCTGAACAAACAAAAGCAATCGGGTGAGTCATATTGACCCGATTTCCCATACTTTTTTTCAACTGACCATTTCTTGCAACATATGTAAAGAATACTCTTCTTAAAGACAAAGATAAACTACCCATGATACATCTCTGGCCACAAACAGATACAGGAGGGCAATACTTGGTGTGAAGGTAGCCAGTTCCAAATGCCATTATCAGGTCAGTCAACACCCTAAGACAATCCCTGAACAGACTATACAATATTGAAGAGAGGCGATCGGTGTCAGGAGTGGGATAATGTTTCATCTTAAGGTGTAGAGAGGGAGATGGAGACTTGTAAAGAAGCTTCTGCCGCAAGAAGACCATTTATATCCTCTTCACATCAGATTGCTTCCATAGTTCTCTATCTTTAATAGTGTTTTGATTAATTTCAGTTTGGTCATTACAAACAGCTTAAAACTACACTGCAGATTTATAAGTATTTCATGAAAATAATTCTACTCTCAATTTTTTCTCATATCAACATAAAGGTTGTGAGATGAATGCAAACAACTTGCATTTGAGCAATTCCTAAGCATGAGCTCTGTCAGAACTTGAATGTTAAAGGGCAATTCCAGTCATTGAATTTTAACAGAATCAAACTAAATGTGTGTTTATATTAATTTACACTATCTGCTATCATGGCAGAAAATGAAAAATGGGTCAGTAATTGGCAAAACAAGCATGGACATTAATGGGACCTATTTTCCTCATTTTGCTTGTTTTTCAGCTCCATGAAGTCCTTATTATTCAAAACATTTGGATCGCTTCAGAACTTATTTTGATATCATTGATGATAAAAGAACTTTCCTGCTATTATTGATGCCCATTGCAATTCACTGACGTTTGGCTTCACAAGTGACCCAATACATTTCACTCCAAACTGGATTTAATTTTGTTTTCAAGAAATCCAGGCTAGAAGATCTACAGTGGATCATCATTTTACTTTTTAAAGATACCATAAGACTCATTCTCCCCACAAGAATCATTAACAAGAATGAATTCAAATCAATCAAACTGTCAAAATAAAGCACAGTATCAGTTTCATCCCATTTTTTTACTTCAAATGCCAAGTGTCTGCAGTGAAACTTTTGTATGGAGTCTTCCTACATGTAAATGTCAAAGCTGAAAGATAATACTGTTTATAAATCTATCAAGGTAGACTTCAATCATTGTGTACAGTTGTTCTTGGTAGAGTCTTTCTGCTAAGTATTAGAGGGTAGATGTAACCAAGGAGATATATCTCCTTGATGTAACTGATGGTATTTCATCTGGTCAAGCCTAGGGGGGGGGGGGGTTAAGCTAGGATTGAAAACTGAAGTAATTCTGTAGTTATGACATATAGGTACACTCTAAATTGCATGGATTTATAATAAATACAACTGGACTGTTTTTAGGGACTTACATGTACATGTATCAAGTTTGGGATTAACTTTTAATCCTAAAAAAAAAATCATTTTTAATCTCACAGGATTTAAATTTGAATCCTTTGATACTAAAAATATAATCTTGAGGATTAAAACTAAATCACAAATTAATCTGTTCCGTAACTACAGTCCACTTGGATTTAGTTAAATCCATTCAATTTAGAGTTTATGTCGATGAAATATCAAATAAAAGTATTGAATAATAATCATGTACACTTTTAATGAAAGAAAAACAATTTTTATCCAATACTTCAAAATTTGGTTCTCTTTCAAGTTATGTACTGCACAGAAGACTCAAATTTAATTGGCTACTATAAAGGAAGCTTGGGGAATACAGACACATCCCAGATAGCGGTTTAAAACATGAAAGAAACTAAATCATTATCTTTACAAAACTGATAATTTTTATGTAAAAAAAAAAAAAAATATTTTGAAGAACTAAATAGAGATTCACTACACATGTTATTCAATGAACATTATAAAAGTGTTGTTGTACTGTACTATGAAAGAATTTGTTTTCCTTTTTATTTGAATAGATAAATGACAAAAATAGAATCTACATGTATTGATGACTTGCATTAATGAGTCTTTATTGTGTCCTACATTTTGTATTCCAAGGCCAAAAGGCACGTAATGCATTTATTTTGTCACATATCCATGAAAGAGTTTTTAAAGCTGAATGCAATATACATCATCAATGTCATTATTTGCTTTTGATCAGTTCGACTCAAACAAGCTTTATGCATCACACCCAGGAAGTCATTATTTTGATCAAAGATGAAAACTTTCTATGATCAATAAAAAATGAAATGTTCATATGAAGGCTGGTGATGAAGCATACCTGGGGTGCTGCATGTTCTTTGACATTGAACTACTCAAAGAATGTTGACAAGTGTGGTGAATAGTAAACATACAATACAATCTGGACTTTATTCATATTTTGTATTTCACGCATTATTCCAGTTACTCTATTCATTGTGAAATTTTATGAATTTGAGAACTTTTAGGATCGTGCAATCAGCAAATGTGGGTAGATTGTACTTCTAAATGTAAATTTGAGAGGTCTGATTGTACCCAGAAGCTCCTATTGAACACATACCAACATGTACTGTATACCAGTATGAGCATACTGTGTGAGGCCCCGTACTGTGGATGACAGACATACATTTCTTAATGAAGGTCACATACATTGTTTAATGGTATAACTAGCTGCTAGCATGCATTAATGAAAGAGTCTCACATATCTACATTAGAAGGACTGTACATGTAGTTCATGTCCAAAATGCAGACCAGCCACGGCAAGCATGGTCTCAAGACTCTTTTCTATGAGGATACCGACAATTGCTAAACTACTATTATGATTTAGAAATTTGAAAATCATTCATAGTATTGTCTGCTATTATCACATTGACTATTATTTGGGCTTCTGACAGTGATCATGTACACTTTGTTTGGATGTCATGAAAATTATCATCATCAAATCACAATTTAGGCTAATGTCATTGAATTTGCAAGTTATCTTGATTGTTTATCTCAAATGAACTTTTCAATTTTACGAACTGGGGGTCATTTCATAAAGCTGTTAAAATTAAGAGTGAATCTAAGAATGACTGGTGAACATTTCTTATGTGCTAAATTTATTTATTTATTTATTGATATATTCATATTCCACAATCATCAAAGTACATTTCGTAATCATGTTTACAATGAAAAAAAAATGCATAACATATGCAGGATTGAAACGTAGCAATGAAATAAGAAAAAAGTGGAGGGGCCTACTAAAAAGCAGAGCTTGTAAAATGTAGACCCCCTATCAAAACTTTATACAAGGGTAATATGATACAAATAGAGTAAAATAATCAGCAAAATTCTATAAAATTATATAGATATAAACACTGTAACACAAATGTATTTACACTATATACAAAATTAAATATTGACTTAAAAAAATAATCAATACTACCGTGGATAAGTATGAAGTTCACAAATATTAGATTGAATCAATAAGAATTCAGGAGAAATTTTTTGATGAGTAATTTAAATCGTATAAGATTAGCTGCCTCTTTCATTTCTCTGTCCAGAGAAGTTTTGGTCCTGTGAAAAATACAGTTTTGCTAGAAAATACTGTTTTACTTTTAGGTAAGTGATAGTCATTTGATTGTCTCGTATTATATGAATGTAAAGTATTGTTTCTCATAAATTTCTTTTGTAGGACATTAGGTACACTATTTCTATCTAGCTGATACATAAATTGGAATAGTTGCAAGCGGTACAGGTCATTGATTTTAAGGATACGTTTCTGACGAAACAATTCATCCGTATGAGCTCTAAAGGACATATTGCATATTATTCTCAGTACTTTTTTCTGAAGTAGCAAGACTTTATTTAGTCTCGTTTGAGAGGCATTACCCCATGCCAGAATTCCATAATTAAGATATGGTAGAATTAATGCACAATACAACATGGATAGCGCCTTTGCTGGTAGAACGTATTGAAGCTTATTGACGACTCCAATATTTCTTGACACAGTTTTGCAAGTATTGTTGATATGAGCATTCCACGTAAGCTTGTTATCAATAGTAAGACCTAAAAAATTTGTTGTTTGCACTTCTTTGATTTCAGTATTATCTAAAAGTATTTGATGCGGTAGATGTTTCAATGAATGACTAAAAAGCATATAATTAGTTTTTTGCAGATTCAGTGACAATTTGTTGGCTTTAATCCAGTTTGTTACTTTTTTAAATTCTGTATTCATAGTGCTCACAAGTACATGTGGATCATGGTGTGTATAGAAAATATTGGAATCATCAGCAAAGAGAATAAATGAGAGAACATGAGATGAATTTTTCATATCATTAACATAAAGTATAAATAACAAGGGGCCAAGAATACTACCTTGTGGAATTCCACAGGAAACTGGCCTTGTTGGAGATTCTGATTCATTTACTGTAACAAACTGAATTCTATCAGTAAGATAACTCCTAAACCATTGTAAAGCTGTCCCTCTGATACCGTAATTTGATAGCTTACATAACAGTATTTCATGATCTATTGTGTCAAACGCTTTTGAGAAGTCAAGGAATAATCCTACAGTATGATCAGAATTATCAAAAGAAGTAGATATTTTATTTATTAATGTCAATATAGCATGAGTTGTATTATGTTTTTCTCTAAAACCAAATTGATTATCACATATAATACTATATTTCTTAAGGAAAGCAACTGTCCTTTTATAAATGATCCTTTCAAGAATTTTTGAGAACGAAGTTAACAAAGATATTGGGCGATAATTACTAGTAATTAATTGGTCCCCCTTCTTGAAAATGGGTATAACTTTAGCTATTTTCATCTTCTTTGGGACCTGGCCAAGCTGCAATGATGAATTAAATATATGAAGCAGGGGATCAGCAAGAGAATGTATAATGTTTTTCAATACTTTATTTGTAATGCCATCATATCCGGGTGTCTTTCCTGCTTTCAAATTAAATACAATCTCAAGTAATTCTTCTCTATGAACTGGAGTAAGAAATATTAAATTATCATTTTGTTTGTCCAAAAAGTCCTCAAACGAATTTTCTACAGGGATAATATTTCCAGCTAACTTTGGTCCAATTTGAGAGAAATATGAATTAAATTCATTTGCTATAGAATGAGTATCTTCAACCATATTTCCATCTACACATAATTTATTACCAGCACTAGATTTGTTAATTTTGTTTAGAGCCCCATTTATTGTTTTCCATGTATTTTTAAGGTCGTTTTTATATGATTGTAATTTTTCTGAATAAAACCTCTTTTTTGCTATTCGGAGAGTAGCAAAAAAGAGGTTTTTTGCTACTCTCCAAATAGCAAAAATAGCAAAAAATCACCAATGAACATTTAATTTTTTAAGCATAGTAATAAATGTACATGTACCCAAGAAAGGATCACCAGACGTTCTTAAGTTAAATCTTAACTTACGAACAACTTTATGAACAGCCCCTGAGTCTATTAATACTGACCCTCCTTCTCCATAGAGAACACCCATTTTAAAATACAGAAAGGGATTTTAAGTAGAACATTACAATTTCAATACTTCCTACACTTGTAAAAACAATGATGGGCAAAACCAGAAGCTTAATGAACAGGAACAACTGATTCATTTTAGAGTATCACACCTAGACTAAAGGAAGCCTTTCTCATCAATGGAACACTTATCACAACATCCTGGGGAGGTGTGACTTGTTCTAGATCTGGTCTTGAGAATGTATGGATGACTGCCAACAGGGAATTCCCCCTTTCATTTCCTTCATATTTCATTCAGTGTCTGTCTTTGAAGATACTGTGTACTGAACAAATAGCAGTTATTGTTTTGTCTTTCAATGATATTTATTCTACTGCACAGGTCTACATGTATGTGCAGGAGGTATAATCTTCAGTTTCATGTGGTGGTACCTACTTGTAAATTTATGTTTTCTTCCTGTTTGGTAAAATATATTTATTTCTGTCCATGCCCAAAATTTAGATTTGTAACAAATACATTTGATTCATTATCAGTAAAGTCTTATACATCTATTTGAAATCATGTAGTGACATATGAAATGATAAGGAAACTCTAATGGGAGAAAGACTTGAAGAGAAATTTTTCAGCCAAATTCTGCATTTATGAAATCTAAATAAAAGCACCTAGCTGATATAACATGATTAAAAAATCTATATACAGGGTGTACATATTTTCCACATTTTATAGTTATAGTTCATGAGACTGTTCCAGTATTTCATCGCAATCTTGGAATCTGCTGTATTTGGTACTTTTTTCTTGATTTTTCCATTTTCATACCCTTACAAATACATGTAACCACCACAATGGAAAACTTATATGAAAACATACATTTTTGCATAGTATAAATGTATTGAGTGTGATTTCATTTCATTCAATCCTATTCCATAGCCATACGAGTCCTAAAGGGTAATTTATAATTTGGTGAGACAATAGTAAACAGTCTGGTGAAAAGAAATCAAACAGCATCTTCAACTCTGACTGTTTGAATAGCTCTTCATTGCTCACTCAATGAAGGTCCGTCCCCATCTATCTAGACCAAGTTCATTCTACACAAGCTGCGATGGAATGGATGGGTGAACTCAAGACCAATTTGACATTCATGTATTACATGTACATGTATGCTGTATGTCTGCTAAGAATAAGAAAGGTATCGTATCAAACGCTTTATTCAAGTTGAAGAAAAAAAAGAGTAGTATTAAAGAAGCAGTTGTCGAATAAATCACAGAAGTTTAATAAGATGAAGAAGAAAGAAAAGAAACTTTCAGATTACTCCCTATCCTATATCACTATTTAAAAAAGATAAGAGTAAAGATTTCATATCTGATAATATTTTCTGAAGATCAAGCCAACTAAACATTTGGTTCATACCAGTCAAAGACATCTCTCTACATATTTCTATGTCTACACAGAGGATTGTAAACAAAAGTGATACAACATGGGTTTATAACATTGTATCTACAATGAAAAAACGCCCCTTAATGCATGTCCTGAGCAAGTACAATGTACTTTGAACTTCTATAAACAATTTATTATGTTTTAAAGTACCTTTCAATTTATTCAATTTCATTGAACACCTTAACAGAATAAAAAAATAGCATGTACATGTAACAGGAAACATATGAAATATAATCTGATGTCTGAAGTCCTTCACGTATCTTTATCAAAACATCCAAACTAGATATCATACCAAGCAAGCTCCTTTCAGGTTTCAGGAGTGCATTTCATGAAATGTGTCGTCATTAAAATCTGTTAAAAGCTACTGAAATTCTTTAATCTTATTGGCTGAAAGCAAATTCATCAGTGAATACCACTTAAAAAAGGCTTCACAAAGGCTCCTATTATTAAGGCAACTTGAATTGAAAATAATGCATCTTTAACGTGAGGAACAAAAAAAAGCACCTGAGTCAGATCTTAAGGAAAGTCAGAAAGCTGCTCTACAAAGAATCAGGACAAATCATGAACATCTCTGGACATGTAAAATCCTTCCTTGAGGCAATTTAGCAGAAATCTGAAAAAGGGGAAATCCACTCAAATGGAATAATGGTTAATCAGGGAATCGCAGTGAACAATTCCATGTCTTTCCCTATTCCCATATATTTCCTTTGCCCCTGTCTTAATCAAATCTAGAAAATGAATAATTAGTAACCCAAACATAAAAAAAATATAAAAATGGTATATTTAGGAAAATAGCACTGAAATGGACATATAAAGCTTTTTGACATGTATTCATCAGAGCAAAATTATAAAGTATGTTCATGTTTAAGGCTATTTTTCTCTTATGTAAACAAGAAATTTAATCGTTTATTTATCTCCACAGTAATTAACCTGAACATTCAAAACAAAACTTCGCAACTCATAGTTTTTACCAACCCGGCTGTTCTTCTTACAATATTGTAAGTGTAATTAACTATGAATGTGGAAGGGAAATTACAAGACCTTGTTCCTGGAAAGAGTACTATAGCTTTTTTTTTTGGGGGGGGGCGCTAAAAAAACAGTAAGTCAAGGTGTTATTAATGAGAGTCATACCATGTTGGAATGATGGGTGCAGTCTTTCCTTTGTTCAAGTTCAAGAAAATTGAAAGCATTCTGGAAGTGCTGTCTTTGTTTTCAATACAATCTTTTACAACCAAGGTCCAAAGTACACAGGAATAGCAACAATTGAAAACTGTGAAAGGAACAACCGAATGATCGCTGTGCATCCAACAGCTCTAGGAACATGTTTCTATTTACATGTACATGCAGGCCAAGTATGTGGCAGTTCACTTCAGTTTGAACATGTATAGAATCATATATACTGATCTTTCTCCAGAAAAGTATGTACACACCTGAAGAACCCATTTAATTTCCATATTTCATGCCAAGAGTAGAATTCATGAATACAGGCCCCATTAAGAACTTAAAACTTTCATGCTAAATTGACAAATGCGTCAATGCATACAATGCACCTGTAAACATGCATAATCTGCTCAGGGTATGATCCAAAAATTGGGCCATATCATTACTGGTACTCACATCTAATCAAAGCAATCCCAACAGAACTAGTCCCACATGATGTAAACTTAAATGTGTAAACACTTCGGCAAATAAGCAGGGAAAGGCATAATACCCCCACTGCTCTATCTCATTCCCATGATGTGATTAAACTTATTAAAAGCCCTGACGAGATGCCAAGAGGCAAATTGAAACAATCGTCTGTTCTCGCCGACTAATTGGAATTTTTACGCAGTTAATAAGGTTAAAGAGCAGGTTATATTGATGCACACCACTACCGATGTACCATAATTGAAGTTCATAATGCTTACCCATGGTTGATATCGTTTTATGATTTAAAAAAAAAAATGAAATTACATGTATAAACACAGTTTTAATGCTCAGGTTTGAGAAAAACAAGGAAATACAACTGTATGATTGATGACAGATTTCAATGGAATGATCTTCATTTAAAACATGGACAGGGAATTAATTTTCTTTACAAATTTGAATAGCATTTTTGGTATTAAGAGAAAAGCTCTCAAAAAAGTAATGTACAGTCCTATGAAAAAAAATTCTATACAAAAGACTTTATGCATAGCAGTCTTTAAAAATGTGGAGCAAATTGTGATGCGATACGAAGAAAATTATTCCATGATGTATTATTAAACTGCACTTCAACAAAATTAATCTTGAGCAAAAATATTCCACTCAATCTTTCAACATTCTTAAAGGTGTAAACAGGCTGGATAGCATTGCTCAAATTGGTATTTTATGCTCGAACTTTAAAATAAAGAATTAGAAGTAACATCATCTACCCTCCATGAAAATGATGGGACCTACAGTTCTTATTGCATGAAGCAATGAAAAAAAAAACAGCTGGGAAAATACATATGGACATGTATGGTGAAATAGTGAAATCATGTAACTTTGATAAACTGTATGTACACTGTGCATCACTTTTTACTGTCTAATACCAGAGATTGGCGACTCTATTTACATTTGAAGAAAGGTACAGTATGAAAAGTAGTGCATTTCTTTATATAATGCTAATTTAGGCAACAATTCCAATTGAAGTATAAGCAAAGGGTGTAAATAAAAAATGTTGTCCTCTTCATGATTGCACAAATGAAATCTTGTTTTCAAGTGCTTACATGTACATGGACAAGCTTTAAGATACAGATCCAAGATAGCACATCAAACTTTTCTTCTTTGGTGAGTGAAGGAAAAGTGTTTCATCGGGTAATTAACATTTCACCCATTGTGCAGTAGGATACTCACTTGTTGGATATATGATGTAAATGTGAAGTGAATGTACTGTACTAAAATTCAGACAGAATAGAAGTCATAATTTCTTTTAAAACATATTCCAAACAACCTGTTTTGGGGGAATTCCCATGTAACATCTCAGTCTTAATCTTATCAAAACCAACAATTCAGGGGTAATAAACACTGCAGTTTGCTTTGGTGTTGGTGTCCAACTGGTGTCAGTTCGGGTAAACTTTGACAAATATCTTTAAGGGGAGGGGGTAAATGTATTGCAGTACCTGGTTTTCCATTATCGATTATAGATTCCTAAAAAAATTGAATTATAACCAAACAAGACAAAATCTTACCTCACTAATCCTTCTTAAACTTGATGCAAACATTCCCTGGCATTTAGCAACTTCATCCTTAGTAGGAAAGCCCTCTCTTCTCTCAATCACGACCATGTTCTCTGCACATACATACAGAAAGAAATGAAGCAATAAGCGTATACAATGTCATAGCTTCCCTCAAATTCTTGAGCAAAATAAGAGTTAGTGATGTGCTTTCATAATTGCATTGAGGGAACTACA
The DNA here is from genome assembly GCF_018143015.1 of Lytechinus variegatus. NCBI lineage: Eukaryota > Metazoa > Echinodermata > Echinoidea > Temnopleuroida > Toxopneustidae > Lytechinus > Lytechinus variegatus. The sequence goes on along the minus strand of NC_054740.1, from coordinate 91,807,287 downwards.
TGCAAATGAGACAAAGACCTTCACCAAAAAATTGGCTTTTGTTACAAATAACATTGCAACATACTGAAAGAGCCAGGAAAGCCTCCAAGTTTGTTTTGTTCCAAGAATAAAATTGGTGTATTTGACTCTGTATGATTCATTTTGATGACTATGCCTGAAACTACTTTTCCAGGCAATGGGGAAGAAATGACTGTTGTTGGTTAAAAGCCAAAATAATTTCAAAGAAAAAATGCAGGAAAATCACTATAATACCTCATATCATTCTGAAACCAAAAATTGCTCTTCAATAATTAATTCTGATTTTAAATACTTTCATCCACTGGGCTGAAATCTATATTCCTCATAAAGATAAAATAAAGTGTGAGTAGGCAAACATTCTTTACCATAAATGGATATAACAATTTTTTTCACACAGGATCATACATACATGTAATAAAAAGCTTAAAATGGACTTGCAAGAATAGCTGATATCGACCTCTTGATATTCTTTATTTGGCCAAGACATAACAACAAATATCTAGGTTATGGTAATGACTGAAGTAATAGGTACATCTACTTGGATGCAGGAATTGCTCTCATATCAAATACTTACCTTGACCTGGTCTTTGGGGTGTCAGTCTAGGACCTGCAGATGGTCTTTGAGGACTAGGTCTAGCAGGTGGTGGAGGTACTATTTGGTTCCTACCATCTGTAGGGCAATAGAGAGACTGCGGTCTCTGGATATTACTCCTTCGATTCTCTCGTGACTGGACTATCGATTTGTTGCCTGGTACGTCCGGTAAGGGTCTGTCAGGGAAAGCACAGGACTTACGACGGGGAGTCTTAAAGAGCTGAGACACTCTGTTCTTTAGGTGAGCCGTCTTTGAACGGCGTGGGATGCTAGGGTCAAGAGAGACATCATTTAGGGAGGAGTGGCGTGGAAGTGATTTACTTCGCAAAGATGCACTGGTTCCTCCATCATCACTATAAAGACCATTCATAAGAGCAGGTAGACACATATGAGTTGGCTCTGTCTCCCACTCAGCCTTCTTGGATTCCTCATCTAAGACCATTGACATACGAGGAGGAATAGGTGGAGGTGATTCATCATCATCTTGACTTCCTTCAGGTTGAGCATAGTCTCCAAAACCAGATTTGGGTTTTGTTCTACGGTCTATTGCTGGTCCATACATACTTTTTTCTTTAAAAGATTCATCACTTCTGTAGCTGGCTAAAATTGCTGCTCCATCAGACACTGATCTTGGAAGGTTATATTGAAACCTCATATCGCTCTCGTCACATGCTGGATTTTTCTGAGTTGTAACAACATCTACAATTTGACTATCCTTTGGCAAGAGGACAACTTCCTCAAATTTATCCTTTTTCAATTTGTCTTTCGCAACTTTGTTGTTTAAGTCCCCATTTGCAGTTTGTTCTGAATTACCCTTACGTTGCGTCTTTGATTCCCTATGAAGCGAATCTGATGAACTTTTGTGGTGTCGGTCCGAAGATTCACTATCTAAACTTGCCAGGCTATCTTTCATCATGACTTCAGCTATGTGAGGTGTACGAGGGTTGTTTAGAGGTTCAATATCAGGTTGGTGTGTCATCTGTATTACTAGAGGTTCTAACTCGGCACTTGACATGATTCCATTCTGTTGCATTGTCCTGGAGTCAGTGTCACTTCCTGCTCCATTTTGCTCAACTTCCACACTGTCTTCCTCCATCCCTGTAAAATGACAATGTACATTAACAGAGCAATTGACAGTCACATCGGAGTTGGGTGGCAGTCCTCCACTGGGGACAATGTTTACTGAGATGTCATTTCTGACAGATGCTTTCCGTTGTAAAGGCACAATGGAATCTGATTCGCTTTCATCTCCCATCAAACCTCCAACACTCAACTTCACATCTACATTGTTTCCTTTACCTTCATTTCCACAGCGATTTGCCTGAACATTCAAAACAACGCTTCCCAACTCAAAGTTTTTACCAACCCCACTGCTCTTCTTGCGATACAATCCGGTTTTGGGACGAGCTCCCTGCTTATCAAACATAGAAACACCACTGTAAGAACTCTGATTGCTGCTTGAATCCTTGTCCGACAGTGGACCATTGCTACCATTCTGTGAGAATCTTCCATTTGAATGTTCATTTCCCCTCCCATGTTTAACAAGACAATGGTGATCCATATCAGTATCTCGCCTTTCCACGTCATTTCCATTTCTGATATCGCATCCATTATGATAAATACAATGGCTTGTTCTTCCATTCAGTGAGATCCTGTCTGGATCATTATCAAGTCTTGATGATGGTTGTAAGTCTCCACTCAACCCATGACCAACAGATGGATTTACTACGACACCATTTCCTAGGTTCTTCTGATATCCTGGTAATACCTGTCCTGCAGGATCTTCTTTTGGAGACTTGGTGCCCCCTCGTTTCAACGTCCGCCTCATCCTTCCCATCAACCCTGTGGCTTCCTTTCTCCCTGATAGTTCTCGAACATCACGGCTGTTGGAGGATGGGGGCTTGGCTGAGGGCATTCTCATCTGCACATCAGCCCCAGAGTTCCTGCAATAAGAAAATAAAGAGGGAAACTTGATAGAATAATGCTTGATTAAAAGTCTATGGTACATGTATGTACACTTGGAAATGAAATGAGAAAAACCTTTCTATGCTGTTAACAAAATGTCAAGACATAAAATGTAATTCAATTTCATATGAAATTCACATATAACATCATGAAGGTTATGGCACAGCCTTTAAGATTAATACAATGCAAATGGTAACATATCAATATCAACTGACATGGAAGAAAAAGCATACAATATATCTACAATGATATTTCAAGTCTAGAGACTACACTTTCACTTGTGCTACCTTTTTTCCTTGTGGCTACCAGCTTTCATCTTGGTTGTGTAAAGTAAATGAAAATATGAATGAAGATTTTTCCCAGAATATCACACCAATGTCACACAAATCATGGTAGATTCTTAATACAATGAACTACACTCAACTCCAATCAGTTCATTTTGGTGGTAAGGCACTGCTCCTTTCCTCGCTGCTAGGCAGTTGCTATCTAAAAAAGGCAATATTTGTAAGATCCTAGGCAACAGCTGACTAATATAAAGCTATGGAAGAGTGTGTTGTAATATCTAATGATTTCTTTTTGCTTCCTCTTTTAATATGAAAACCTGAAAGATTGTCCAAAGAGACTATGTGATCAGTCCTTACATCATTTGTGTAATATAAATTACAAAGAAAAGGAAAGTGAAACTTTCACAAGAAGCAGCCGCAACATTAAGGGCCTACATGTAGTCTTGAATTAAGAAGTTATTGTTATTCCCTCTGACTAGGATATGATAATCTCAGAAACCTGGGGTGGTATTCTGTAACTCTGTCATAACTTTTGTCATAAATTTTGTCATTTCTCTCCGAGATGTGACACCGCTATGATTGTCACAAATCGGTATTCTGAACATTGTCTTTTCCCTGTCATATCTCTCAAAGTTCCCACCCATCTTTTCGGAAGCAAACCAATCAAAATCATCGTTAGTTCCCAGTTGGAGCCCTTCTAGCCAATAGGAAAGCCCCGTGGCAAGTAGGGCGTATCCCCAAAACAGTTGCTGGCATCGCGCAACTACGCGTATATTGATGCGCTTAATTACAAAGAGAGACAGGGAGCTGTGAAGAATTTTAGAGAAGTATAAAAGGAAAACAGAGAAAAAAAAGGAGGAATAAATATGTAGGGCCTAACTAATTGTAGCATGAAAAAATAATTTTGAAAATTGTCATGGAAGATGAGTGAAACTAATACCACAATCTAATCTAAATAATATAATTGTTTGCTTGACATTCAGTCGGCAGGGTATCGGGATATTTGGTACTAAAAGATATGACAAAATTTATGACTGCTACCCCCCTGTCATAACTTTTGTCATATCTTTTGCTTGTATAATTAAAGCCGCGTATTTTTGCTGCGCGCTAAAGAGAAGAGACAAAATTTATGACAATTTTTGTGACAAAAGTTATGACATCCACCAGAATACCGATTTTGTCATATCTCTGAGATAAGATAAAATATGGAGAAAAGACAATGTTCAGAATACCGCCCCTGATTCTATACATCTGGATTTAAATGATTTTCAAATAAGTATCTCCTGGGTAGATGAATACTATTTCCCCCAAAATGTCAAACTCTCTTTTGACACAATACACATTCTGATAGTTGGATATCATTGCTACATGTATACTTACACATCAGTCATGTGTATGTACACTGTATGATGATCATCTCATTTTTTTCTGTCAGCATATTTTGCTCATTAATACAGCAACTCTCTAATAAATCCTGATTCCAAGATACATCAGTCATTTTAAAAAGTTGTTTAAAGAATTGAGGATAGACTAATACTCTCTACTGAAGAGTTTATACCAGTACTAAGCATAAGTTTCAATTACATTGCACGCTATAATAAATAGTCCCACTTTAAAATAGGCTTTCTACTAGAATCAAAACTAACTTGAAAAATGAATCACAATGAAAAAAAACAAGGAAGCGTTACTTAGTAATCATTGCAATATTATTTTGAAATGAATATCAAAATATTAATCTAGGAATTCCATTTCCTTAGAACTTTTTAAATGAATCTTCCACAGTATGTTGACATACATATATGTCCTATAACAAAATTCATTCAATAAATCTGCTTTACAAACACATGCTCAAATGTGATTATCAGAATATCACTTTATTGTGCCATTTACATATACATGTAGATTGTGAAATTATTTTCCATTTTTGTATAAATGATTTTGAGATTAAAACAAGAGGGCAAAATATCCAATGGAAAGAATGAAACATATTTTATGTATCGGAATGACATTTTCTAATGACAGGAGGGGGCATGATATACATGTATTGTAGAAATTCAAGTGTTTTACCCTACCATGTGTTAATATCTCCATGACATATTTCCCTACCTGTATACATGGTGGTGGGGGGGGGGGGTGTTAAAAGGCATCAAAGTGCTTTGCCTTGTATGTGGAGAGTACATCACAAGAGCAAATCTCATGGTCTAAAATCAAATTACAAGGCGGGCCAAATCAATAGCTGCTCCATTCAGGGTTGCATACAGGTGTGTGTAGATGGGCAAACGTGATCTTAGCCATGTTTTGGAGCTGTCGATGGCGTGAAATGAGCCACGGTAAGGTGCGGGCCAATTTAAAGCCTGAAAGAGCAAAGACTTTTTACTTGGCTCCTTGAATGGATGGAACGGTGCTCTGGCTGCTGCTAGCTCGCTCTAAGGCAAACAACATCATCTACACAGCTCCACAATCACTTCAACACGTCATCCAGAATGAATGCATCACTCATTTTTCCTTAATGTCCTCAACCGAGAAAACTTTAATAAATTTACGCCTTTAGATAACAATGATTTCAATAATATGAGATTGTGAGAAGCAGGCCAATATAAATCCTGACTCTTGCTTGTTTGTAAAACTCGGTCACTCTGTGAATGCCATGGTTGCCATTACGTACATGGGATGGCTCTCTGACTGTCCGATATCCCTGAAACCCATTAAGAATATGCAACAAATGAATGATTAGTTCTGAGCACTATCTGTACACCATTACATCACTTTCACTTTTCAAATAGGTTTTTGATTTGTGGCCCATACTTTGATTGCTAATAGAAATGACCGGGACAATCCACGCATGATAATAGCTGTAAAACCCTGGGGTACGGTGTATTAAAATGACACATACATGTAATGACACATAATATCTTCTCACTGTCAAGTGCAGCTCTCTTTGCTACCCTCTATCGGCTGAATACTGTGTGTTTGGGTAGGCCTACATACTGCTGCTCGTTCTAGTTCCAGCAAAGCCTGCGTAATGCCTCCATTGGCCTCACACCTACCAATTTGTACTAATGGGACAGGCAAAATAAGCATGGTCAGATTACACTTGACTCGAGTCTCGTGCCTGAACATGCTTCAACTACTAACTGTGCACAAATCGTAGTCTTGATTTGAGGTCAGTAAAAAGTAAAAAGGCAAGAGGAGACGATCATTTTATTTATAAGTGGCATGCAAACATAAATGAAGAAATATTCAAACAAAGACTTTTCTATTCTTTAGTATAGGCCTATAGATTCCATTAGATTCAATGTACATGTACCTCCTACATGTACATATCATGTACTTGTGAATACTAAAATGGATTTGAATTTGTTTTTTAAGATATGAGTGACACTGAAAGGACATTGCAATTCTAAATCAACCTATATGGTTTCCATTTTGAAAATGTCCAATAATTTTCTGATGACTAAAATCGTCAATTACATGCTGTACATACTCATTTGGTTAATAATAATACAGTTCCTAATACTGATGCCTCAGTTGCCTCAGATGCCTTCGAGATCAATCCTAAATATATTGTCAGTCCATCTTTTTTTCCAAAGTCAGGCAAAGCAGAATATAAAAGCATGTACTAATAGCGACACATAGATGAATACAACAGTTAATAGTCGTTTCTTTTAGATGTAATTTGGAAATATAAATAATCTGTAGGCTACATGTATGTTCTTGACCTACAGAATATGCAGTATACATGGATAAGAATTACATTAGAGGAAAAAGAGTAATTTGATATATGATTGCATGTTTGACATTATTGAATTCATTATTTCAATTAAAAAAACAAGAAGAGGAATTTAAGAGTTATTTTTTTTAATAAAAGAAAGCATTGTCTTGATTCACAACTAACCATAATGTATTACTTAAGAGTAACTGAAGAAATGGAACAATCTATGCAAACAATCTGGAATAATTGGCCGGGTCTTGACAAAGATGTGCAGCACATTGGAGACAAGGTACTCCCTTATCTGAACAAAATACAGTCTAGAATGACAGATATTGTATGATGTTTGACTGATGATATGAGAGTGAATATGCTTGCCAGGCTGCTGCTGCTGCACACATGCTAAAATACTCCCTACATGTAATAAAAAATATCAAAATTTACTAATAATGAAGATAAAATTTGGAATGAAAAGTCAAATTTTGTATCAATCCATCTATTCTGAAGTGCTTTGCCTTGTAAATGTAGGCCTACTGTACGGATTCCAGTTTACAATAAAAAGGTTTTGTTTCGCTTTGAAAGTTAATTTTGTCACTGTCATACATGTAGCAAATGGGATTTTTTTTCTGTCTTTCTGAGTGAGTTGGTTCTAAAAAGTATTAAAAGTAAACCTCATCAGAAAATGATCATACCTCAAGTATTCTAGTTCTGCCATTTAGACATTTAATTGTGATGTCAGGTGATAAAATATATTTCTCATGGCTCATCGGACGTTATAGTGTTGTCTCCATTCAACAATCAGCAAGAAGGCGTACTTACATTTTCTGGAAGGACTCACTTAATATTTTAGCACCACCACCACCATCATCATAGACATGTATTAGACATATTTGTTGTTCTACTGTGAAGCTCCTTGTGCATTTAATCAAGACCGAAAGTACGCTATACAAACCTTGTGTATTATCATCATCACCCACGATCATCACAAGTCATCATCATAATCATCTTCATCATCACACATCATCATCACTATCACCAACACATTAATCTCCTCTTCCTCATCACCACCTTTTTCTTAAATTGCAGACAATATCATGCAGTTCAGGGTATTTTCGCCTGATCCACTGATAGTAAATTGAAAAATGCAGATGAGAGCAGCTAATAACAAAGTGTAAACAGCCCGTTAAAGAAGGTGAAACACAAAAGTGGGAACGTTCCCATGGCAACCTTATCCCTTGGATGAAAATTGAAGTAGTAATGGGAGATGAGAGGGCTTTCCATAACGTTGATCATTGAGAATAGGTAAGGAGCTTACGGATCTGCTTTTGAATAAACCATCCCACATCTCCATGAATTTTAATAGACACCGATATTCTTGTTCAAACTTTGCTACCCTTCTACTCCAAAGATCGATGATAACATTCAATCTCCTTTAAGTATTCTTGCTCTAAAAAGAAACAAATACTCAAATTTATTTTCCTACAGGAGGCATGGTGGGGTGGGCTTACAGATCATCCTTGAATAGATGTAGGAGGCTCTAACCTCCTTGCTTACATGTATTTCCCCAGTCCTTTTTTTGGTTTTAATGCAGAAAAATAATACATGTCTCTTTGTTTCTAGAGCACAATTAAGAATTGACTGTATATGTAAATAAACACATTTAAATCAAATAAGGTTCCGTAAAATCGTAAAAAAGCTTTAAAAACAGACATACTGAAGCTTTTCGACATGCACTCATTGGAGTAAAATAGCATAAATGACTAGAACGCTTTACAGTGAAACAATATTGAACTGAAAGAGACAATAGACACTAAAGGCCACCGCACACCTTACGACCCGACTGGTTAGTGACTGGCTTGTGACTGAGTGAGGGGAGGTGAATTGCAATGTTGTCATAAGCCTCAACACCGCACACCTTGCGATCTGATCTGCGGCTCACGCATGCGCTTTTTGCTTTTTGGCATAGCATCTGAGAAATTGCGCTTACTACTGCGTATGCGCGTTGTTTATCATAATACGCATTGTGCAACTCTGCTGTCTGATTGGCTGGAGGTTGGATTGAGCTTGCGATCCAGTCACAAGGATTCGACATTTCAAATCCTTCTAATTTTCCTTGCGACTTGTCTCTGACCGGTCTGCGACGCTCAAGCTGACAAGAGCTGTGACGTCACATCTCCCCTCACCCAGTCGCAAGCCAGTCGGCGACCGGTCAGGTCGTAAGGTGTGCGGTGGCCTTAAACGGCAAGCTGTGATTGGCTGTAAAGTTAAACAATTTACGCTTAAAACCAGTAAATTGAAGCAAAGAACCCGTTCTGTGCCACCAGAAGGAGTTCATAAGAAACATTGCATTATTTTAGGACCTAGTTTCTACATATTTTACAATAACACATTTACAAACAAAATAATACAAAATAAAAGGTTGGCTGCAAATTCACATAAATCTATGGTTTCATTTCAATCTATGGTATCACCATAATCCTCTTATACAATTCCACTACTAATTAGTCTGATACATGTATACTTGAGCATAAATTAATGTTCGTGAAAACAGATAATTTGAAATGAAAAACTTAGAGAAAAGGGCAGCAGTCTGAAGAACAGAGTCTCTGATCCCAAACTACAGCAAAATAGAGTACCTATAAGTGCCTACTCTGAAAATGCTTCATGCGATTGATTTCTCAATTAATCTTCCATTCAACTCCAATGGCAAGAAGAGTGGAAAATGGCAAATAAATTAGATTGGTAGGGCACCAGATTGACAGGGTTACCCCAAAACACCTCTAATCAATTTTTAATATGCTGACGCACACTTGAATTTCTCCACCTTGAAAATCCAATAAAGATCTTGGCTCAGGGCACATTGCTTTGCAAAGTGACCTTGATTTAGACTTGAAATGTGCGAATGCAAAAATTTAATCAATTAGATTTCTGTTTTCCTTTTTCTTTCATCATCTCTTAAATTCTTTATTCTAATTTCTCAGTTCCTTTTCACAATCACATACACACACATGTAGTTAGAGCCTATGAACAGTCATAATTAGCAAGCAAAAAATACAATATCAACGTACATGTAGGCCTTCAACATGGCCAGCCAAAATGTGTTCTCCAATCAAATCTTTGGGGACAGGAATACGAAGAAGGTACATGTGTAGGTGGTTCAGGTCTGACCAGTAACACAAAGCTTACCAATGATCGTAGAAAATTTTTCTACGATTGATTTCACTGACTACAATGTACAATCCATTGTGAAAATCAAGCGTACGACTAATCGCTAACCTTTGTGTTACGGGCCACATACATGTATGAGTGTTTCATAACAATTCATACTGTAATGATTCATACATAATAATTCATAAAGCTGTTCGCAAAGATGACTTGTAAACATACAGTTTACTCCTAAACGACTGGAACATGTTCTTGTTGGTTAATGCGCCACATTATTAAAGTCATTTGTAACTTATAAACAGCATTACGAAACATCCATTTGGACAGACTTGACTCCAAATGGGAAAGTGTACAAAACTTTTGGCCTAAAAAAATCCCAAGATCATGCCTGCATACAGTGCACAACACTTAAAGTCATCAAAATGACTGATTATTTTATCAATACCAGATTAAAATTAATAAAATAAATTTTAAATGAAAAAAACTTTTAATGTTTAAATAATATTGTGATATTTCTTAACATTCAATTTCTAATTTCATCCCAAAATGTACAGACTAATGTCCAATGTATTTCTGTTGGAAAGGAAGTATATTTTTTCATTATAACATTATGTGGAAAGTATAAACACTGTATTCTTCAGGAACCAGAAATAGAATAGGATGAGTCATACAGGACACAGTGGTTGTTGATGAAAGCAAGCAACTGCTACAGAGACTGTGAAACTTGAAACCAAACTGAGGACAAGTCTAATCATTTCTCTCTTACAAACTCACTTTATGTGGTTTATTTTTGGACTTGAACATGAAGGTTTCCTGCTATATTTTGCAGTCTATATTTATGCACAAACAGGTACAATAATATGCACATGATTGAGGATAATCAGGAAGAACAACTATTAAGTGTTACAAGAAAAGAAAGGTAAATCTCAGTTTCAAAAATAGCCAAATTCACGATAAAAACAACATTTACATACATGTATACATGTACACTGCATCCCACAAAAAAGGATATCAAACATCATGATCTAATTGTTGTTGTTGTTTTGCATCAGCAAATGACCAATGATTATTTAGTTTTAATAATCACAAAGTTATTTTTTTCTTCTTCTTTATTAGACACACAAAGTTATGCATCAATGAGTATGAAGTGTTTGAAATTTCAATGTCAATATCAAGGTGTGCAGAAAATTTGTTAACATTCATTTGGGACACAAAAATAGATATAGTGCTGCCTACACAAGCTGTGCTTCATTATAGTCTTGGATTTGAACCCCAAACATTCTTTCTGAAAGGTGACAGTACCACAAAACCCTGATGCTTGCTGTATAAGCTCATGACAATGTCATGGGATCCGCCAGGTTATGAAGTGACAATGATTCTGTTTTACCGGTAAATAAAACAGAAATTCTGTTTGTTTCTTATACTTTTCATGTACAAATTCATGGAATTCACTTTTTCAAATGGGAATTCAGGTTTTTGCTGTGTACATTTTCAGTGACAAAACAGAATTTCCAATTTTAGATCAAGTTGAAACAGAATTACAGATTTTAAGAAACAGAAAAGACAATTTTTTGAAATGGAAAATCAGTCTCTACTTGTTTTGAGCAAAAATATCAATGATCACTTCAATAATCTGACAGAATATCTCTCTAAAAAAGACCCAAATTATCAAGGAATACCTTTGATTGAAAGTGGCTCATTTAAAATATTCAGTAAACAAAATATTTTTTAAAAAACCTACATGTATCACATCCCACCACCAACTTGATTTTTAGTCCCATCAACCCCACTGCTCCAAAATGCAAATTTATATTGTTCATCAATACAGGAGCATGACTAATACTAATTAACAGTAGAACTGCTACATGTACTACCCTGCATCTTTTGAATCAATAGTCAGTGAGAGCAATAGGATTTATGAAAATCAATAAATCCTTCCTGATTTAAATCTTTATTTGAAACTCTTCCAGTTTGCTATAATTTACCTGTGCATGTCCAGTAATGTGGCTTTTATGTGTACTCAAATTTGTGTACTTCACACAAGTACTTTTCCCTGGAAATGAACTAGATTTAAACCAATCATGCAAAATGCAAAAAAAATGAAATAAATCAAACAGATTAAAATGAAATAAAGGGGGGAAGAAGTTTCAGTTTTACATACATCTGAAAACAAGACTAACATTCATGAAGAGTGAGATTATATTTATACGCCCCTAATTTTCTTTATCCTTATTTCATTTTCTTTCTACATATACAGTATGTAGAAAAAATATGCCAAATCAATAGACACAGACTTGCAACACTTATGATAATATCAATAAGAATATACATCAAAGAAGGATGAAATATTCAAAATTGCAAAGAAACAATTTTAAAAAGTAGGGAGATAACTTTAATAATGAGGTCTCTCGTTCCATATCTTTGAAAAATAGTAAACTAAAAGTTTCCCCATAGTTGACATGTAAAAGTCGAATGTACATGTACATAATTATGTAGCTTGCCCAACCAATAGTGCAATTCACATTATGAGTACTGACTGGAAACTAGAAATATATATCTGAAGGAGATTAATAGTTTAATACCACCAGTGTTACAATGGCAAATACAGCATCAGAATACATTTTTAAACCAAAATATGTCTTTCATATCTTCACTCCAAGAAAACTGAGCCTTGGGCAAAAATTGAGGTTTAAGATTGCAAACCTGGGGATCGAGAGATACCTCTGAATCTTTAACTTTCCTCTCATCTATTTACATGTACATGTATGTGGTCAGTTTAAAATTGTGTGACTTGGAGCATGCACCAATCTTTAAATTTTCAAACTAAAATAATTGCGTATATTTCTTTTAGCTGACATAATTCATGTATTTAAACTAATATATCTAGTATCTAGTGTGTTATCAGGAAAATGACAAGTCAACTTTGAATCCAGGCTAGCCAGAATAAACTGAAATTAGGAAGTATGTTTGATGAGCAAGCCAAAAGTACTTGGGTCTGAATAAACAGAGAAAAAAAAACACTATTGAAAAGAAAGGAGAAACATTATTTTGATTCCTGACTTTCACTAGTTTCACATACAAATATGTACCAAAATATTGTACTTAGGAAGAAAATTTGGAAAGGTGTTCATAAAAAGTGGTTGTTTTGTTCATGCAGTGGCGGCGGAGCAAAGTTGAAAGTGGGGGCACAGGGAAAAAAGGGCACCTTTTCTTTCAAAAGGGCACTATCTTTAAAACAAAGAAAATGGGCCAAAATTTTAAAGGGGCTAGATATGTCTTATCATGTAAATTTATAAGTTGCGAGTGAGCAAAAATTTTGACAATTTTATAACAAAAATCTGATTTTGTGATCGATTTTGGGGACTAATATTCAGAAAATGATACATTTCACACTTCTCTCTTTTTTTCTTGGTCGTGAAAATTTTTTTTGGGGGGGAGCAAGAGCCCCCAAGCCCCCCATCTGTATGTCTCTGCTTATCTACCCCATTCACATGACTCATAAAGCTTTAAGACATGTGGTCGCATGTCACAAGGTGGTCCAATTTCGCGAACAGGGTAAACATGGTCAAAAATTTCATTTTTTGATATGTTATAGCTATTACCATTCTCTAAATAATGAAAAAGTCTCGAATACCTTTATTTTTCCTTAAAATGACTAATTAACAGCTACATGTAATTATTACATAGACGTCAATGTAAAATGTGAATTTTGAAATGTGTTTTACTCAAATTGGACCTGCTGCACATAAAATGGTGTCAAAAGTTAATGCAACGTTGGATCACCCTAGTATTTTGCAGTTATAATCTTTAAACATCAATAATTAAATCTGTACCAAAAATCAAATAATTATCTATTATTGTATGCATATTAATTATACTAATTAATTAACAGTATTTAATTTCACATTTTTGCCCCCAAAATACCTGTCACTGTATTTATATGCTTGGCAAAATGACAATATCATGGGTAGAAATGTTTGTTGCAATGATACACAATATTTGTACTAAAAATTAAGATTACAAATTAGATAATTAACCAAATCTCTCCGGTTTACTAATTGATTAGGTTGCAGATCAAAGCTGACATACACATGTATTCCATTGCTGCATATTTTCAAAATTGTCAAATTTTTATGACATTTAGTTGTTCCCTGCTTTAAAACGCCCAGAAATATGAGGATAACAGTCATATTACATATTATAGTAAGTTGTTAATTAGTTTTAATTAATATTTTATCATTTACCACATCCACCGGCTCCGCATCCACCGGCTCCGCCACCCCTGTTACTTCAAACTTAATGTGCTATAGTTTTTGTTCCTGATATTGTATTGATTTAATTCATAATAATATATTTAGCCTATAGTTCTACCTTCAAAATGAGATATTACTCAATAAATTTGGTCAAGATACTGTGATGTAGCAACAATTTATCCATGGCACCGTGTGGAAAATTGTTCATACGCCACCCTTTTTGCATACCCAACTTATGAAATTCGACCATGTAGGACTATCCTTACAAACTAAAAGATAATATTGTTTTGTTTCAAAGGGACACTCGTTAATACAATAACACATAAAATGGATCCTTCCTAGGGTGAAAGGGGCAGAGAACACCTTCGTGTGGGGCACTTTTCATGGGTAAAAAGGGGGACTGATACGAGATATGGCACTTTAACAAGAAGGCAAGGGAGAACTTGCTCACACATAAAACAGGTCCTTCTCAAGGGGCAAAGAACATGTTTATGAGGGGCACTGTTCTTGGGTAAAAAGGGGGACTGATTCGAGAAAAGGCACTTACATGTACAAGAAGGCAATAGGGCACTTGCTCAAGTGAAAGGGGCAGAAAACACGTTCGAGCGGGAGTATTTTGCTTTAAAAAAAATGGCACTTACATGTATACGAGAAAGGGCACTTGGTAACACCTAAAACGGGTTCTCCTCAGGTGAAAGGGGCACAGTACTGTACATACTACATGTTCGTGAGGGCCTAGGGGGGCATTTTTCTTGTGTAAAATAGGACACTTTTTTGATAGCCGCCCCTGTGTTCATGTGTAAAAATTCTAACCGTTTTATAGATGACAGCTATGTAGATCTACATGTACATGTATAAAACTTTCTAGCTCATTTCTAGTGTGATGTCAGAAAGTCTGAAATAACATTGATCTGAAACTGATTACATATACTGCACATGTACATGTAGGTATATCATATTTTAAAAAGTCAAGCAAATAAATCACAAAGGTAAGAGATATTATAACAATAATATTTACAATCATTGCAGAGTTTTCACAGAGACTGAGGAGCTCCTCATGTGTCAGGTAGAAGGGTAAAAAATCAATCTTATTTTGCACATCTTAAGGGGTACAGTATCTGTAGGCTGTACTGTGGCTTAAAATAAGGAGTAAATCCCTTCACCATCAAAAAATATATAGTTTCACTAAAATTTCTTTTAAAAGAATCAACTACATGTATGTGAGAACATTGGGCAGAGCTACTGGAGGTATCATTTTCTTAGACGATTGACCATGCGATGCAAGCAGGAAACCACAGTTGCTCTTTGGTGTTCCCACTAGGCCTTTCCACAATGGATGATGTCAATGCACAAAATCTAGACCCCTACAAGGCTAGCTAGCAGACCTGATAGCACAGATTTCTCTCCATAGAACTGGCACTCACTTGGGTTTTTCGGCCATTCATTTGCAAGTAGGCCTACCAGTAGTCTGGAAATGCACATACGTACGTCATCCTTGTCTACATGTATACAATGTCAATAGAGAGAACATTACAACCATGGTTACATGTACATGTAGTTACTACACTACAGGCTTACCGGTACATGTACCTCTATTAATACCTACTTGTGTGAAAGATCATAGAGCTGAACAGTGGATTACTTTCACAATCATGCTTGAAATGTTGGCAGAGTCAAATCATTCTTGTGATAAACAGCTCCTAGAGTTCACAGAGGAACTACATGTACTAGTATACACTTTCTGGAAAGTCAACTTAATATGTATCATGATAATGGACTTTGCAAAAGTGAACAACACCCTACCAAATACAATGTTAATGGGTCCTGGGTGCACCTGCCTGGGTATAAAGCCAGATTCCTTTTCGACAGGTGCTAAAGCTGTGCTACTTCATGGTAAAATCAAATCCTTCTTCCGTGTCAAAGCATACATCCCACAAGGTTCTGTGCTAGGTCCATGCCTGTTCAGACAAATCATTTACCATGTAGCTGAAACAGGATGTTTCTGAATAGACTAGACTACTTTGATACTTGTGTTCCTCTACTTGATGTTTCCAGAGAAATATTCAGCTTTCACATATGTGGTACAGGGGTGTGCCGCTTTCAACCCCATTTTTAGACCTAATTATCAGTTCCCTAGATACTCCAAATTAGGCCCAAGTCATATTGATTATTTTGTAAACTGGTATTCGACAGCTTCAATTCAATTGAACATCATCAATGCATCAAATTTTGAAGGCGGGAAAATCAAGCCAACTTTGTGGCTTCGTCAATGCACACACTACAGGTGTAACGATGTGTGCTGAGATCAGGGGTGTGGGGTGTGCCTTGCACATTTGTATTTTCCATAATTACAAAAAAAGGACCAATGCAGAATTACTGAATTCTGCATAAAATATCTAAAACAATGACATTTGTAGATGACAACATATGGTACGTTTGAAATGAAATGAAAGACATGAATCATGAATTTGTGACGTCCGTCATTAAAAATGGACACAAATTACAAATGTTTAAAGTACTTAAAATCAAGCTCTAAATTCATATTCATTATCAAATGGGCACTTCCACGGTTACGGAGTGACATTCAGAAACAATTTTTTGCATTCAAACAAAGATATCACCCATAATTGAATAGTTATTTGCAAAGAAATGGTTCCTGACATTGATTGCTGAAACCCACACTTAAAAATGATAACATGTTATTTTGATCCACTAAATTTAGATCAATATTCATAAACATGGTTACAGAGTGATGCAAAATGGACAACATACTACTCAAACTCTGTGTTAATTTGCTATCACAATTTTGATTTATTGATTGGATTCTTTAGCTTTAATGTGCTGCTTTACATTAAAAAATTGGAGTATTATTTCATTCATCACGACTTGAAACGTTAGCTGGTTACGGAGTGATGGTTATAGAGTGACATCAGAAATATCCACAAAAAGGCAATGTACTGTAAAATGAACTCACATGTATATTTCAATATTTTTGTTATACATTGTACGATGTAAAATGATGACCTCCAGATTATCTCAAAGAAAATTTTACAAAACAAGCAATAGCTTTCTGTTAAATTGAAATTAAGTAAAAAACAATATACACATGTACACATGTATGTAGTCCCATGTATAAAACTGATTGTATGGTTTGGATTCTCCTTTAAAGAGATGCATAAGACCAGTGGCGTACCGTGGGTCACGGCATTGGGGGGGGCACCAGCAAAAATTTTGAGTCACTTCGTGAGCGCGCGAAGCGCGCCCAGTTGCCAGGTATACTGACCTAACAGAGACATTTTAAGGACAGTGCCATTAAACGGACATTCAGACCTAAATAGGGATATTATAATCAGTCTTTTGTAACCATGATACAGTGTATGTACCTGTCTCGCTAAATAATGCGAGCGCAAAGCGCGAGCTGAAATTTTTATAAATATTGACTCTCCAAACAGGAAGATTTTAAGGACTATATTTTAGGAATCCATTAGAGTATACACATCTCACCATAGTCATCTAATGCGATTGCCCATAAGCGCTTGCTTATTTTGTTAGAATTACATCTTAACATGCACATAAAGCACTTGTAATCATGATTAACATACCCATCTCACTAATCAAATCTTGCGAGCGCGAAGCGCGAGCTGAAAATTTAGGAAATTCAGACCTGAAGGGGGGCATTTTAAGGCTTATTTGTAGGAATTCATGAAGACCATACGTAGTTCACTAACCGAATGGTGCGAGTGCAAATTTTTGATATTCAGATCAGAAAAAGGGACATTTTATTTTTAAGGACTGATTCTACGAATTCATGGAGAGCAGACATATTACACAAAACCACTACTGCGAACGTAAGCACGGAAGGAAATGATTTATATTAAGACCTTAAATGGGGCCATCACTTTTAAGTAGTCATGAAAAAGAAGCACACTATTGTACATAAAACAATAATAACTCGAAGTGCGAGGAAATACATTTGGCAGTTTGTTGTATATTGAATTGAAAACGGGAGGTTTTATAGTATAACAGGATTATATATCTCGGTAAACAGACAATGCGAGCACCAGGAACAATGAAGACATAGGCCCTATGCAAATTATGTTTCATAAAGTTATGAAAAGAAATGTTTCTTATGTAATATAACATAATTATGATATAATATAACATTATAATGAACAATAATGTCTTCTTTTCCACTACGTTTCTCTCCCTTTCTTCCTCTTTTTCTCCTTTTCCCCGTTTTTTTTTTTTTTTTTGTCAGCCGATTGGGGGGGGCACGTGCCCCCCATGCCCCCCCGTAGTTACGCCACTGCATAAGACAACAAGTGGAATGCCTCTGGCCGTCTCACCTGCATCACGCGGTTCAATATAGCAGCAGTGCTGACTTTGAATACTACTCTAACTCGCACAAGATGTTCAGTGATACATGGTTATTCTTATGTCCACTTTTTATGAACTAGACCAATAAACTTACAGAGATATGGTTATTCAACAAAAAAACCAACATGGCCAAAGTTCATTGACCTTACATGACCTTTGACCTTGATCATGTGACCTGAAACTCGAACAGGATGTTCAGTGATACTTGATTACTCTTATGTACAAGTTTCATGAATCAGATCCATAAACTTTCAAAGTTATGATGGTAATTCAACAGATACACCCAATTCGGCCAAAGTTCATTGACCTTTGACATTGGTCATGTGACCTGAAACGCGCACAGGATGTTCAGTGATACTTGATTACTCTAATGTCCAAGTTTAATGAACTAGACCAATAAACTTTCAAAGTTATGATGGTAATTCAACAGATACCCCCGATTCGGCCAAAGTTCATTGACCCTAAATGACCTTTGACCTTA
The DNA here is from genome assembly GCF_018143015.1 of Lytechinus variegatus. Taxonomy (NCBI): domain Eukaryota; kingdom Metazoa; phylum Echinodermata; class Echinoidea; order Temnopleuroida; family Toxopneustidae; genus Lytechinus; species Lytechinus variegatus. Next base: position 91,788,443 of record NC_054740.1, on the reverse strand, counting down.
ATCATGAGACCTGAAACTTCCACAAAATTTTCAGTGATGCTTGATTACTATTATGTCCAAGTTTCATGAATCAGATCCATAAACTTTCAAAGTTATGATGGGAATTCAACAGATATCCCCAATTCGGCCAAAGTTCATTGACCCTAAATGACCTTTGACCTTGGTCATGTGACGTGAAACTCATGCAGGATGTTCAGTGATACTTGATTAACCTTATGTCCAAGTTTCATGAACTAGGTCCATATATTTTTCAAGTTATGATGACATTTCAAAAACTTAACCTCAGGTTAAGATTTCGATGTTGATTCCTCCAACATGGTCTAAGTTCATTGACCCTAAATGACCTTTGACCTTGGTCATGTGACATGAAACTCTAATAGGATGTTCAGTAATACTTGATTAACCTTATGGCCAAGTTTTATTAACTAGGTCCATATACTTTCTAAGTTATGACATCATTTCAAAAACTTAACCTCAGGTTAAGATTTGATGTTGACGCCGCCGCCGTCGCCGCCGCCGTCGGAAAAGCGGCGCCTATAGTCTCACTTTGCTTCGCAGGTGAGACAATAAAATTGTGGCTAATTATGTTCCCCTTTTGTATTTATGAAATTCCAGTTTAGTTTTGATAGAAAAAAATCCAGACTTGAAATATAGCCAATACAATTTTTTTTAAATGTCTGCTTATGCTTGAAACTGCCCAAATGCAAATTATTGTACAAATATTACAATTAAAGAATGTGCTATGATCATAGTCAGAAATATTGCTAGTGATAGCAAGATTTATTTTACATTGATTACATCATAATTTTCCTTTCTATCCACTACGATCTGGGCTCCATAACACAAAGGTTTGCGATGGATTGCAAATATGAAAGAACTGCACTGATTGGTTCCTGGTCAGTATTTTAAACCAAATGCGCGTCAAACATTGACGTTGATTGGTCAGATCATTTAGCGATTGATCGCTAATCTTTGTGTTACGGAGCCCAGGTTTGATTTTAAAGCAAAGTGCGAATACGCCATTGATGGAGATATATTCCATTCTTAATTCATACATCGTGGATGAAATTATCTTATTCTTAGTATTAACAGACAAGATTCAAACTGGAACCAAAATAAACTTCAAAGTAATGGCAAGTAAGTATCATAAAATAAGTTTCATTATGGGGGAATATAATTCAAGTAAGGAGTAGTTAGTTTAGACATTACTGATCATTATCGCTAGAGGGTATTCATTTGTCTCGCAATCTACTATGGTCAACAAGGAAATTCGTGATCACTCTCGCAAAAAGTGTTCACTACATGTAGCTTACAAGTTCACGAGCTTTCGAGTGCCGCTGCAACTCTTTATCAAGTGACAGAGATTTATCCGATATCGTACTCTATTTATACTAATCTCCAAGACCGTACGCACAAACGTGAGAACAATAGGTGGGCACTGATCCCTTGTGTGATTGGTCAGGAGTTATGCAAATACCCCCAGCTTATTTGCATAACTCCTGACCAATCACACAACGGATCAGTGCCCACCTATTGTTCTCGCGTTTGTGCGTACGGTCTTGAAGATTAGTATAAATAGAGTACGATATCGGATAAATCTCTGTCACTTGATAAAGAGTTGCAGCGGGACTCGAAAGCTCGTGAACTTGTAAGCTAGTGAACACTTTTTGCGAGAGTGATCACGAATTTCCTAGAAAGCCTGTGAACACTTTTTGCGAGAGTGATCACGAATTTCCTTGTTGACCATAGTAGATTGCGAGACAAATGAATACCCTCTAGCAATTATTTCAATCCGCAATAATGAACCTATTTAGTATTACTGATCATTTTGATGATTTTGTGTACCAAAGGAAGGCCGTAGATCAAACGTAAGAATAATTCTTCACACTGATTAAGACATCGATCAAACACCAATTTTGAAATTGATTTGACTCAGGCTTACTCTGAATGACAAAAGCTCCATTTAGAAGCTGCACGCCCCGCTCTCAAGGCCCGTGTTACAAAACATCTCATTTCCCCCAAGTCATGTCTAAATTGTCTGGCGTGAGCTTCGCGAAGCTTGCAGCTGCACATCATTGCACACACCACATATTTCCTCTAATACCATGGCGCCATGCACGCTAGCACCCACATGCACAGTCATGATAGTGCTAGCCGCTAGCGCGCACCACCGTTGTATCCAGTAGATCTACAGTTCCAAGATCCCGCTCCGTCGGTGTAGCATAGAACCTGCTGTTTTTCACATCGTCCAGTACAGTAGATCCAGGCTTATATTCCCATAGACAGCAGGCAGCCATCTGTTTCAAAGAAATCCCGCGATTCGCGTGCTGTCGCCAAGCGGAAGACAAAGAAATCAAGATGGCGACGTAAACACTGCCATGGCATACATGTAAGCTCTTCCCATCTTTTCATAACAAATCTCTCGTTTTTTTAATGAATTCTTCTTTAAAAATGAAATAAATATCGCAGAAATGTTGGAAATGAAGTTGGACCCCATGCTTTAGGGCTAGATCTTTTAGAGGGAAAGTAGAATTCTCGGGGGCGAAAGTTTCTGGTTTTGTACCCATATGTGGGGAAATATAGGTAGGACTAGGAGTACCAGGCGTTAGTGGGGAGTGACTCCATACGTACAGTATAAGACTTTCAGTCCCCAAAACGCCCCAGGCTAGTACAAGTTAGGCCTATGTAGAAAAAACTCAACTTACCTCTTGCTCTCCCTCTCCCTGTCTCTGTACCATACAATCTTTCAATCCTAATGCAATTGCTGGCATGCCATGGACAGAATTTCTCAAATGACGATTTCCGGCCAGGGCCAGGCCAGACCAAAAAAAAAGGAAATTAAAGAAATCACATTCGCTGCTCAGCTCAGTTCGATTCAGTCCACTTTGACTTTCTTTGCCTCGAATTTTCTTGTGAACCTTTGAATAAGAATTGTGTTACTAAGTTAGTGAAGTGTAACTGTAGTAAAAACCTGTCCTTGTTTTAATACCTGGTGGTGGTACGGTATGGACTCAAAAACAGTCAGAAGTTCAGACCAAATGGTCGTATTAAAGCTGCTGAGCACACAACAGTCAACAGAGAGTCGTCTCGTAGCAGAAATCTTACTTCTGTACTAGTAGTAATACTGAGTAGTAAGTAAAGTAGACTAGGCCTAGTACTTAGTAGTAGTTGAGTAGTCATGTTCATTCCTCTAATGTTGTTAACGTGTTCCTCCTGTCGTGCTCTCTGTCGATTCTCGATCTCTCGATCTCGTTTACGTTGGTATTTACGTTTGTGTACAAAAATAGTCAATGTAAAATCCCATAGATGCGCATGTCCCTCACTGATCTCTCCCCTACCTGGATGGGAACAATAACGCTGATTGGCCTATTCCGTGTTGAAGCACCGGAAGTTGGTACCTCCGCACGCCGAGTTCCCCCAAAAAAGCCAAAATCGGAGTAGAGTCTGGTACACGGCAATAGTGTCAATTCTTAATTATACTTACCAAATCAACTCTTATAACACCACTTTTCAATGTGAATTTATACCTGATACAAAGTTTAAGATGTCGTCCTGTGCCACGTATAATTGCACTTATTGTGACGACCGTGGAAACAGAGAAAATGGGATTACTTTTCACAGATAAGACAAGCTGGTGAACTGCATAGTTGTAGACTTTATGTAGTCCCATGTGCTCAAATACACGTGTGGTAATTCTAAATTACCAGAGCAAGTTTCCAAAACTTTAAAACTCCGGGGGGGGGGGGTTATCGATTGTTGTGATTTCTCTGGAAGCGTGAAGTTCAAACCATGATTCAAATAAGTATTCAGTTTATTAATGTTCACAAATGTCACCAAGTTTTATGAGTTTATCAATCATGTTTGGACAGAAGAATATCACGACTGAGACACGAAAATACTGACCGTGTAGCATGTATTGTGAAACTAAGTTAAGACTGAACATCTGCCGTTTGGAGGAGTTAAAATAAAAAATTTTTGCAAAGCATAGATCCTGACCGAAAAAGACTGATTTTGGGGACAAGGACTGGATCTACAAGGTATTCTGAAATACCTTGTATCTTTTATTTGTGAAAGGACAATAAAATTTACAAGCTATAGGTACATGTACGGTATAGGACTAGGACTTTAGGGGGCTTATGTAACTTGTGGCATGTGAATTTGTGATATTTCTCTGTACAATAGATCGAATTATTTTTTCCGAGAACTCTTTTTTTTAAGTACGTAAAAAAGACAGAGACGGATTTACAGACTTCTGAAATTTAACAGAACTTATTTTGAGATGCCGAATGTCTTAATTCAAAGAAAAAATGTCTCGGTGGAGCAAAAAAAAGGGGGGTTATCAACCAGAAATTTAGGGGGTGACGCAATAAAAATTATCTGACAAGCAAAAAAAGGTTATCAACCCAAAATTTAGGAAGGGATGCAAAACAAAAGAAATAATCTGACAAGCAACAAAAAAGGGTTATCAACCAGAATTTCAGGGCGGACCACAACGATTTTAGGGGGGTCCACCTGAATTTAGGGGGGATGCAGGAAAAAAATTGACAAGCAAAAAGAACAAAAAAAAAAGTTGTCAACATAAATTTTGGGGGTCTGTCCCCGAATTTAGGGGTACAGGACCCCCCCCCCCCCCCCCCCCCCGCTTCCTACAGTGTATATGAACAAACTGGGTAGAGGATAATTGAAGAGGGTCGATCGATGTGACAGAAGGAAAGAGAGAGAGAGAAGGTCAAGTCCACCTCAGAAAAATGTTGATTTGAATCAATAGAGAAAAATCAGACAAGCACAATAAAATCGGATGTAAAATTAAAAGTTATGACAATTCAAAGTTTCGCTTATTTAAAAAAAAATAGTGGTATGAACGAGCCAGTTACATCCAAATGAGAGAGTCAATGATTTCACTCACTATTTCTTTTGTGTTTTATAGTTTGAATTAAACAATATTTCTATTTTTACGAATTTGACGTTTAGGACCTCCTTGCCGAAAGCACAAAATGTTAAAATAATGGAATACCAACCGAGATGTGCATACAACTGTTTTGTGAAATGAAGCGAAACTTTAAAATGCCATAACTTTCATATTACATCCGATTTTGATGAAATTTTCAGGGTTATGCTTGTTGAATTTTTTTCTTTTTATTCAAATAAAGTTTTTGTTGGGTGGACTTGTTCTTTAAAGGGCGAGTCCACCTCATGAAAATGATTATTTGAATAGAGAGAAAAACACACAATAATGCTCAAAATTTAATCAAATTCAAAAATAAAATATGAAAGTTATGTTTTTAAAGTTTCACTTAAGCGAGTTTCGGTGTTACACTTGTTTGATTTTTTTTTTGGGGGTTGGGGTAGACTTAAATTAAAGGGGGGTTTCAAGCCCAGTGTTATAAGCCTTCATAACCTAGAAAGTCCTCGCCATATCGATCCTAAGATGGTTATTTGTAAAACCTCCAAAATACCCCTGACAAGTCAAGGCTTTCATCCATTGTTCCGTAGGTGAAAAAAACACCAACCCCTTCAAAATTATGTTTCCGAATTGTATACTTGGAAAGTACCATGGTTTCAAGAAAATTGCGAATTCTGGCAGCTTAAATATATGAAGTTTTGTATAAAAAGCAATGAGTGCTTCAGTGTGCAGACAGCTAGCGTATCGCTCACAATGCACATGCTAATGGAGCGATCGCGTTCCTTTTGGGGGAACTGGTATGGCGGACAATAGAACTCGCGGGCTTCAAACAAAGGACCCTCCCCGCATATCCAGTTAGGGGAGAGATCAGTGATGTCCCTCCACTGTACTTCCGCATTTTGATTTCGCTGCACTACTGTGTAAATACGTGACTGGAGTGCTCCTATGCACAAAATATCTTCAGAGACCCCAGCATCTGCTCAGATCAGCTTGTACAGCGTCATCTGCGGCGAAAGACTGCTTAAGTTTCTTATTATTCAGTGGTTGAACCCGGGACAAATTGATTTTAAAAGTCTTTGAATGAATGGAGTACATTTATTTCCAACAAATAAAGCACAAAAAAGACCCAATTTATATCTAGTATACAATGCCGGAGGTAAATATATAAGTGCATCACTGTTTCAATGCCACTGATAATTCAAGAATCGTCTGAATAGACACTGGACAAAGAACATAGATATATATGTATATCTATATATCTGTGACTATTGAATTACATGTATGACCTGCTCTCACATAATGAGCAAGTGTATAATAGGTAGCATTATCTTTTCTTCCTTCAGTTTTGCATACGTACTAATTGTGATAGTTCTTTCTTGTGTTAAGTATCTCTTCTTGTGCGTGTGTGTGTGTTGTGTTCAATGTTATGGATAGTGTACCACCAGATGAGATATGAAAGTGCATCCTATTGCCGGACACCTTTATTTCAGTGCTTTAAAAATGACAACTAGAAGAAATACAATCAAGAAAATTTCGCACTTGCTATTCCAAATATTATTATGAAAATTGTGAATATGATAAGATTATTTTACATTTACCAACCGTTTTCTTTGCATCGCACTTGCCACATACCCCTCCACGAAAAAACAATGATTAAAAAAATTAATCAGAAGAACTAGCTTATATTATCAAAATATGGGCTAAAGCAAGGCGCCTTGTGAACCGGGCTTACGAAATGAATAATTATGGCCATTATACAGACCACAAAATAAAGTTCCAATGACATAAAAAGAGCACAATGATGCAAATTAAAACTGAGAAAAGATCGCAGAAACTCTTTGAAAAATCAGTAACATTATGTTCAGAGACCATGCAGCATTCAAAGTTGTGCAATTTTCCATTCACATTTGAAATATAGTTTGGGTTGTTGTGTTAATGCCATTAAAATGGTAACATTTTAAAGATAGGGGAATTAGTGCTCTGTTAAAAATCCCGGTTAATAATAATAGGGAATTTATAATTTGCGCACATATCCACCTTGTTATGGTGCTCAATGCGCTCCTATATTACCCGGCTAAGCTAGGCGTTCATATAGTGAACACAGCTTTTTAAGGAATTACTTCCTACCGGTACCCATTTACCTCACCTGGGTTGAGTGCAGCACATTGTGGATCAGTTTCTTGCTGAGGGAAATTACGCCATGGCTGGGATTCGAACCCACTACCCTCTGTTTCAAAGTCCGAAGACTAATCCACTGGGCCACAAATAAAACTTTAAAAAGACAGAAATTATTACTGGCGGCTGGGACTCACGCACAAACAGTATGAACTGTTAAATTACGATGGGCTTTTAAAAACGCAATAAACAAAAATTAACCAGTGGCCGAGTGGCGCAACTACGGGTGTACGTGCCTCCCCCCCCCCCCTCCATTGGCTGGGGAAAAAACATGTGCGAAAGGAAAAAAGAGAAGAAAAACAAAGAAACCAACCATGGAGAGAGGGTATACCCCCCCCCCCCCGAGATTTAAGCCCGTGATTGCAGTGGTGTAGTTACGGGGGGAGGGGGGCCCGGGGGCACGTGCCCCCCTGAGATTCTGTGTGCCCTCCCCCTGAAAAAAATTGGCAGAGCCAAAAAAAGGGGGCAGAAAGAAGAAAAGGGAAAAGAATAAGAAACACAGAAGAAAAAAGAGAAGAGGAAAATAAGAAGAGGAAGACGAGTGAATGAAATAATGTGAGGGGAAGACTTGCCAAAAAAAATCTTTCATGTAACTATATTAATTTTTTGCTTGCGCTTCATCCCAGAATTGGCTGTTCGATGAGAATCATGTCTTGCTGAATAGGCTGATATGGAGCAAGTTTTTAAGTCATTATACAAAACATATTTTAGCTCGGACATCGAGCTTTCATTTTCTTTTTTTTTTCATTTACAAATTTAAGTGATCTCTATGGTCTATACATATCAGGATTTAAAGCTCACGCTGAGTCACATTGTTTGATTTGCCAAGTTCCTATTTTCTACGTGTACTCCATAATGTTCAATTAAAGAAATGTATTCAGAATGCCCAGATTCTAAATCTAAAACATGCGCGATAGCCTGCATGTTCTTTATTTAAAATGTACTTGAATTATCCAGTTTCACATCAGAGTATCAATTATTGTCTGCTCACGTTTTACGATCGCATTATTAATGATACCCAATTATATATCCTATTTATAATTTACAAAATATCAATAGAGTGTCCCGCTTTTAGGTCTAAAATCTAAAAAAAATCCTCTTGCGCGTCGCGCTCCCATCAGTTGTTCAGTTACATACCTATCCCATTTATTAATACAAAAATGCTTGTACCATTTTTTAGGTCGGAATATCAAAAAAAAAATCTTAGGTAGTTGTAAGCAGTCCTTAACAGGTCCCTTTTCGATAAAGCTAGAACAGTTAATAAAAATTTCTGCTCCCGCTTTGCATTCGCAGTAACAATCTAGTTACATACGAATCTTGTTCAGGATCACACACAACATTGCCCACAATATTACATGAAAGTAAAAAAAAAAATCCCTCGCGCTTCGCACTCGCACTTTTATAAGGCTTATGAGATTATTTCCTGTTTATGTTGTTTTATAAGAACGAAACTAAGAAGTGACTGATCGGGCAAAATATAGGTGGAGATAATTTTGGGACCCGTCCCCTATTGGCGATAGTCGGATCCGCCCTTGTGACACATACACAACTCGAAAAAATGGTGCCCCTTGAAAAAGCAAGGACCCCTTGCTACGCCACTGCGTGATTGCAACCATGAATTGACAAACTCTTATGAACATTTGAAATCAAGCCAAAGTAGCATTATGTTAATTTTATTTCATGATAACGGTAAATCATCAGTAACATTAACTGAAGAAAGAATAGAATATAAGAAGATAAGAAATATAAAGAGCAAATGAGGATTAAACAGTCCAGATTTTGTTTAATTAATACTCAGTTTCTCACTGGTTAAACATGATTGTGAGAATGAAAAAAAAATTGTATGATGATTATCGGGTTTAAGGGTGCTTAATGAAATTATTATAGGCCGTGCACCATAGACCACACACAATATACCCCCCCCCCCCAAATAAATAAATAAATAAATAAATAAAAATAAAAGTACAAAATCATCGACGGAATTGAGAATGAAAAATAATGCAGAAAAGAACGATTTTAAACAATATTTAAGATTATATTGGAAGATGATGGAACGTTCAAAATTTAGAGCCAAATTCATTTTTGAAATATTCATCAGATTGTTATGGAATAAAATGCGATTAAAAGTTTCCTATAGGCATGCATGATAAAAAGGATGATATTGTAAAATGCGAAATATTACTGCCCTTACTTGCCTCTTTGTTTCATTAAAGGCATTGCCGAGGCATTGATTTGGTAAATGTCATCAGTAACTCATCGTACACTTAACTTGAAATGTAGGGTATCTCTATATTTTTTGGGTACAAACCCCCACTTCCACAAAGATTCCGAGGATGTGCCCCACGCCAGTTTATTTAAAGGATGTTTTGATTGGTTTATAATCAAATTTATAACCACATATAAAAGTCATTGGTGTCATACAATTTATTATGCTTGATATAACCATTCTCTCATCCAGCAGATATTACCTTTGCAATAATTCGCTAAGTGTAGGATTTGTCATGGCCAAAATCTTGTAAGATGAGATAGTTCGCCGGGGAAATTTTTCATTTTAGAATGATTGTATTCATCCATCATAAAAGATCATAAATAGTGGTTGGCATTTGAATTCATATGATGCCCCCTTTTTTTGAAGGGGGGGGGGGGCATCTTCATGCCCGCCTGGGATTTCAGCTCATGAACAGGGAACATCCCTACAAATCGCTTGGTATATGGCGGGAAGCTGTAAACTTTTTAAAAAGTTGAACATGGGCATGTTATTCTATTCAATTGTGGATTTTTTTCTCCATCCATCTGTTTCTAACAATTTCTGAAATGAAAATAGATATAAGAACATTTATAGAGAACGTACAAAATAAAAATCGATGGTCTTTAATGTGACAATATAATCATGATCATGGTCATCTTGGACTCCGTCTTTATGATAATGACCATAATGATTCATAATAAATATTATGATGTTCAACCAAAGTCTACCTTAAATATTGGTCAATGGTTGGGGGTTTATCCCCCCCTTAGATCGACACCCATGATTCATGCGAACCGCAGTGCTCTTTGATAAACTTGAACTTTGATTAGGCCCATTCCATTTTTTGGGGTGTGTATTTGAGTTTTGTCAGACGTGTATCAATCAGATATGATTATTTACGTCTGGACCGACGTCACCATCCGAAAGAAGTGACCTGGGGAGCATTTGGCATTTCATGAAAGGACCTGTCGGACGTTTTATCCGACAAGTCCTGTTTTATCCGACAGTTACCATAGTAACAATGCTTCTCAGCCAATCAAAATCAAGGAAAGTTGCCAGGTCTGACAACTTGTCAGACAGAAATAACGCTCACCAGGGCTCGAACCTCGAAACTGAATACTTCCCAAACTTGGATTACAGGCGCACGCCACAACGCCCAGTGTGCTTCCCTTAGCTTCGAGATGGCGCTATTTCACTTACAACAAGGGCCTTGACTTACAATGGGGAACTTTGAGTGGCCATGGCAGTATGAATTTCCACCGTTTTTCTCGTAAGACTAGTTCTTATGTTCCATTAGTTAATATATTTAGCGAGTTTTAATGATCATCATAATTTTTGTGATTCTATATAGAGCGAATTTTGTGGTAAATGTAGTTAAACGATCACTGGTAATTCATTTATCATCCGAGTGTCGTCTACTGCTGTTCTCTTTCGGTCCCACATACCGTGTTTAATGTTGTAGTTGCGGTGTAAGGGTTTGCACTGCACTGTTAATTGTTTGCACACTAGCGTTTTCATATCATATGAATATGATTACTCACGACTACTACTAGTCTAGGCCCTAGTACGGTAGGGAAATGGGACTTCCCGGAAATGTTAGCTCCAGCTATGGTTGTATCTGAAGAGTTCTACTTATTTATATAAGTGTTAATTTGTGTTTATCTAAAAGTACATGTACTAAAGACTAGTCTAGAGTGGGGACTGTTGGCAGTGTTGCATAAAAGGGTCTTTCGAGTTTTGATCGTAGAAGAACCGTTACTGACAGTTTGAAAGTAAAACCAAGAACAATAAGCCAAACTTCTAGTTATATTTGACTATTGCCGCCAACTCGTTAGGCATACTATTTTCTTTTCTTCGACATGTCCTTTAAAATCGTTCCTCTCCTTTCTTTTTTTCCTCCTTAAATTTTAATTTAATTTTATTTGTATTTTGTTTTTTTCTAATTATTATTATTATAAAGACTATCGTATCTTACAGGTTATACCGCATGATACCGTCCTTTCTTACGACACTGTCCAGACATCGTCCTGTCTCTCTGATGTAGACAGGGGGCTCCCTTTGGGCACTCACACAACATGCGAGGTTAGTAATACTAACCTCGCACAACGCATGTGGTTTCATAGTGGACTTTGACGTTTTCATTCATCACACGAATGTGAGGGAATGAAAAACGCCAAACATTTCAGTATTTCTCCACTAATGAAAATTTGTTTTTATGATTTAACTTTTTTTTAAAATGAATTGGAAATTATTTATAAAAGTGTTTTTATCGCTTACCTCCAAGTCTCAACCAGGATACTCCGTTCGATCCGTCCTTAATACTGCGGTGGAAAGTATGCAAACAACAATCGAAAAGCAATTTTTCGTATCGAACATTCTCAATTCAAGTCGTCAGCGCATAATAGGAAATTGTACCAAAAATCAACAGGTTGCATCTCATGTATATACTTATTGGTAAAGTACGCCATCTTTTGACAAGATGATGATGAAAGTGGATTGAACGAGCAAGAAAATAATGCTGATCGCCTAGAATGCAGCTAGCTTGCAACACCGTAAACAAAGGTACGGTAGGCACTTAAGAACCAAGTTTGAAAGGACACTCGTAAAATTACGTCACTCTCGCGATGAATAATCATTAGATCGTGGACGTGCGTGTTCAATAAAAACTCTCTGCATGCATGCACTCAGTGTGTATTGAACACGCACGACCACGATCTAATGAATATTCATCGGCGAGAGTGACATAATTTTACGAGTATCCTTTCAAACTTGGTTCTTAAGTGCCTACCGACTTTGAAATAATATCGCGCGCCCTCTTTAGGCAAAAGTTGATATCAACGCTGATCAAGAGGCATCTACGTGAAGATCACGAAAAATGCTCTTATTTTATTAAAAAAAACAGCAAGGAGAATTCAACAAACGATCCATATGGTTCGGTAAGTGTCATAGCTCAAATATAATGCTTAGCTACGATGTAAAGTCATAGTTATTTTAGTAAAAAGGGTGTGAAAGATTCGCGTGCACTGGTGCATATGAATCCTTCACACACGAGACGATTTGAACCCTTGAGTGCCCTTTGGGATACTCTGTATAGTCTTGAAACTCGGAAAAGAAATAGAGAAATAAACTGTGAAAGAATCTCGCATATACCAATCAAATACATGTATGTCCATTTCATTTTGTAAAAAAAAAGTAAAATTGATAGGGGAGATTTGGATGATTCGAAATTTATGGGGGCATCCAAAATGAGGGCTTTAATAAATGAAATGGTGCATTGTTAAATCAAGGTTGTAAGTTAGATGGACATATATATATATATATATATATACACACACACACACACATGCATATACATATCTTTTTGTTTTTTTTCTTCCATTTCTTCATCTATTTTCTTTTTCATTTCTTCTCTTCCTTCCATTCTTCTTCTTTTTCTTTTTTCTACTCATCCTCCCTGTCCTTTCTTTCCCTTTACTTTTCTCTTTCCTTTTTTTTCTGTTTTCTCTTCTTTTTTTTCAAAATGGATAATTAGCTCTACTAAATGCAAGGAAAATCACCTAGAGAGAGATATCTTATTCTAAAACAAACAGAACAATGACCATCGTCTTATGTGGTCATCATACTCATACAAATGACATATATATACACAAATACACACATATGTATCTATATGAACAAATAAGTAATTAGATACTAATCAAATAGATATCTTTTCTCTCTTTCCTTCACAGATTAAGAAAAAAACAAACACTTTCCTGCTATCAAATTATTCTTTTTGGAAGCGTTTCTTTCTTTGACCGAAACGAAACTGCATTTTGGACACCAGGGTACTGAGAATTCAGGAGCCTAAGGATTTCCTCAGGATCGGCGATGTCTGCCTCGACAAGAAGCATTGACCTTTCAATTACATACTTCGGGCATTTTACAATGTAGTGTTCAACTGTTTCTTTCTCCGTACATGAATTGCAGTGTCCCGTAGGGTGTATTTCATTCGCCAGAGATCTTCATTTAGTCCTATATGACCTAATCAGAGTCGAAGGAATATCTTTTCTTTTGCTCGTTCTTATGAGCAAGTCGGTGTTTGTAAGACCGACTTTTGGATTACTTTATAGTGGGTGTTAGGGGAATTTTGCCATCTGGACTGCCATTGATAAACAGAAATTATAAATTTCATTTGTTGGCAAAACATTGCCAACCTTATTTTCTCCTACACAGGGAGTCCTATCAGAGAATATCATAACCTTCTTCATTGAATGAGTGATGTAATTGGTGAGTGGAGAAAATGGGAGTTTCGCAGAACAACCAATTAATATTGAGACCATAGCTTTCGTTCTACTTAGAGAGTAAATTACCCGTTATTGATGCTTCAATGTTGATGATTCTTTCACTTTTTTTTCCAGAATACAACCAAATTTGGAAACAAGGAAAAAACAACTACAAGCTTGGTGTGATCTATTTTTAGCATTTCATAAATACCACAGAATATACACAGTAGATCTGAAAGAAGCGGCAAGCAGTGAATTATTCAACAATACAAAGCTAAACCGTATCCTTTGAAACAAAACTTGTATGATTTCTTATTAAAAATCTTATAATTCTTAATTGCTTTTATTATATTTTTATTGATTATCATTACTAACAACTAAAACAATGACACAACAATAATGAATTAATAGTTATAATAAGAATAAGGAATCATTATTTGTTTCGGTACATTATCTGTGTTTTTTTCCAACATGGAGAATGCAGTCCTTAACTTCTCAACTTCAGGTAAATTGTCAGGAGAAGGAATATTATTAGTCTTGGAAGAGCTTAGGCAAAAGGGTGAGTTAATGAGGGATAAAAATATTCAAAATGCAAAGGAGAGAGTAAATATATATAAATATAGGTCATTGTGAAATAATTAGATAAGCAAATGAAATTTAGTGATGTAAATACATCAAGAACACTTGATTTGGCAGAATTATATTTGTGTGTTATGTTATCTGTAAAGTATTTTGTCTCACCTGCTTAGCAGAAGGGACATGTAGGTGCCGCTTTCCTGCTGATGGCAGCATCATGGCAACAAATTTTCACCAAGGTTAAGGTTTTAACGTGTCATCATAAGTTTGAAGGTATAAAGACCTATTTCATGAAAATTTGTGCATAAGGGTAATCAAGTGTTACTGATTATTTTAGCATGAGTTTAAATCAAGACTGTTGCTGTATTGTCTTGCAAAGTGAAGGCAAGAATTCCAGGGGTGTTCCACTTGTTCAAGCTTGTTCAAGCTTGTTCATTCATATATATTTATATCATATTTTATATATTCTTTTGAAAAAGAAGAATTTGAACATTTTGCACCTTGTTTTTTATTTCTTTTTCTTCCATGTAGGAAACATTGAATGGACAGACAAAGCAAAAACAAGATGCCTTGTAATGTGGAGGACACCTGAAGAATGGGGAAATCTCATTTATAAATGGGTTTGTATTAATGATTTACTCATTAAGTAGCTTAAAGAGAAATGCCAGTAGTTGCAGTAAACACTGATTTCATGAGAAAGTCTGTAAAAACAGGCTTAATTTTCAGAATATAATCGAGGATCTAGATCTGGTACAGTTACATAAGCTGAACTTTGTGAAATCTTGAAATCTACGCTGAAAAAATGTTCACACTAAAGATCACCAACACAGATAGACACACGTGGGACAGTGTATTAATATTGCTGGAATAAAGACCCGACGGAAGTGACCGAATCCGCGCTTATTTTGCTTATTTCTCAGCAATTACACAATTTCTTCCAGAATCCTTTGGCACATATTATTTATTCATACAAACAGACACTTATGTGGTCATTATATCAGATTCTGTCAAAAGTCATTTTGAGATCGTTACCAAAACTGGAATTTATCTTTAACAAAACTTTCTCTCTTAGTGGCAAAATTTGCAAGTAACTAATATACAGAACTGGAATGAATGTCAACTGCAAACTTTTTATATTGATGTGCAATAAACTTTACTTTGAATCATTAAAAAGGAATACTCCTTTGACCTGAGAACTTTCTAATTTGAAAACAGATTATTTATTTTTCGGACTTCCCAGTACAACATCCTTACAATGTAGGTCTATAATTTATTATGAATTCTTTTGCTTAATAATCAGTCATATCTTGAGACAGGATTTTCTTTTATTTTTTTCTAGGCAAGTAATAATGGAATGAACAACTCAGTGTGTACTCTTTATGAAATAGCACAAGGAGAAGATACTAGGGATGAAGGTATATATACATTCCACAGGTTTCATTTTAGTTCTTTTCTAATTTCTTCATGAATGATACTAACAAAGTAACTGATAAACAGTTGTAAAGTTGTGCTGAACTCAATACAAGTTTAGTTTAAATGGGTCAACAACAATATACATTTACAAAGTAAATGAGGCAGAGTAATGTTTTGTATTTATATTCATCAGCATGCTTGTATGTTTTACAATTAATTAATGAGTAACAGAAATTTACATAGATGCTCTGGAAAGTCAGAAAGTTAGGGCATTTTGTAAATTTGCAAGAGTGTTAATCTTAATTCACTGAAATTTGTAAACTACCGCCTCCGTAAAGTAGAAATGAAATAAATCGCCCAAAGGAGGAGTAGAATCATTTATTAAATGATTAAGTACCCATATTCACTGTATGAAATGGTTAAGATGCTAAATGATATTATTTCCCTGACTGAGTTTGGCCTTTCTGCCATCCCAATTTGTAAGCAGTTCAAGGAAGCAATATTCTTGCCCATCTTTTTTTGTAAATTTATGTCTTGTTTTTGACCCATTTAAACTTGTATTGAGTTCAGCACAGCATGGAGGAATTTCTGAAATGTGATTGGCAGAATCTCCAGACCGTATTGGGAAATATTATGCAAAAGAAATGAATATCTGAAGAAAGTAATGAGAGCATGCTACTGTTATAATGTTATTTCTCTTTAAAGATCCAGACTGGACCCAAAAGTGAAATTGACAAATCAAATCAAACACCAAGTAATAATAATAATAATAATAATAATATATAGCACTTATGAGGTGCCGATTTATCTAGTTTCCTATTCAATGTCGCATTTTATATTACCCCGGCTGTAGCTTTAGCTGCTAAAGGCACTTGGTGCATTCAAGGAATTGATCCTGCTAAGTACCTATTCACCTCACCTTGGTTGAGTGCAGCACAATGTGGATAAATTTGAAAGCTTATAGACAACTAGACACAGCAATGCAAGCTCACTTCTTACCAGCAGAATCTTTTGCCAATGAATTGCTTCGAAAATAGGCTGCCTTGTGCTTTTCACCGGGGTCAAGACTGATGTCACGTTGCGTTAGAAGTGTTGTGATTCCATAGGTTTATACACAGAAAACTGGGTGATTTTTCTGCTTTTCAGATTATGCATTTTATTTTGTTCACATCTATTGCATAGATATATATATGTATATATCTTTTCCTGCAAGCTTGAATTGATGAAAGCTACAACTTTGGACTATTTTTTGTCATACATATATTCTATTTACTGCTTATTTGTTACAGCTATCCAATACTATCTGCTTTCAGATTTTGTGTATTAGCTTTTCCTGACTTGGCAATTAAGGCTCAGTAAGAGCAGAAAAAAAAGAAATCGCTAAAAACCTAGTGAAGAGTTGTAGGTTTCCATCTAGTTGAGCACTGAATAATTGCCAGTACCATTTTCTTCTGCAAATTGAAAAAAAAACTACTCCATAATCTGAAAAACCCAGAATTACCCAGTTTTCTGTGCACAAATCTGCTGTATGGTATCACAACGCCTCTAACACAACAAGACGTCATTTTCTTTGAGTTTTTCTTAAGCAAAATACTCAACTCTGAAGCGGAGAAACTTACAAGCTTAGAAGCTTGGATATTTTCCATTTGTCAATATCACTATTAGTTCCGGTCTGGGTCTTTTAGCATTGCTGTATTTATGTTGGCATTTTTTATCTGTTGAAGGTTTGTATAATTTAGCTCATGCTGCAAATCAATCTTGAAATAATTACATTCTATCTTTAAATCTGCACATTACTCATCCTTTTTTAGACCACTTCTCCTGTTTAAAGTTACAAAGGAGTCTCTGATTTGGTTGATATTAATCTTGCTGGTCGTCTTTGCTGGAGTATCAGAAATATTTTTAGTCAAATGTAAGCGCACATTGAAACCATTCTTCAATTCTGTTATATCTTTCAGAGTTCTATGGACTAGAAGATTGGCTGCTGAAAAGATCATTGAAATGTCTGGAAAGACAAAGGAAAGCAGAACTTATGTCTTTTGATGGGAACGAAGGGGTTAAATTTTTTTAGCACTGATATTTATAGATAAATGAAAGTAGTTGCATTAAACATAGTTTCATGAGAAAGTCTGTAAAATAAATAAAGATGACTTGTTGCTATATCAATATGGATCGAGATCTGGAAAATCAATTACTTACTTTCCTGCTTGGGAATATGAATTCTCCAACAACAATCTGCAAAGCAAAATAATATTGGATGAAAACGTTCAGCACTAGACCATATATTTGTGGCTTTTGTTTCCGGTTGATGTTATTTTCCTATGGTTGCAATGCAAGCCAAAATAATCAAAATCAGAATGCAGATACATATAACAAGCTTCATCATATGATAGTGATAAATATATCATTAAGAACTTGAAATACTTTCAATATTATTTACTTGGAAGATTCTTTGAGAAATGTTTTTAATCTATAATCTGGAGATCTTAGAAAATAATTGTCATCTTTTTTATGTATGTAAACTCAAACTTGCTCTTATGACATGAGAGAATTTAGGCAGATGATGAATGTAATAAAACCTGTTTATTTTTTAAGCTTCTGAATGTGAGGTGATTTCAACGAAAAATATTTACTGATAGTGTTAATTAGTGAAAATGCATAGAATTTGCATTATTGTATTGACTTCTTTTCATGGATATATAGTAATTCTGGCTTCCGATATTGTTTTTCAAGTTCTTGCATGCTCTTGCAAGACAGTAGGGTATTTATTTGTTTTATTATGCAAATTTCAGTTTATTGTTAGTTTGGTAGCTAGCTCTTCATATTTTGCTGATTTCTTTTTTATATCCCATTTTCTAAACTGAGATACAGTTTAATTGGGCCCATTTTATGGTTCTTGTTCTATCATGTGGAGAAATTGATAATATTGTGAACATATCATTTAGGGCTTCCTAAAATCATAACCTTTGTAAAATTTTAAGGATCTGTTTCATGAAAGTTTTCAGCTGTGACAATTTCACTTAAATATTGTGTTTTGATTCAATCAGAAGCAGTGATCTCTAATTTTGATTGTAGTATTTAACTTTTTGGTACTGAAACCTTTCATGAATAATTTGAGATTCTTGGATACAGAAAGACGTTTCAAGATAAATTAATTTGTAGTAAACACTGATGTCATGAGAAAGTCTGTAACACCAAGATTGATTGTCACTATATATATCATCTAGATCTGGTACTTCATATGAACAGATTTTTGAGAAAGTTTGAAGTCTAAACTAAACAAGAACAGCATTAAAGTTCACCAACACAGATTTTCACAGGAACAAAAAATTGACTGGAATGTCATGATTACTTTGCTAATTTCCCAGCAATTATATTTCTTCTAAAATCCTTTGGCTTTGGCACCTATTTTTATTTATAAATACAGACTCTTAGGTGGTCCTTTATTTGGATTCTTTACAAACTCATTTGTAGTTGTTGTTGCCCCAATTGACATTTGACTTCAATGTTTAGCTTTTTGGCAATCCTTATTTGTTTACTGTCTCTTTATTGAAAAATGAAAGAAATGAATGTTGTCTGTTTATCACTGTTTTGTAAAGTTATGCAAACTTGAAAACACATTTTCTTATTTTACATTCTAATTTGATTACAAATTAGTGTTGTACTTTTATGTTGCTGCTTTCCCTGTTTTGTTCAAATCAACATGTTGGGGGTCGACCTTTCAAAAGAATAGACACTCTCCTTATCAGTAGAAGTGATATTGAATTAGTGCCCTCTCATGTCTACCATGTCCAAAGGGTAGGGAGAGTGTTTTATAAAGAGTTTGCTCCTTATTCCAGGGCAAGTTGGAGGAGCAATTTTGTAGAAAAATAAAATCATTTTGTACTAATTTCCATTCTAGTAGCATTGAATGGTCTGTAACTGATCATGCATTTGTGTTTAAAACATAAAAATACCTGACTTTTGCTATGTTGAATATTTTGTGTATTATAAGCCTATATTAATAAATGTACATATTATTTTAGAACGACTCAAAAGCAGGTTTCATTTTGCCTTTATACAATAATATTAACCTATTTGATACATTGCTTCTTGTTTCTATAATGGTGTGTATTGAGTTAGATCTTTTTTTTTTGTTAAGTATAAGAAATGTGGCAGTTGAAGGAAGGAAGGAGTGGGAGAAGGGGGTAGCCTAAAGCTAAGGGAGGGAGGAGGGAAATGAATTTGAGAAGATAATAAAGAGGGAGGGGGTTGGTAAGAGTCGGGGGGGGGGGGGGGAAGAGGCCGTGGCAAGATGAAAATGAAGAGGGGCAGCTTAAGTGATGTTAGAGAGGGAAAAAGAAATGAGAATTGGTAGCTATTGCATAGCCTAAGGAGGCAGAGAGTGAGGGGAATGGAATTAGAGGGATACAAAAAGGGAATGCGAGACAAGGGAAAGGGTGATAGAAGGAGGTAGTATATCAGTGCAGGGAAGAATATAACAATAGGGGGTGGATTGGATGAGAGACTTATGCTATTTTCTAGCTCATTTCAACTTCTTGTAACTTGAAAAAAACATCTTTAAGAGTTGGAAAAACTTGGAAAAATTGTATTTTGTCAATAAAAAAAATGTTTATGTAGGCTTACTATGAAAAAATAATGGATGGGCATCTTGCTACTTAACTAGTATCTATTTTAGGGTCTGTGACCATTTTCTTTTTTTTTTGCATGGAAGATACCATATTGTGTCCGCAGTCGAGAATCGAAATCGAGATCGCGTCGAAAAGGATCCTTTCTCTCCACCGTACCGTACCGGGTATACGGTGCGGCTAATCCTCTTGATCTTGCTGTGCCATCAGATTAATTCGGCTCCTTTGATTCTATTCTAAGCTTCTTTAACTACAGATGCCTTTGAAATTGTTTATGAATCGTTTAGCCTATAGATGTTAACAGTTTGAATTTCCCAACTACTCTAATCCTGCTCGACGCTCGTAGCCGGAGGAGGCGGCACGGCATGAACTTTGCCTCTTGTTATTCTGACCGTGCCCTGAACTTTCCCGTGAGAATTTTGGAGAAACACGAATCTGCGACATGTTCAAAGTGCTCATAGCTCCTGTACAGTAGCTCTGTTCGTGTATTGCAGATGCAGAGAGGTCGAAAATCGAACTGATGTCGTGACCGAAATAAACGTGTTTAGAGTGGAATATTGATTGGGAGGAGCAGAGAGCCTTTGAATTCCAGCATATTAAATCAGCTAGTTGGAAACATGGAAAAAGTGTAAGGCCTATGTTATACTTTTAATTGGAAAACAAAGGGGTGCTAATCAGTTTTGCAATGCAATTGCCAAGGCAATGGGTGACTTTATTCAACTAATTTCAAAATTCAAGCAAATTTCCCCACCAGAATTTGAAAATGTCATCATAACAAGTCTCTCAGACTCAGTTACATTTCAAATTCGAGGTCGATAAACAATATGCCCACTGCTTTTTTGTTGATTTATTAGACTCTTTTTAAAATCAATTTTTTAATCGACGCTTATACTCGGGGGGGGGGGGGGGGGGTGGGGCACTTACATGTACATTGACAAGTGGATACTACGCGCTACCAAAAAACACGTAAAAAGGATGTCTTTTTCAAGATAGGGCATGTTACGTACGTAACGTGATAAGGGTGTCAAAAACACAAAAATAATGAAAAATGGGTATCTATTTCGCTAGGAAAGCTACGTGTTTAGGGTCAAATTTGCGGGGATGATAAAACAAAATTAAAATGTTTTATAAAGGATGTCCTTTTTGCCCCAACACTACATCTCATTTGCGCAAGATGTGGAAGGTGGGGCCGTATTAACCAAATGATGTGTAACGGTAAAACCGACGAACGACGGACCCACGACAACAAATTGTGTAGGGGTTCATTTCAGGGAATACTTGCCAAGAGTATCGTTTTGTTTCCAATACTTGTTAAGGATAGGGTTTCACAAATACTTGTTAAGGGGTGCATTTTCAGAATATGGAAAATAGGGTGCTTTTCGAGACCCCATGGTCGCGCATGGTATCCACTCGTCAATGGAAGTGGCCCCTCTGGGCTCTTATAACAAAAGAATTTTATTCATGAACTGTTTTCAGTATTTTGTTTACTTTAAATGGGTGAATAGAATTCATGACTGCAAATAAATTATGCTTTGCAGCTTTTCTGAGTATAAAGAAGAAATAAAGTAGGTAAAAGTAGAAAAGACAGTTCTTGCAAAGACCTTTTCCATACACTCTACCCCACCCAGTTATATCTATACGTGTTAATGTTGGATCTTTATTTTTTACAGTTAATAACCAATGATGGCGCCTATCCTTCGGATGTGGGGATTTTTTCAATTTTGTCTTTAATTTATTTTCTACATATTCTATTTTGAACTAATTTTTTTGTCTCGCCTGCATAGCAGAGTGAGAATAAGATTTGGAATTTTCAAAATAATTTGGCAAGTAAGCAAAATGGATCCTCTTCAGCCGAGGTGGCAACACCTCTCACCTCCACATACATGTAATAACTTACACATGTACATGTAGGGCAGTATCCGGGAGGTAAGTCAGTAAAGTAAAGATCAGCAAATGGATAAACATACTTTCAAGTTACTACATTACATATAGGCAAAGATAAAGCTCATTTGAGGTCAACGAACTGAGGATTTTAGTATCAAATGAATTTTTCCCATTCTATTAGAAATGATTAATTGACATTGTTTTCAGAGCCCTCACTGCTAGGAGCTGCATATGATGTAGTGCAGGCAAGACTGCCCTGGAAGACGTTCCACTGAACTGAGTGCATTAGTTGAGTTGGCCAGGGGACCATCAATATTATAGTGATCAAGATTGCTCTTCTCTTTCATGGCCAACAGATGCATAAAATTGCAATCAGTAGACTGCTAAAAACACAAATTGAATTTGTATTAAAATTTCTGATATTTTTTTTACTGGAATTAATTTATTTGTAAATTTGATATACACATGTGTGCTTTGGGAAGAAGTCACTGTCACCTTGGGTCCCTACCAAGCATTGGAATAAAATTCACCTGCCTGACCTCATTGATGCTTCTCTCCTTGCCCCATCTACTGTACAGTATACATGTAGTATTAATTAGTAAAACTTTGACTGCAAGAATTACACATGTATGCATTGTAGGCCTACTTGACAAAAATGACATCCTTGTACCGTGTATGTCAAATTTTACCTTACATGTATTTCTCTACCACTAATAAAATGTTGATCTCTGTGAATAATGGAGAGGAAGAAGAAGAAGACATATTAGTTACATGTATAAACATTGTTTTGGAGTGTTACTTGTACAGTGTAGGTAATTGATGATGATAATGATCACAATGATTTTCTTCAGTTTAGCCACAGAGTAAATACAAAATGAATAATAGCAGGGTGCTACATGTACATAACTTTTGAAAAGCACTTGCCCAGTTGGGAAAGTAAATTCTTAAATATTTGAAATATACTTGCCCATAAATCTATTTCACTTGCCCGAAAAAATCATTGAAAAAATAGTTTTACCTAAATTTAAAAGAAGTTTTGCAGTTTTATAAACCATTGATATGTCTCTCTTTTGACATGAACCGATCTACCTTGTTATTGCAATTTCTTTTTCAAAATTGATTTTATCTTGCCTGCCATGACTAAAATTAGGGTCAATATCAATATCATGTCGACCCTAACTTTGGTCATTGTACTGGAAGAATTTCACTTGCCCAATTCGGGCAAGTAGTTTTGGTCTTTACTTCAAAACACTTGCCCGACCGTAACTTTTACTTGCCCCGGGCAATCGGGCAGGTACTTATGTAGCACCCTGTAATAGTAATAATAATAAATAATGATCATAATAAAGATAAATATTATGATTGTGATGATTTTTTTTGCACAAACTTGCAGCTCATTTTCAGCTTTCATTCTGGAAAAAGCACATTTCATGATGTGTTTTCATGCAATACTTTGTCTTTGATGTGAAAACAGTGATTTAATGTCCAATGATAATGTTATCAAATTATTATGCCAAGTGAGTAGGCACCTCTTTTGGGCATTTTGGGGTAATGTAATATATCCTCTGAATTACCCACAAAGACTGGAGGTAACATTGATTTTGAAGTTGCCTTTTATTTAAAAATTATGAATCGATGAAAGTGAACGATGTACCTTACATGTTCATGGATGTCTGTTACTCAAGATGAGTCATGGACTGACATATTATTAACAGATTTCCAATTACATCTTTTAAAGCTGCTATTTTTAAGGTAACATTGGTTTACAGATTTATTAAAGACTTCCTCTTATGAGGCTAAAGTGTGCTATCCCAGTTGCCACATCCCAATTCTCACTTTAGTTCATGGCTTGAAACATTTTGACAAATGTTGAGAACATGATAAAGGTTCGTTTTAAATTCAGAATTTCTTGCAGTCTGTGATTATTTTGCCTATGTTGGAACAAGGTGTGTTTTTTTATTGTTTTTTACCATCTACACGTACATGTACATACACTTGTACATGTATGGCTGGCATTCAATTGAAAGAATTTAGCAAAATTCTGAAACTTGTATTCAGATCACATAATTATTTTTCTTTTTCAAGCCAAATTTAAGAAATACTTTATGATAAACATTGTGACTTCATAAAGTTTAAGCCAAAGAATGCACAATGTATGTATCCATCTGTGTGCAGTACAGTATGTATGACAGCGCAAGTTTGTAAACTAAGTTTTCACAGGCCAGACCTAAGCAAGGTAGGCTGCTGACTTAGATTTATTTTTTAAAGCGAAATGCTTCTCCACCAAAATACCAAAGATAGATATTAAGAGTATTTTCATAAAGATACTGAGTAAAATCTTTATATTCTGGCTTCTATCCAATTGTATACAGGTCTAGTAATTGTGTACATGTTCATAGAAAATCATACCTTTTTAAAATTTGCTTGTTGGGTGTCATAATATACATGTAGAACATGAAATGAACTAAAATTTTGATAAATTTCAGATATCGGCATCTGCACGATGACCTGTCATGATAGCCTTTCTTCAAATTGTTTTTACTCACTCATTTGTGAAATAGGCATCACAAGAATGACACACTTGTATAAATGACTCTTATTTGAGATGGGCCCTGTTGAGATGTGGGCCCTTGTGCATAAAAGTTACTATTGTAGCAGAGATGCCAAGTTCAAAGACCAGCTATGTGTGAGATTTTCTGTGAATCTGAGTGAGATCACAGATATTGGGATAGGCTGTGATTGTTGTGTGAGACAGTTTTGAGGGGATGAACAAGAGTCCAAAATGCTTGAGTCTCACGCATAATGCATGAGACTTGGTAGCTCTGTTGTGGTAACCTTGCCAAACAATAGTAACTACCATGGCAACATGGCCCAACAGCCAATCAAAATCAAGGATTCCATTAAAGGTACCATTAGATGCCAAAGTTCGTATAATTCATGTGCAAACAGGACCCTGATGTGTAAATGCTTGGTAAGATGATCTGATGTGCACTGTGCACAATGCTTGATGGTCTCATGCTGAGTCAGTCAAGATCTCATGCATAGGTTGTCTTTGACCTTGGAATCTTCAGCTACTTACATAAATATTTTACAATTTTGTCAGAAATGGTCAAAAGAAAAAACCTTTTGTGCATGTACATGTACATGTGGTCATGAATGTATGTTGTACTTTACTATCTTCTCAAGATGTAGACATGCTGATACATAGATAGATATACATGCCCTTCTCATTATGTGAATATTGTAAATGAATATGTTGAAAGGTATTGGACATAAAGTGTCAGTCAAGAATTATGATTTTAACTATTTTGTTTTCATTAAAGAAATATTTGAAGAGTATCTAGTAGTCGTCTAAACTGTAGTGCATATTGCATCAAAACAGAGAGGGAGAGACAGTCACAAAGGTTGCACTGTATGAAAGATGCACTACATGTATACTGTACATGTAATGCATAGTGGAGGCATTTAATGTGCAGTACAAGTGCATTCAAATCTGTTTAACCTACAAATTCTGCAGTGAAATGGGTGTGAAAATGCCAGTCTGCCAGGTGTGTAGTGCTATACAATGTACATGTATGTAGGAATATATACATGAACATTTATTACATGTACAGTAGACTAGACATCATGTTGAGTACATCATAGGAATTAGAAAATATTTGCCATAATATGCTATTTAATGAGTAAGGCTTGGCATATTGAAATTCACTGTATTCACATCTTGATTTACAATGTACAGTATGTCTCCTTTGCATATTTGCCAATATTGTTCTTTTTGGTACCTTTTTCGTACATGTGCATACATGTATAAAGTATGAAGACATCAAATATATACGGTATATTTAATTTCAAGCAGAAAATTATGACAACATACATCTACATGTATTCATAAACTCATTCTATACTATAACCAGTGATACTACATGTAAATAGTGTTGGCTTTAAAATACTGGAATGATTTGCCACTTACATTGTACAAAGACGGCCTCCATCACTAGCAATTTTCAGAAAAAGGTATTAAAACCCATTTTACACTTGTAGTTTATATAATTCCTTGAAATAAATTGATTGTAATGCGAGTGATTTGGGGGGGGGGAAGTGCAGTATTAATAATGACATGTACAGATTACACCAGTGACCAATCACTAGAGTAGCCAAGATGCTAATTAATTATTAGCTTGACTTTAGTCCGGCTTCCATGCTGGCACACAAGCATTTCAAGGAATACATCACTGCCAGGGCAGGTAGCCATTTACTACACCCCACAGTACATGTATGTGATTTGGTTGATGACACTTTCTTCTTCCACGAGTCTAAGATGACGTTGTGTACATGTAGGATGACTCACTCACCATTTTGGTGTAGTGTAACTGATCTCAGTCAGGCGATGTCGTCACTGCCATCTTGACACATTAGTTCTGCCTACTTGGGCTGAAATGCATAATGTCTACGAGGTAATGGTGTTGGGATTGCTCATTCCAGCCCCATTTGGTCACATTATGTCATTACCCAGAGTGTCATACATAGTTACAGACAAACCGATGATCATAAATCATAAATGTATACATAATTAGTAATCCAAGTGTGCAAAGATATACAGTTGATAATTATGTGTATTCTAAAAAGCGTATTGTATAGCACTTTTAACTGCATTAATATACATGTGTATAGAGAGCTTTTATAATTTTTAAGGAAAATTTTTTTTTTTTAGATTGTTCTGTGGGCCTGATTTTGCCACCTTCATACAGTTGTAATTTGCACACTACATGTACTAATGTACATTTAGGAGAAAATGCATATATTCATGTCTGATACAGTATTTTTACAGGTACTGCACGTGTACATGTACTAAAGTTCTGAATCAGATGTATTTCGTAAAAGGACATGGCTCTCTATGTATTTTTCCATTTCAAATGAATAATTGAATTGAAACAGTTGTATCAATTTCTAGAATCTAGAGACAGTTTGTTACATATTTCAAAACTGATCAATACCATTCACACTGCCCGTGGTGTGGAATGAGGTATGCAGACTTCAGAATAATGATAAATCAATATAAATCAATTTTTGTCAGGAAAATGGGAAGTGAACATTGTATTCAGACTCAGAATAATACATGTCGTACATGTACATTGTACCTGCGCTATAATCACAAAGTTTTGTATTTTGTTGTCCACAATGGGATAAATCTGAATGAGTGGTACAGTACCTGTGTAATCCCAGCAGACTCAACACAGCCTGTGTTGAGTCTGCTGGGAATGTCATACCTTGTGAGTATAGAAGTTATGAAAAGAAATTGCCATAAATCACTCTTTTGAAAAAAAATATTCACTGGAAAGAATTCAGAAGCTCTGAACTACAAGTACATGTACAGTACACACAGCTAATCTTTAAAAGAATTCAATACTTCTAAGAACCAATGCCAATGATGTAAATGTAATGTAAAAGAGACCTTTCGTATGTCTACTCCACCATGAACCAAGTATGTACATATGTAACTGCTTAAATAACAATTAATTAGGCTATAATATGATAAAGACTATAAAGTTACATGTATAATTAACACATACTCTTAATTCAACACCTACATGTACATGTAATGTTAATTTAACATTTATACATGTAGGTGTCTGAATCTTAATACAATAACAATAAGTACAATAATTCAACCTTGTACAGAGAATGATTCAATAAAAAGGGACAAAATTTAATTTGGTATCAGTTGTCAGTATCATGGGTATTTACATGAGTCCTCATATTGAAATGAATGAAATGAGGTAGATGTAGATGGACATATTACATGCACCTGTACAGTATGTAAGTACATGTCACTAATGTATTTCCTTTTTTCCCCTTTTTTGAACTTGTCTAACATTCTTTCTCTGGTTTTCCCCACAGGAAAAAAGATGAGAGAGACCGACCAGAAAAGGCTTTGCAGGGCATTCCATACATGTGGAAGGGTTTCCTCAGTAACACCACACCTTTCACCCACGATGTCTTCAAGACAAAGAACATCATCAAGATCTCACTTGGGAGCAAGCATTGTGCATTCTTAACCGACCAGAGATCAGTGTATACGTATGGGAGTGGGGAGCATGGCCAGCTTGGTCACAAGAAATTCACAGACATAACAAAGCAGCCAATGCTTGTGCAGGAACTGAAGAGCGAGAATGTTGCAGATGTTGTCTGTGGAAATAACCACACTGGAGTGGTGTGCGAAGATGGAATTGTCTTCTGCTGGGGAGATTCCACCAATGGACAATGTGGAATTGGTGTGTCAGAAAAGATCAACATTCCCACCCAGGTTCATATAAGTGATGCAGACTGTGATCCAGTGATCACGCAGCTGTCCTGCGGAGACTCCCACACCCTTGCGATGTCTACACAAGGTGAAGTCTGGGCATGGGGAACTGGCCCACAGCTTGGACTCTCAACCGGTTCCACTCCGGTGTTGTCCCCAAAGAAAGTCAGTGCCCTCATGGGTCGGAAAGTACTGCACATGGCTTGTGGTGGTACCATGAGTCTTGTGCTGGTCCAAAGACTGAAATTGATGCGGTCACCAGGTAACAAGTCAAATGAACCAGAAGAAGAAGGTTCTGGATCTAGTCTTACCTGCCAGGATACAGGCTACACAATGCATGATGAAGGTGACACTGTTATCATATCAGACAACTCATTGTTATGCCCCGATTCAGGCAACACTACGTCTAGGAGCATATCACCTGATAGTATCGATGTAGCAGCTATTCAGGCACAACAGGCAGAATGGGCAGCTGCAACTGAGGCAGTGGAACTGAAACGGAGAGATAGAGGATCAACTTCATCACAAGGTAGTAGTGAAGGTATGCATGGCACCCTTACCTTACTAACCAACTAACTCCATGTAGATCAAGAGTGTAAATGTACTAGTTTGATCATCTCTTAAGTCCATAGCTATGCGTAGATCCAGATAGCTATTGTCATGAGTTCACATGTTTTGTGGTTTGTCATGAAGATAGAAAGGGCTTGTTGATTTATGTATTAAAGTCCATCTCCCTTTTGTAACAATGAAAATAGACAGACGTGTGGTTACACAAATTATCAAAATGGCAGCTATGTGTTTCAAAGCTCATTGACTTTCACTCCCCGGACCAAAATACTACCTTCAGTTTTATTTCCTCTTTCATTTTACTCTGATGGTGCTCTGCAATACCACCATCAACTATTTGAAATAGTTATTATCGCAAAGAAGCTTGTAAGAGTGAATAATTAATCCCACTCTTTCAATTTATTTCAATAACATGATAGGTATACTGTAATTATGTTTTCAGATTTTTCTCCTCTGTCTGTAGGCTAATATTTTGCAGATTAAAACAGCTTATGTAAGAATACAAGTTGCTTGAACAAGTTAACATTAACCTGGCATGATATGCTGAATATTATTTCTTTTCTGCAATTTTCAAAACTGTTTTTACCGATTAACAGAAAGTATATCTTGTCAATATAAAGTGAATTTGTAATTTTTTGGAAACATTTAAAACTCAAAATTTACAAAAACTGAATATTGGGTAGATGGGAGTAGGTGGAATGGTGCATGCACTGTCTTTGTGAGCAGACCATTGGGAAGAAGACCCTTTGAAAAGTTACATGTATCATGGAAAGACCTGTGCTCTAGGATGAATCAAATTCAATGCCATACATGTACCATATTTTACAACTTGCAGCCTGATTGCATGAAATGGATTCTTACATGTATCCATTTTATTAAAAAAAAAGACCCTTGAGAATATTCTGAGATATTGAAGACAATTAACTTCCTTTTCATGAATGCCTTTGCACTTGAGAATGTTGCATTGTGTCCATGCATGGGAACATTTTACTAACCAATGACTGCATGCACTGTATGTTGAGTGCTTGTGTACATGTGGAGATATCAGAATTAGACAGTGATACAGACAATAGAGGGAATAGAGATACAGAGATAGGCAGAGAAAAAAGAGAGAGAGGGATGGAGACTGGTGCACAGAGGCAGATCGAGAGATGATAGAGTGGGGAGAAGATTTGAAAAACATAGTGTTTTTGATATATTACAGGGCCCCGTTATGTGTGATCCAATCAACCGTAACTCTATGGAAATCCATCAGTGTCATAATTTTTTCTACAGGAAATTTGCACAATGTCTTGTATGAGAAGTGCAGCAAATTTTGAAAACAATGAATGCATGAATATACATCATAGTTAGAAAATATTTGGAACAAGCATGCATAATAGATGTTGACGTTGCTTGCTTTCCATAGTTTCGATCGATCGGATCAATCGCAAATCTTTGTAAGACGAGGCCCTGATATAAATCTGATCATAAGAAATTAAATAAGGCTTATGTTTACCAAGAATTGTTTTTACCACTCAAAAGTGTGAAGCATTTTCATTTATTTCATTTCTGTTTTATACAGGTACTTACACTTTAGAAGATTCTAGTGGAAACTTGAAGAGAATCAAAGAAGAAGTGAGTGAACGGAGTGGTAGCCAACCCAATGGTGTTGCCAAGAATGGCATTGATGGAGGAGAATGTGCAGATGAAGATGAAGATGATGTCTTTACAACTTCTAGGAGCTCCAAAGAGCAGCTGGCAGAGCAGTTGAAACCTCTGAATATACAAGGGAGTCCAGTACAAGCTGTCACCCCTCAGCAACGACCTGGTCCTAGTACCCGTATCCTGGCTTCGTTGCCTCAGTCTGTGGCCCTACGACTGGAGAAGATCATGATGCCTCGAACCAGCCTTACAGAGACTGTCTCAAGGGCAAGTAGCGACAACTCCATCTGTGAGACTGAGCTGATCATCAGGGATAAGGATGCTCAGGTGTTAGAATCAAGCTGTAACTTGCCAGATAAGAAGCTTCGGACAATATCTCCTGTGATGGGTGGGCTGGATGATCTTGTCTATCAGACTGAGGTGTGGAGTTTTGGCAAAGGCACCATGGGACAGCTTGGACAGGGAGATACACTTGACAGGTATGTTTTTGTCATGATCAAACCTTGGTTCTTGTGTATGTAAAGATTTGGTTAACAACCTCACATAAACCAAGAATTTTTTTTTTCAAATGAAGAGAGCTATGGCGTTGTCAAAGTACACATACATGGAAGTATTCCTGCAATGCATTACATATATTCTACTTTAAAGTTATTTAAAAAAATATTGTTTCATTAATTCCAAAATATATTTGTTTCAATATACAATAGATATTGACATTCAAATCATTCAAAAGGTAATATTGATTTCTTTACAACAAAAAGGACCTGCAAGAACTGAATACATTTTATTGTCCTTCCTAGTTCAAAAATGCATAGGCCTACAATATGTTGTAATTTGCAATACTGCCATCACTTGGCCGAAATGGATAATTTAACATTATTTCTTTTTTCCTAGAGCTATATTTTCCAATTAATCATAATAACACTATTTATCACATTTTCTCACATTTATTTGAAATAAAACAAATTTTTTAATTTTTATTTGTTAATATGTGGCAAAAATTCACTGCTTTAGACAGTTTTATACAGCTATACAGTGAAAAACACAAGAATCAAAGAAATAAGGAATGATGTATTTATTGCAAATGAAAATTTTCAGGATTGGGATAGAATAAAAGAATAAATTTTGAAGGAATAAATGTGATTAAAATGAAACAAGATCAGAGAAAGAAAGAGAGAAATGATTTTACATAAAACATTTGAATATTGAATGCTTGCACTTATTAGCAAGTATATGTTTTATCTCCAGATCTAACAAAGATGTAGAAACATTTTTTTATTTAAAGTTGCTTAATTTTGTAATTTTGTAAATGTATAGTGTAGTTTATTGCTATTTGAATACATATTCGTTGTCTATTTTGAAGACTAAGATTGGAATCAGATAAATATAGTACAGTTAGTTTATTCAATAATTCTTGCAGACACAAATACACGTGTATATGGTGCATGTATCCATCATCTAGGTACATTAGTTCTAGTAGTATGCAAAACAGAACCTTTCAGATAGTATAGTTCTTTTAAAAAGAGAAAGAAAATAAAAAGCCTATACACCCTGAAACATGATCTACCAATTCACAATCTGTCATGGACAAGGAACTGTACTGCAACCGACAGGCCTTTTGACAAAATAGAAGGGAAAATTCCAGAAATATACCACATACAGGTAGTTCAGTCACAACACACGCATATGGCAATAAGAAAGAGCCTAAAATACCACACATATTCATCCAAGGATAGGGTAGTGAGCAGTTTATCGAGTGTGCAGACACGTTTTAATATCACTTGTGTTGGAAAGGTCTGGGAGTCTACAGAGCAATTTATTTATGCTGAACTGAGGCATGCCCCTAGGGAGGTTGCTCCATTTTATCTCGCCTTTGCATAAACAGAGAGAAGGAAAGGTTTTATATGTATACCGTACATACGTCATACCCTCGTTTGCATCCTCAAAACTAAATACATATTTGTTAATAAGGTATGGGTGTAACTTAAAAACAAAGAAAAAACGATTTTCATGAGGTAATATATGTGCAACATTGTACTCTTGTACAACATTTAATCTGGTAAAAGTATGAACAGGATAACTAGACAAGTTTTAGTCTACATGTAGCGCTTGAATGAATAAGGAATAATTAACTGCTGCAAGAGTGAGGTGAAAGGATGATTAATAGCAAGGTGGTCTCTGTGCTTGAAAATAAAATCCCTCACAATTGTGCTAATAAGGAAGAGATTTAGTTTCAAAGCTCTTAGCCCACATGTATTTATGTACATTTTGGTCTGTCTCCCCCTACGCCCCTTTTCACTTCCCTCCTCTTCCCCCCTTCTTTTCCCCTCCCTCCTCTCTTCTCCCCTTGTTACAATATGTCCCCTATTTTTCTTTATCGCTTTTCCCTCCTTTCGCTGTATAATTTTGTATTACCTTGTAGTCAATACTCACATGCATATATCTGGGGAGCATTACATCAACATATTTTCTTCCGACAAGACTAGTTGTCATATCTGACAACTTCCTTTGAATTTAATTGGCTGAGAAGCACTGTTCCTATGGTAACTGTGAGATAAAACAGGCCTTGTAAGATAAAATGTCTGACAATGACAAGTCCTGTCATTAAACACTCCCCCAGGTGGATCTGCATTTACATGTACTGTATGTGACAGATGCTTGTCCTTCAAACAACTGCCATTTATCACTCCTAAATGTAAACATGTAGAATTGCACATGAGATATGCATTATTCATCAGAGAGTAGTATCGTCTGGAGATATAATAGAAGAATCATAATTTATGAGGTTTTTAGAGTCCAAGTCGGTTTCAGTATTTTCCATTTTTCACTTTATTTTTTTATATCTGATTTGGGGTGACAGTGAAACCTGTAGCCACCATAGGGAATACAAAATGTGGCCTTTACTGACAGGTGGCTGCTATACACAGGTTCTTACACACACAATCTGCTTCCATGAGAATCAATTTTAATAGTAGGCATTTATATAGCGCCATCTATCTAAAAATATTCTATTCCGAGGCGCGTTGTTGTTATTACCCCCATCTTTAGTGTTACTATGGGCAGGTGGTTGCTGTAGACAGGTGGCCACTACATAAACTGTATATACATGTACATGTAACTGTTAATGTTTGGTGTGTACATGTACATGAAGTATGAACAGAAGTTTTAAGGATGACAGATAATTACAGTAAGTTCAAGAATTCAAAAATCTAATACAGATTCATGGGCCGTAGAAAGGGGGGGGGGGGGGGGGTGGTGGTTCTTTGGACAGTGCCACCCACCTGACTTTTTTTTAAAATTAAATGTGTTAAAATGGTACATTGTACATGTACATGTATGAAAATGACCATTTGATTGTGATTTCTTTTGCACATGTGGTCCCCCCTCACTTTTTATATTGTTCTTTTGCCACTGTTTTGAAAGCCCATAGATACATGTAGGCCTATTTTATTCTCAAATTGATCACATTCATACAGTGGGGTAGACCTACGTACACAAATTCACTAATTTCTTGATAATCTCTTCATCAAAAAATGTTTGAAGTGCCGTACATGTATAGTATCACAATAATGCTTCATAATTTCGTTTGAACCTGTGTATCATATGACATGACAAATTTCAGAATCTTTGAGTGACAGGGTTGATAATCTGAATGCTTGCTAATGTACAGTACATTTACATCTTTGCTCGTCAAAGATACAATCTTACATGTACATGTACGTATATCCAATTATTTTCATTCATTACTTCCAAAATTGACATTTAGGAAGTTTGCAGGGTATCTCTGTAATTGAATCTATTAGTCAATTTTATCAAATTACTACTCTGATGCATAATATTACTCGGTACAGTGTATCCAGTAATTATTTGACATTAGGTATTTAAAAACTATGGTGAAAGTAAAAATCTCATAACCTGGCTTTCATAAAATCTAATGAACTACATGTACAATGTATGTGAAAGAGAAGAGTACATGTATAGCCTTCATAATTTTTACCTACATGTCCATGTTGTTGCAAGTTACATGTATGATGAATGATTCTAATTCATTTCAAGTGTGATAATGCATATTTTTATACCTTTTTTGATCATTGAAGAGTAATTGAGATACCCCTGTACATATACATGTACCATTGAGGTATTTATCCATTATTCTAAAATCATGTGCACAATGATACCGATTGAAATACTAGGAAATAAAAGCATGTCATCTCATCTTTCAGAATAAAAGTGTAATAAATCATGAACATTGAATCATTGTATGCTACATGTACACTGCAATAAACACAACAAGGTACAGTATGAAATCATGCACTATCGCATGATCCATAATCATTCTGACTGATCACAATTTGTAACTTGGTGCAAGAAAAAAGGCTATTCTCTCCTCGTTTCATGATAATTCATTGTTTCATGATAGCCAAGTTGGTATTTTTTTTTTTTGTTCCAGCATCTAGTGCTTATTCTCAGTTTTTATTGTTGTACAGTATGTACAATGTAGTGTACAAATAATTCCTTGAGACACTGTGCATACATGGAGAATTTAAAAGCATCTAAGAGGGAAAAAAGATACTGTATGTTGGTTAAGGTTTGTGAAAATGCATCAAAGAAAAACATAGTTTTGAGCTTTAAAATGGTAGTTATGTGATACAAGGTACATGTACATACTGTACATGTATATCAATACCATTTTCTGAGATATTAAAAATTATTTAATAATTAATATGTCCAGCTCAATTTGAGCAGTAGTGATGCTGGTGTTTATGGAGTGTGTACATGATATACAGGTATGGGGCAGTTACCTGCCTGTGATGTCAAAAATTATATAATCTTTTTTAATCTAAAATATCCTGTTTTCCTTGAATTTTTTATCAAATTGCCATTATAAAGCATCTTAGGTTTTCTCATTCATTCTGATCTGCATTTCCTTTAAAAACATGAAATGATGTCATGAACATTGCCTACAATATGAGCATGATTTAAATAAAGAAAACAGTGTATATTACAGTTATATGACCACATTTAAAGTATCGGAGGGGAGTGACAACATAGAAAGTTTAAATGGAAGTAAAAGCAAGGCTTTTACGTGTACATGTATTACGTGTACATGTATGTTATCTGAAGCAGTTTATTTATCAGTCAAATATTTTTCCCTTTTCAGTCAGTTTTAATATTATTTGCTGAAATCCTGAATTTAATCTAGCCATATGCCATCATACAGCAAGTTACCAATACAGGTTGTGTACAGGTTAGTAATGTAATGCAGGCTAAATTGACTTGAAATGCCTACGGGTATGAATGACCTGAATATAGCCCTTTTCAATTGAGTCACAATTCCTTCTGGCCAGCCTTCATCGAGGGTTTCTGTCAGTGTGAGTAATGAGTTCCTTAGGTAGCTAATGTCAAGAGTAGCTGTATGAATTGACTTGACGGAAAAGCCTTATTTCCTCAGCCTAAGAGCAATAAATTCTTTAAATGTATGAGGTGTACGTCTAGATTTGTTTGTTGATCATACATTGACCTGAAAGGACAATGTCAAATTACTCACATACTTGTTCAAGGACATTGAATTAATTATGACCATGAATTATTAAAGCATTCTTCCTTCAATCAGATTTGTCAGGTTCTAATTGAGGAAGGTATTTCTTAGGGTAGAATGGAAGGAAGATGCTATTGACCATGAAAAGATGTGAGGTATATACTTGAAGTTCATCCTAACGATAAGTTGGTTTTAAATGAAAGAAATTACATGTATAAAGTTGTATTGGTGCAGGTTTGAAGAAAATCTGTTAAAGATTAAACAGAGACTTTATGAATGTTTAAAGTACTGATTTTTTTGAGATCACAAACAAGCAGCTCAATCATATGTCATATGATATAAATTCCCTAAATTGCCATTTTTTCAAAATTTTGAAATGATTTTATTTGTGGGTTGGATATCTTCAGTCACATTATTTCATACTGCTTTCCATAGGAATAATATTTTCATTCATTAAAGAATGAAAATTATTTAATTTGTTCATGATCACAAATGGAAAATGTATACATCAGTTGAGTTCGTCGACCACTTGATTTTACTTTTTACTGGCAAGTTCTGAGACTTTTTTGTCAACAAATGATAAAAATTTAATATCGATAGTCAAAGGAGCTATTCTTTAAAAAAGGTAATTATCACTCAAATTCATGGTCATTAGCTAAAGTTACAAACAAAAACACTTTCCACATTTTCAAGTTTACTAAAATCGATTTTGAGGTCACCACAAAATGAAAACAGGCTGATAATTGCATTGCTCCATTCTGCTTGAATCTACATTAAAGTTTTTATGATACATGTTTATGAACAATGTACAATGCATGTATTTCAGGATGCATTCACACATGTACTCATATGTATTTGGGATCTGGCTACTGCTTCAGGATGAGAATATTGTTTTAGCTTGTATTCTACGTACATGTACTTGTATGTTTATTGCCGATATTCATGTTTTCAGGAACAGTAAATGTAGTTTTACTTTTTGATTGACATTTCTTTCAGGCATGCACCAAGTATAATCAAGCAACTGAGCAGTAAAAACATTGTACGTATTGTGGCTGGAGCATCTCACTGTGTGGCTATCTCAAGCAATGGTCAAGTCTATACCTGGGGATGTAACTCTGATGGTCAGCTTGGACACACCGGTCAACTTGTTCCAAAAAGATTAAAGGTAAGGAAGATGGAGAATGATAGGAAATGCCACCATCCCCCATCATCCTTCCTAAGATCTGTCTCCATCCTTTAATTTCTTTCTGTTTATCTTTCTTTCTTCTCATTTCAATATTCTCACATTGATCTGTCATCATAACTTTGAAAATACATGTATAATATATATATGAATCTAGTTCATTAAATTTGGAAGTATCCCTGATTGTCTTGCAGGAGGATTATTGAGGTCAAAGGTCATTTAGGGTCAGTGAACTTTGACCATGTTGGGGTTATCAACATTGATATCTTAACCAAGGTTAAGTGAATGAAATATCATAACTTAAAAAAAATATGGATCTTTATTTCAGAGTTGGACACAAGGGTAATCAAGTATCACTGATTTTCTGGCCTGAATTGCAGGTCACATGATCCTGAACAACATCAGCTGGGCCAGGCTGGGTACCAGCTCTGTTTGAGTCATGAGTATAGCAGATCATTTATGTAAAATGTCCTGTAAATCCTTCATTTTGCCGATAAGCTTGATATCTGCAAAAAATTCAGGGTGAGGGTCCTGTCCATCTCAATTCAGGGTTCGAAGGGTTTACATGTAGCTTTAAATATAACTTTTTTTAATTTAGATCTCATTTTGATGAAATTTTCAGAATTAAGCTTGTTTGATTTTTTTCAAATCATAATTTTTCTGGGATGGACTTGAAATTTATCATAACTTTGAAAGTAAATTAATAATTAATTGCCTGAAATTCGAACACAAGGTTAATCACTGAACATTTTACATGAGTGTCAGGTCATGTGATCAAGTTCAAAGTCATTTAAAATCAATAAACATATTTATCTTGTTATCAAATGAATGATGCATTTTAAGAAAGAAAAAAATCACCTTTGTTTTTTTTCAAAGTCAGCACTGCTGCTGCATGGAATTGGATGGGAGAGACATCCATGATGTTGTTTCCTTGAAAGTTGATTGTTTCAATTGTAGGTACATGTAGGTGAGTGAAGAATATTTGGTTGAGTGCAAGAGAGAGTGTCTTTATAAGGTTCTCCATCGTTTGCAGTCTGTCCAGGTAGTCGTTGTAGGAAATGTCCATCTGAGTTTATCCAGTTTTGGGACAGAAAAACACTCATTTGGACAGGTCAGCCATTCCAATTCCCTTTAGATCTATAGCAGATATTTTAAATGGCAATTCTGGTACTACCATATTATTGAGTTTGTTAAATGCAAGGTGAATTAATGAAAGGTGTGGTCCTGAGAAGTTGCTGAGTGTCTGATGATTCCTAAGAATTCTGGATGATGGATATCTCTTGAATGAAAGATAACAAACCAAGGTATGTTGTTCAAGTAATACTGATCATTTTGTACAAGTTTTAGGTCACATGATCGAGGTCAAAGCTCATTTAGGGTCAATGAACTTAGTATTTTATTATCATATGAATGGCTTTAAAAAATATTTATTCATCTTTTAGTTGTCTTCAACATCTGCTTAAAAGCCTGCTATATTGAGCCATGTAATGCAGGCGAGACTACTAGAGGCGATCCACTTGTTTTTTAGAAGAGACTTGTAAAAGATATGATTTCTGCTATTCTATTTGAAGTAATTAATATGTATCAACTTCACAAAGTTTACTCACTATTATTCTTTAAAGTGCATGTGTTTTTATGTATGGTATTCCCCTTTTTTTCTGTGAAAGTTTCATACAGGAAACCATAATTACATTTTCATCTCCATCAGTCAAATAGAGGTGGCTGTTCTTGGGACTGTTTATTAGTAAGGCTGATGCCATGGTAACTCATGAATATGGTATTTCAGGATGTCAATCACTTCCTGTATACGTCTGATTGAAATTAGGTGGCTGATTGTAAAGTTGAATTTATTCCTGTCCCCATGCTAGAAAGATGTCATTCATGTATCTGGAATGGAAATTCACCTTTCTCAAGAGTGTGTTTCATAAATAATCATATGCAATTAAACCAAACCCAAGTCTCAAACATGCACTTCCAATTGGTCAGATCAATTCTATGATGTGTCATGTTATTCCAAATGATAATATCCTGCTCAGAAATATAACTGACACTGATATCTACAATGATGAGTTATTGTTAATAATAATAATATAGGATATTTATATTGCGCACATATCCACCTTGTTAGGTGCTCAAGGCGCTCCTATATTACCCAGCTAAGCTAGGCGTTCATAGCGCACACAGCTTTTTAAGGAATTACTTCCTACCGGTACCCATTCACCTCACCTGGGTTGAGTGCAGCACACTGGATCAGTTTCTTGCTGAAGGAAATTACGCCATGGCTTGGATTCAAACCCACGACCCTCTGTTTCAAAGTCCGAAGGCTAATCCACTGGGCCACAACGCTCCATTCACAACATTCACATTTAATGCCCGTCATAGCAATATCTACTTGTTTTTTAATTTGAACAACAATGCCATACAGCAAATATTCGTAAGCAAATGGAAAATAAAATCATTGCAAATATTTATGTTGATTTTTCTGATTTTGACTACTTTGTTTCTTTTTAGATGCCAAACAACACACCTGTATGGGATGCAGCAGTAGGGGGAACACATACCCTCCTCCTTGCAGATGGAACCAACTGCATGCCAGATGTGTACTACTTAGGAAAACAACCAAGGTACAATACCTGCCACTTTTTGAATAAACAACTATTGGGATGAAATGCTAGTTTGATTAGAATGAAACACTTTGAGCAAGTCAGCTTGTATGAAAAATAAAAGGATATGATCAATGAAAGCTCAAGAACAATTAAACGGACAAGAAGAAAGTTATAGCATTTGAATGTCATAATCAATAATGCTATTACAGGAGATCCTTCCAGGATTTGTGATGTCACAGAATTACTGTAAACGCTGTTTTTTTTCTCGGGATTAATTTTTCGCGCTTGGCGGCTTCAAAACATTTTCACAGGTTTTTAAATTCGCGCTGCTCTCTCCATAATGACAAAGTCACTTCTTTTTTGGGCCTTCTTGCCGATCTGTTAATGGTTTTAACCCGGAGGGGCCACTTACATTGACGAGTGGATACCATGCGCGACCAAAAAAACATGTAAAAAGGATGTCTTTCTCAGGATAGGGCACGTTACGTACGTAACGTGATAAGGGTGCCAAAAACACAAAAATAATGAAAAAAGGGTATCTATTTCGCTAGGAAAATTACGTGTTTAGGGTCTAATTTGCGGGGATGATAAAACAAAATTAAAATGTTTTATAAAGGATGTCATTTTTGCCCCAACACTTCGTGTTTAGAGTCCGATTTGCGCGAGGTGTAGAAGTGGGGTCGTACTAAACCA
This sequence comes from Lytechinus variegatus, assembly GCF_018143015.1. NCBI lineage: Eukaryota > Metazoa > Echinodermata > Echinoidea > Temnopleuroida > Toxopneustidae > Lytechinus > Lytechinus variegatus. Next base: position 91,747,818 of record NC_054740.1, on the reverse strand, counting down.
AATAAGGTAAAGCCGACGACCGAAGGAACCGTAACAATAAAACATTCCTGTACTTGTTTAGGGGTTCATTTCAGGAAATATTTGCCAAGAGTATCGTTTTTGTTTCCAATACTTGTTAAGGGTAGGGTTTCACACGCCAATACTTGTTAAGGGGTTCATTTTCAGAATATGGAAATTACGTGTTTAGGGTGCTTTTCGAGACCCCTTGGTCGCGCATGGTATCCACTCGTGAATGGAAGTGGCCCCCCCCCGGGGGTTTTAATTAAAATTTCTGCAACGAAATTGTATTTTCTGATCATAATTCTAGCTCTCGGGCGGCATAATTAAGCATTGTTTTGATCTAATCGTGGGCTTTTGTGACATATAACGCAAATTTTATTTGTGGGGCGGACATCGGGGAAGGCAAAATGGAGGCGCTGCTAGCTGCTGGCCTGGTACGAACGGCCGAGCACCGGGTACGGACTGGGGGGATTACGGCTGTTCAAAGTGCATGGGATCAATCAACAAACATGGGCGATCGACCCGATGTCTTCTCAAAAACTAAACAGATCTAAACACTCACCAATCAAACAGCAAAAGCAATTTATATTTCAATCAAAATCACAATTTAAATACGATCTGTGACTGTTAAAGAATGATCACATTGCTTTGAAACAAATTCTCGCGATGCATACGAATTTGGAGCTCAAGCTTGCTTGCGTAAATGCCGCCCTCTTAAGGTCAAACTATGCAATCTCTTTGCCAAGACGATACACGCAATTGAACAGCAGTTCAAAACTTGCATTAAAATAGATGCTCATAAATTCGCGTGTTTTTAAAGTCACGCTTGCCGATCTTGCCGCGAAATACGCGAAAATTTCCACACCGTGAAAATTTCCACTTTTACAGTACAACTTTCCTGTTCGTACACTGAAAATATTCCCCCAAAGATATATTTTTGCTCATTATAATAGTACAAACTCCAAGTCATAACATATCAGTGATATCAAACGTTATTAAACATTAAAACAATCCCACAATCAGGATTATTGCTGATTCATCTTTTTATTTTATATGCTGGCATTGCTGGGTATTGTAATCTATTACTTTCTAAAAGCAAATTCTGTTATTCCCTTCCTTTACAAATTTGTTTATAAAAGTCTCTGATAACCACATTCTTATTCTTATCAAAATTATTCTAAAGCCTATTTTGTTGGATAGCCTGTTGTCCATAAATACATCTTGAACTTAATCAAAAACAGATTATTTTGGAATTTAAAGAATTCAAGTAGCTTTTTTTTTTTTGGGGGGGGAAGGTCAAGTCTTAAAATCAGGAAATGTCTTAATTCTTTGATACTGCATGAATTGCATACTTTCATACATAAAATATATATGAATATATAATGACTGATTTTTTTTTACTGACTTTTTGTGGTAGCCTTCAAGAATTAAGGAACTCCAACAGTACTCCTACTCCCGAGAGTCCTCTACGGGATGGAAGTGATAAGTCTAAGAAACGGCCAATGTCATCATCCATCTCTAAGTCACCCACCGTCAAATATGCAGCCAGAGCAAAGCAGCCTGAGAAACTCACCTTTCTTAAGAAGGTAAAAACATCAGTAGATTTGCCTAAGATAGGAGTCTTAGGAGTCTGTTAGTACTTGGAATATTATCCCACTGCTTTCACCATAATACAGAATGATCACTAGGCCAAGTTTAGTAGCCCTTATAAGGTCAGGCAAAGTTATCTTTTATACATTTATGTTAGTTATTATAATTAAAGATTTTTGTTTATGTAAAATCATGTTAACAGATATTCTTCATAAATATGATATCAAATGAATTTTTAAATGTTCTTCCTATTATTTTAACTATTTTTTTTCATTGGTTTTTGCAAACCTCATGGCTCATCTTTATAATCAGGAAATGAAATACAGAATCTATTAATTCTAATCAATAAGAACAATATTAGTGATCTTTTGAGCCATTTCTAGCACAATATGCAAGCATGAAATTACACCTTTAACATTACATTATAATTATCTTCTCTGGCATGATCAATTTGCCTTTAAAAATGTTTGAGACTTGAGATTTCAGAAAAAAAATGATGATACATTCTAGAAAATCTTTTTTCTCAGCACCATATACATGCATTAATGAGATGCAATATCTCTGGCATGATAATTTTTCATGCTGTAAGTGGTACTATAGATATGAAAAATTAAACATATTTTTGGAACAGAGCAAGGACTTAAAAACTAAATAACATAAGTTGCTTCCTCAGGAAAAATACAAGACAGGTATGTCAAATGTTTACCACAATAACCTGCAAAAAGAACAACAAGTTATGAAATAAAAGTTTTTAAAATACTTGTAAGATTAATCCCTCACACAACTAGTTAGTGACTTGATAAAGCACAATATGGTCTAGTGTTCAGTTTGGTAGTAAAATATTGAAGATATGTCTAAAACGTTGAGTAAATTTGAATATCATTTTACATTAAAACTTACAAATGTGTGGTGATCATTGAGATTTTTTTTGCATTTGTTTTGTTTTCTGCTGATTCTTTTTTAAATTTGAAGATCACATTTTATTAGCATTGATTTTTTTTAAGAAAGGCCTGTTGATCACTTTTTATGAAATTAACTTATTGCCCATAAACAAATTGCAAACAAATATTATGTTCTGCAAATTTCAGCCCAATTTGTGCTTGAGAAAAAGTTTAATCCATAAAGAAATATTCAGTTACTTTTATTTTAGCCAGTTTCCCGACCTCATGAATTCCTTGTAAAATTGCTAAATTCATCTTCTAAAACATGTTTATATTTCAAATCATCCACATCATAACAGCTTTAGGGTATAATATTGTAAGTGGAATAGTGATCAAAACCTTTAGAGAAGCTTTGAACATACCTTTAGATTGTTAATTGTTCCCTGTGATTATTATTTTTTTTATTCATCACATGAGCATGCAATATTTAACAAAATATAATTTTTTTTTCCAGAATGGTTGGTTACAGGCCGTTGCGGCTTCGGTTGACCAGTGTGCCTGTATAGCCGATAAGAGCAGTAACGGCTTTGTTGCAATCACCCATGAATTTTCAGCCACAGAGAGACTTCTTTACAGTCAACTTTCTTCCATCAAGTCATCTATCATCAAGACCTTACAAAGTTCAGGTAAGGTCCTTGTCCCCGTCTTACAAAAGTTGTGATTGATCCGATCAACCACAACTATGGAAAGCCGGCAACGTCAACATCTAAACTGCATGCTTGTTCAAAATATTTTCCATATATGATGCATATTTATACATTCATTATTTTCTTGAAAATTCAGTGTGCTTGTCCTTGTTTACAACAGACATTGTGCAAATTTCCCACATATTAGATATTATGACATTCATGGATTTCCATATAGCTGAGGTTGATTGGATCAATCACAACTCTTTTTGAGACAGGGCCCTGGTCTTCTGAACAATGCTACTTGTATGTTAAGGGACAAAGAGAACGGTAGATTTAACAGAATTCGTGTAAAGCCAATAATAAGATCGTGGTTGGCATTTCACACAGATTTAAGCATGACTAAAAGTTATACTAAGCTGAATATGCATACATTATATTATTTAAAGTGTAATCCCATTGATGTGTATGTGGTGTGGGAGCTTGAGCTGACCAATTAAATCAAGATGTAACTCGTAATAGTTTGATAGAAGTTCCTAATGTGCATTTCAAATGGGCTGAAAATCATATCGCACTTGAGATTTGATTTTCCTGATATTTCTGTAATGCACTCCAGGACAAAAATATAAAAGAATATGAAGAGCTAAAACATGGCATTTAATCAGAACTTTTTATTTGTTTTTTCTGTTACTACAAACAACCTGTGTATTAATCAAATGGTGTCATGATGAAGCCAGAATGTATGATTTTTAGGTTGATTTTATATATTTTTTTTTACAGAGGTTCAGAAGTCTGTTGAAGGAACTATCTACAGTGGACCTCTGAGGCTTATCCTAGATCTCTATGGATCAGTGTGTGGCCTTGTTGCACAGAACTGTCTACATCTGACAGGTCTCGTTCAGCGCAACAAAGACTTATGGGATGTAATGATGCTAAAGGAGATTGGTCGCTATATTCAGCTCTTCCAGGAGTACGCCAACGCTGTCTGTGATTTCATTACAATCACTGGATTCAACCACCTAGGAAAAATTGCCAAGTATGACACAAAAAAGACATTTTTATTTTATTCATTATTCATTCATTTATCAATTGTATATTGCATCCAAGAAAAAGTATAACCAAAAATTGTTGATGTTTTATCATAGGTCTATCACAAATGTCAATGTAATAGACAAATGACTCATCATTGTAAGGCTTAGAGTCTCCTATTTCATAAATTAGACAATTACTCATTCATGCATTAGTGATTAAAAACAATCGAAAGAAAGGATACCAAAAAATCATTTTGCTGATGGTATCTGAACTTAAAAAAGAAAGTCACATATATCATAACTTCATTATTTGCTCTTTAATCTGATACCTCGATCAAAGAAAATGATAAAGGAATATCAAAGTTCTATTTCTTAAGAAAAATACTTGTATTTTTAAAATCAATTGCACAGACAAAATACGTGTTTGTGACTTGTCTCCAGAATGCCTCAATCTAGTAATAATGGATAAGATTTCATTAATTTCTGGTGTCTGTGTGGTCTCACTGGTTTAGTATGTTTAGACCTATTATGTAATTGTGGTTTAATATCTTGGGCTAGACAAAATCAACTTTTAACAGCTTGCCCTAATTGCCCTTATTTTTCTCTTTCTAGTGATGCCTTGGCCAAACATGATGGTGTATTTACTGAAATATTGAATGAAGAGAAACCTACAGTATATGGAGCTCCTCTTAGGATGGCTATGAAGCTACCATTGGATAGAATCAAATCATATTCATATCTCCTTACCAAACTCAGAGATTACTATCCAGAGGTATGTTCCATTGATCTTGATCTATTGTAGTAAGTGTTTTATAAAAAGAGAATGGTGTTACTTTCTTACTCTATAGCAAATAGAAAGAAGGGGGAACAGTGACATTTTCTTAAGAGATAAAAATGAATCTGTTGTTGCATTGACATATCCTCAATACCTTGATGTCTTGCTGAACATATCTCCTAGTAGTAGAAGTATTTTAGGATAAAATTTTGTGCAGAAGAGCACAATATTTGTAAAGTATGAGAATACTAAGTCCTCAAATTGTTACATGTCACTTGCTCCCTTTTCGCTGTTGTTAGAAAGATTGTATTCCCATGTACAATCATTCACCAATTTTTTTGAAATATTCAAATTTGAATATAGATTTGAATATTAATTTAGATATCAATTTGTTTACCAGGATTCTGGCGAGTATAGTCTTCTTAATGAGAGTGGTGCATCATGGGAAGAATTGAAGAAGACGTTAGAGAAGAAGCAATCTGATGCTGATGACACAAGGACGTTCTGGGAGTCATGTCCTGCTAAACTAGCGGTAAGTCAAGAAAACTAACAGCAAACAAATGACAAAACCACATTTATACATGTAGATATCAGTTCTAGGGGCCTTTTCACAAAGCTTCTATAAAATTATACATGATTTAAAGAATACTTGGAATATAGAGGGCTAAATACAATGTCAAAAGTTTGGCTATATTTCTTAACAATCTTGACAAGTTGTGAAGAAATTCAATTTGCATTCAGAATGTGCATTAAGAATAATATCAAACCATGTAAATTACATTGTAACTGACTAGAAAATAATTCAGAAAATCTCTTTTTCTTTCCATAGACCAATCACTTGTATAGTCCTGCATAATGTTACAAACAGCTGTTTAAACATCATCCTAATTTTCTTTTATTTTTATATTTTTTCAGCAGGTGTTATATGTCTGTTATCTTGTTATCAACAAATCTATTTTGGCTAACACTTCCCATTATATCTTGTCCCTCAAAGTAAGATATAATTTCTACATATCAGTTAATTTGGATGGCATCCAGTTCTTCTTGAACATTTTTTTTTACCTGACACAGTCTGTTTTGTAAAATGTGTAATGATAAAAATATGTATGTTGTTGACCTAGGAATCCATCAAATCACCAGACAGACGTTTGATCCGTGATAGTCGAACCAAGCCCCTGCAGCTTGCCAATGCTAAACGACTCTCAACCCATTGGTTTCTTCTCTTCAATGATATATTTGTTCATGCATATGTGAGTAAAATTACACAAAGGCCTATCTCTAGGTGTTTTTTTTATGATAAACCATTGTGATTTGAAGGATTCATTTTTTTGTGATAGCTTTGTGCTCTTAAGAGAAATGAATGTCACCAGGATCATAATAAGAATGAAAGTATGGTGATGATGTAACAGGGAGATCAGTGTACATCACTGATGAAGTTATGCTGTATAAACAAGATGTAATAATGATGATGATGTTCTAGCTGTTGGTGGTGGTGGTGATGACGATGGTGATTATGATGTAATTTGACTTAACACTGATAAGATAAATTAATCTGAATATGATATTGGATTTGGAATCTGGTCATCAATCATATTATATCATTATTCAACATCTCTTTGCATTTGCAATAGAATTCATACTTTTTATATTAGTTGAGCTTAAGTTTGCTTTCAGTGTTTTTTTTTCTCCCTGTCTTTTGTATATATCAACTGTATTAAATCTATGTAGAAATGATATTATTTAACATTGGGTAAATGCATTATTTGTGTGGGAGGAGTGTTGTTTGTACACCTGTAATATCATGAGATTCTATACTTAACATCTTGAAATAATGATCATTATTTCCAAAATAGAATAAATTTGTTTCTATTTTTGCTACAAATTTAATTGAATAATTTAACATCAAAGGAGGACACAAAAGTTGCTCTGCCTCCCATTCAAAGAGCACCTGAGCCACAAAAGGTAGACTCATTCTTAAGGCTTTTTGTTGTGTTAATGAGTATCAAGTCTTGAACTCGTTGAGCTTGCTATGTTTTTTTGTGTAACCTTGATTAGTTGTATTTATTGTGAATGGCTGAAGTTGTAGCAGTTAGAAAATTGTATGCATGAAGTATTCTTAACTCAAAGCCAACAGATTTTATGAAGAAAGCAGTTAAGTATCAGCCAGTTTAGTCAGCTTGATAAATATCATAATTTAGCATCAAGTTCTCAGTCAGAGCCATGATCCATGTCCATTTTTTTTCTTTCATTGACAAAATTGTAAATATTCTTTTCTTTTTTGTTATTTACTAGCATTAAGTTCTGGTAGTGTTTTTTTGTGGAGAGTAGAATGTTTGAGTATCATTCCGCACATTAATGTTCATAAAGTACATGTTACGCACAATGACACTGCTTTTATATCATTTTGAGAGCCAATTCATAATCTTATATTTTCATACATGTACTGCACATTACATGCTCCTGAAGTGAGATGGTTAAAAAAATAACATCAGGTCCTTTCATTAGGACTTAATTTTGCTATGGCTCCTAAGCAAGTTAACCAAAAAGAATAGGTTTGTGATACCTTGGATGTTGTTAGTTGTAGACACAACTACTGGATAAATTCTTCTCGGTTCACTTGCTTAGGAGCCATAGCAAAATTAAGTCCTAATGAAAGGACCTGATGTTCATTCTCAGACAACTGAGGTTGACAACAGTTTTGCTAGGATGTAAAACTGTTGTCTCATAGAACCTTGCGATGACGCTTGGCACCACCCTTTCCAAGACCCTTTCCGAAAAGGATGCAAACAGGACACATAGAGACTTTCCATTTCCATTTCCATAAGTGTATGCTTAATGAAACTATAAATATCTCATAATTGTCCCTTACAATGTTCAGTTGATCATTATGCATCAAATAATTCTAAATGATCTAAATCATTCAAATTCTTTCCACAATTTCTAATGCTCTCAGGGTTCTGGATTGGTAATACCTCAATTCACTTTTTATGCAGTTTAGTATGCTTGTTGTAGGTATTGTTTTGATCAGGAATCGTAAGATGTATTCCTTGTATGAGCTTATATGAGCTTAGTTTATATGTAATGAAGACACAGAAGCTGCTTAAAAAATGCCTACCTGGGCCCTGTTGCATAAAACGTACTATTACGGTAACGTTACTGTCCATTGGTGCATGTAACTACCATGGTAACGCTGATCAACAGACAATAAAAATCAAGGATTCCATGAAAGTTACAATTGGAAGACAAAGTTACCGTAATAGTAGCTTTTCTGCAATGTGGACTAGATCCTTGAAGATTGATATTTTATGCAGCAGCAGGACATGTATAATATTCTAATTCATATACCACTGATATCTTCTCAGATTATTAACTCCCCCAAAGATTATTTTATTTAAAATCTATCAATCAATCAATCAATCAATCAATCAATCAATCAAAACTTGTTTTCATTCATTACTAGTGCTACATAATTCTGACTCCATAAGCAGCATATTTGAATCTTTGAATTGTAATATATAGTTTTTATTGGTGATTTAATTAAGATTTGATGAGAATCAACAATGAAAAGAAATAAAGCACCCTAAACAAAAGGAAGCTGATGTCCATTGTAAAATATTGAGCCATAGATCTATGATTTACATTGCTGATTATATTTTTAATTGTATTGCCTCTTGAAAGTCTATATATATTGGTATACAGTGTAAGCATGTGCTGCAGTAATTGTCTGTCTCTGTATTAAATGTGATAATATGTTTGCATGATATTGGTTTGAATTAATTTTACTATTAAATTTTGTGTAAATTCTATAATCTTTTATTGTGAATTAAAGCAAAGTTTTCTTGTAATAATGATAAATCCTTCTGCCCACAATTGCCAACAGTATTGCCCTAATTCTAAAGATATTGAAAATCATGCTAAACCAAGTAAGGGATGGTTTGGAAATTTTGTAAAATAACTTGAATGTTGTTTGGGACTGTTTTTATTTTAGTTTTTAATTAAATTTGTTCAAGTTTTATTTGGTTTAGTTCAGGTACTGATTTGTAAGAGTAAAGAAACAAAGTCTCCATACTGCAGTTTTGATAATGAAATTATAATTTAAAGCTATTGAATTTTGTAAAAATAGGATTTAATATGTTCATTGTTTTGACGATATGCGAGGAATAAATCAATTATTCATATATCTCTGATCTTCCTTTTGTTTCAGTTTTCCAACCATCAGATATTTAGTTTGGCCCTGGTATGGGCAGAACCTATTCCTGATACAGATCAAGTCATGTGAGTATTTAAATCTATCTATCTATCTATCTGTCTGTCTGTCTGTCTGTCTGTCTCTCTCTCTGTCTCTCTCTCTCTCTCTCTCTCGAAGACAAAATAGAGTATTGTGTAACTGTATCTTTCTGTCTGTGTATGTCTCTGTATCCCCCTTCTAGACACTTCTTACTGAAAAAAATACTTATGCGTACTCTCCTTCATATGTGGAATCTTGAAATTGGCTCATGTAGTTGAAGAAAGTTATTGTTCGAATTTGATTCAAGTCAATTCATTTTATTTCAACATTATCACACCATGAAACTCTCAGGTGTATAATACACAAACATTTAAAATAGGTCTTTCCCTTTCTAATAATATGTGTATATTGTTACCATAATTGTAGTATTTTTACATATCCTTCATATTTTCCATACGCAGTAATGCCATACAGCTGCATATGCCTGAGGAGACATTAGTATTACAAGCGCCCTCTCCTGTTGAGAAAGCCGAATGGTTGTGGTCTATCAATCAAGCCATTGATGCTATTCTTACAGCCAGTCAGAAGAGTCCTAGCCCTGATATCACACACAAAGATGGAGCCTTTCAGAAAGTAAGATATCACAGCATGAAACTCTCAGGTGTATAATACATAGAGCTCTTTTGAGGTAGAATTGTCTCCTGTAGGACCTTTCTTAATAGCTGAAATTCTATCATGATTGCATAGATTGCTCTCTCAAAAGATGATTGTTGAGAGTGCTTTCCTTAAGTCACATCGCTTGAAATTGTACTATTCATGTAAACGCCATGGTAATATGACTCTATCATAATCATGGTTTCCATGAAAGTTGTCATATTGACAAGTTACCATATGCAACATGATCCAGAATAACAATCTCACTGTAACAACCACCTTGATGTGAATATCTGTTTGTGAAAACAGTTTGTTAACTTCTTAATTATAAAAATAATAGCCAATTTTTATAAAGCGATTTTCCCAGAATGGCTCAAAGCACGTTACAGCATATTATTACCCCGGTCATTGGATTCATTTCAATCCCGCACAAAAAGTGCACAATTTCCACTCCCTGGAGAGCATTCCTTGCATTCATTGCAGCCTCATTATGGTGCTGGCAAAATCAAACATACAATATCTTTCGCATCCTACCGGGTACCCATTCAGCACCTGGGTCGAGAGTGGCAAAGTGTGGATTAACGCCTTGCCAAAGGATGCTAGACCATGGTGGGATTCGAACACAACCCTCTGTGTTCTCAAGGCAAGAGTCAGAACCACTACACCGCGGATTTTCCACGATATCTTATATTGCATGGCTACCTTTATACAATGGTTACTTTGCTATATTTCTGTGGATCTGGATAGATTTGCACCCCTTTATCAAAATATTTGCATAGTTTATTACAAACAGAAATTTTTGCAAAGTACCTCATGTGATTTTATTGAAGCAATCTTTACGTTAAATGTATTTAGGTACCACCTAAGCGAACAAGACAAGGACGACATGCATTCAGCTCAGCAGGAGTACACAAAGATGCTGTATATGAAGGCACTTGGCTGAATGGAAAATGCAATGGAAAGTAAGTTCAAGTTCCTTGATTGGTATAAATTATGGTTAGCTGTTCAATTTTGTTATAACTTCCAACATGTAGTTATGATGTGTGTACATTGTGGGAAACATGCAATGGACACAATTTGCTCCCTTATAATTTTATATGTGTTTATTTAATATCAGATAAAACTACTTCTCATTCATCTCAATCACTTAAGTAAAATACTTAATCATCAAACTTCATCATGAAGTCTGAGCCAATCCAGTCCTATGAATCTTCACTCCATATCTTTAAACATGGAAATTCTAAGATATGAGCATTTGTAATATTAGGGGAAAAGTGAAGAAAATGAATAATCTACAAAAACCAAGGAGAAATGGGAAAGATAAAAGCGTTTTTGTCTCACCTGCGAAGCAAGTGAGACTATAGGCGCCGCTTTTCCGACGGCGACGGCGGCGGCGGCGGCGTCAACATCAAATCTTAACCTGAGGTTAAGTTTTTGAAATGACATCATAACTTAGAAAGTAGATGGACCTAGTTAATAAAACTTGGCCATAAGGTTAATCAAGTATTACTGAACATCCTATTAGAGTTTCATGTCACATGACCAAGGTCAAAGGTCATTTAGGGTCAATGAACTTAGACCATGTTGGAGGAATCAACATCAAAATCTTAACCTGAGGTTAAGTTTTTGAAATGTCATCATAACTTAGAAAATATATGGACCTAGTTCATGAAACTTGGACATAAGGTTAATCAAGTATCAATGACCATCCTGCATGAGTTTCACGTCACATGACCAAGGTCAAAGGTCATTTAGGGTCAATGAACTTTGGACGAATTGGGGATATCTGTTGAATTCCCATCATAACTTTGAAAGTTTATGGATCTGATTCATGAAACTTGGACATAATAGTAATCAAGCATCACTGAACATTTTGTGCAAGTTTCAGGTCACATGACCAAGGTCAAAGGTCATTTAGGGTCAATGAACTTTGGCCGAATTGGGGATATCTGTTGAATTCCCATCATAACTTTGAAAGTTTATGGATCTGATTCATGAAACTTGGACATAATAGTAATCAAGCATCACTGAACATTTTGTGCAAGTTTCAGGTCTCATGATTAAGGTCAAAGGTCATTTAGGGTCAATGAACTTTGGCCGAATCGGGGATATCTGTTGAATTACCATCATAACTTTGAAAGTTTATTGGTCTAGTTCGTTAAACTTGGACATTAGAGTAATCAAGTATCACTGAACATCCTGTGCGTGTTTCAGGTCACATGTCCAAGGTCAAAGGTCAATGAACTTTAGCCGAATTGGGTGTATCTGTTGAATTACCATCATAACTTTGAAAGTTTATGGATCTGATTCATGAAACTTGTACATAAGAGTAATCAAGTATCACTGAACATCCTGTTCCAGTTTCAGGTCACATGATCAAGGTCAAAGGTCATGTAAGGTCAATGAACTTTGTCCATGTTGGGGTTTTTTGTTGAATAACCATCATATCTCTGTAAGTTTATTGGTCTAGTTCATAAAAAGAGGACATAAGAGTAACCATGTATCACTGAACATCTTGTGCGAGTCAGAGTAGTATGCAAAGTCAGCACTGCTGCTATATTGAACCGCGTGATGCAGGTGAGACGGCCAGAGGCATTCCACTTGTTTTAATATATATTTGCTTTTTTTAATATATATTTGCTTTTTTTAATGTTTTCTTCCAGGGGAACACTACGATGGCCAGATGGAAGGAAGTACACAGGCAGCTTTGTACAGGGTGTGCAACATGGGTAAGTAGATATGCCTCTTGAAAACAGGAACAAAATCATTTTAAATCATTTATTTAAGGAAGACAAAAATTTGTTTTAATGATCTTGGTTGGATAAGTGACAGGGCAGGGTGGGGGAGTTTATTAGAATTGATATCAATAACAGGTTCTTTTCATCCTTCGTGACATTGACAATATAATTTTCTCAAGGGATCACTAATTCATAGTCACAAATCTACAACCTACACATTTATCATTCCAGCATTTGCATTTACTGCAAAGAGGAAGAAAAGGAAAAGGGCAATATATAAAAAGTGATCACCCCTTGACTCTATTTCATGAACTACTCATGCCATGATAATTTGAGACATTGCCCCTGTCAATATGAAGCACAGAGTAAAGATTAATCATTTCAGGAAGGTCTTACATATAGGGATCAAATGTACATTCTTTTGGAATTAACCAAAACAAACACTGCAGTAAATTGTTCCCTGTTAATATCTTGTTCTAAATATCAATGCAGGTATGGGTTTTATTATGTAAAACACCCTATTGTGACTACTAAATTATTGTGTGTAATGGAGTATGCGAGAGATGCTTATAATATAATTGTGTTTTAATTTGTTTTACTTTACCAGTCATGGAGTACTTACAGTGCCTGGACCTGATCCTACCAGACAAGAAATCTTTGAAGGGCAGTGGCTTGAAGGAAAGATGCATGGAGTAGGCATTCTAAGGTATACTGTTTAACAACATGGTGAAGATCCTTGATCTTGTGTTGCTGGATAAGATCTAACAAAATGTAAAGACTAACTAAATCATTAGCAACATTTTGCAAGACATTTATCTACTGCTGGGCTATAGCGGAGATAAATCATTTTGAAGGGCATAGAGACATTGTATCATAATGTGATTTTTTGTCTCACCTGCATAGCAGAGTGAGACTATAGGCGCCGCTTTTCCGACGGCGGCGGCGGCGTCAACATCAAATCTTAACCTGAGGTTAAGTTTTTGAAATGACATCATAACTTAGAAAGTATATGGACCTAGTTCATGAAACTTGGCCAAAAGGTTAATCAAGTATTACTGAACATCCTATTAGAGTTTCATGTCACATGACCAAGGTCAAAGGTCATTTAGGGTCAATGAACTTTGGCCGAATTGGGGATATCTGTTGAATTCCCATCATAACTTTGAAAGTTTATGGATCTGATTCATGAAACTTGGACATAATAGTAACCAAGCATCACTGAACATTTTGTGCAAGTTTCAGGTCTCATGATTAAGGTCAAAGGTCATTTAGGGTCAATGAACTTTGGCCAAATCGGGGGTATCTGTTGAATTACCATCATAACTTTGAAAGTTTATTGGTCTAGTTCATTAAACTTGGACATTAGAGTAATCAAGTATCACTGAACATCCTGTGCGCGTTTCAGGTCACATGACCAAGGTCAAAGGTCAATGAACTTTGGCCGAATTGGGTGTATCTGTTGAATTACCATCATAACTTTGAAAGTTTATGGATCTGATTCATGAAACTTGGACATAATAGTAACCAAGCATCACTGAACATTTTGTGCAAGTTTCAGGTCTCATGATTAAGGTCAAAGGTCATTTAGGGTCAATGAACTTTGGCCAAATCGGGGTTATCTGTTGAATTACCATCATAACTTTGAAAGTTTATGGATCTGATTCATGAAACTTGTACATAAGAGTAATCAAGTATCACTGAACATCCTGTGCAAGTTTCAGGTCACATGATCAAGGTCAAAGGTCATGTAAGGTCAATGAACTTTGGCCATGTTGGAGTTTTTGTTGAATAACCATCATATCTCTGTAAGTTTATTGGTCTAGTTCATAAAAAGTGGACATAAGAGTAACCATGTATCACTAAACATCTTGTGCGAGTTAGAGTAGTTTTCAAAGTCAGCACTGCTGCTATATTGAACCGCGTGATGCAGGTGAGACGGCCAGAGGCATTCCACTTGTATTGTTATTAGGTTTCCCACTTTCAACTTTGTGTTTTGATAGATGCAAGTGCCACTGTAGTTTGCTCTTCATTAGGGATGCCATGCTTCCATTCCCTTCTATTACTCCCACTCCTCACCCCTCTCCCTTCTACCCTTTTCCCTCTTGCCATTGGAACACTTCCCAGGGAGGAGAAAGCTCACATTCTGTGTATGTTAGGGTGGTACAGACGACTATTCAGTGAATTTGTCTAGTGTAAAAAAGAACAGTGATATTTGTACTATAAGTGTACTGGTGTGTTTGAGAATTTAATGTTTAAATGATTTGTAGTGAAATTAAGATGATAATAACAAATTCTCTATGGCACTATATCAATCCATATATCATATAAATAACATTTACAAAAAATCCTCTTATTTAGCATAACTGTACAGATTGATATTCAGACATATAACACATTATGTTGGTAGTGTTATTAAACCTCGATCAAGTAATCATCAATCAAGTATGACAAGATATTATTTACTTTATATTTAAAAAATTACTGATCAATGACTTTTTGATCACTATTGATTGAAGGTATCAAAATGGAGATGTGTATGAAGGTGAATTCCAAGATGGTGTCAAGCATGGTCATGGAACTCTTCAAATTGGCAATGCAGCCGTTCATGACATCTACATAGGTAACTGGCGTCATGGAAAACGGCACGGGTATGGAGTGATTGATGACAATTCAAGAGGAGAAAAATACATGGGCCTGTGGCAGGATGATCATCGTCATGGAAACGGACTGGTCATAACGCTAAGTGGATTGTACTATGAGGCAGTATTTGCTCATAACAAAGTCAATGTGAGTTTGAAAAATTTTTTTGCCTTTCTTACTTCTGTTTTTCAGAAACAAATAAGATATATGGTTTTCTGTAATTCTTACAACAAGAAAGCATGTAAAGATTCATATTGCACTATTATGGTTTGAAGTAAATATTTCAAAACAAAATTCCATTTGGTTCAAGTGCTGAATATCAGATAAGTTTGTACAAAAGAATAACATGTGTTGCAACTAGATATTAACATGAACACCACTGTAATATACCAATGTTTTTTATCTTCAATATGGAGACTGCCTCATGTTTCAATGTGCCATTCTATCATTATTGAATAGGGTTCTGGTGTACTGGTCACTGAAGATGGTACTTGCTATGAAGGTGAGCTTGCTACAGGACCAACACTCAATGGAAAGGTAATACTCATATTTTCCTACTTGATAGATAACCCCCCCAAAAAATGTAACGAATTGCCTATATATATCATGATGCTAGAACTCAACGTCCATTGCTTCATTTTTAATGAAATTATTTTACAAATTAAGATTTCACTTCTTTTGTATGGAATTTTCATGTAGAGTACAATAAAGTATAGTCACATTGTGTAATGTATAAAACATTATGCTTTATATTAAGAAATGTAAGGTTTACCCTTATTTTCATAACAAATTCATAATTACTTTGTTTAAATTTTATTTGCATTTTAGAGGTAATTTGATTTGCATTTTAGAGGTATAAGAATAAACAGTTTATTTTCATTTCTGTTTGATATTTTAGGGTATCTTAACTCTTCCAAATGGAGATGTATTGGAAGGTACATTCAATGGTATCTGGGGAGATGGAGTGAAAATAAACGGTACCTTCAGCAAAAGCATGCTGGATCAACAAGTTAAAAGACCATGGTAAGTGTCTGTGCACAGATGTTGAGATTGAGAAAGGATTTTTGTCTAAAATACAAGTATTTAGAAAATGGATGTGAATTAGCCTGGTTCAAATTTTTGTCATGTTATCTTGATAAGAGTGTATTTCTGCATTGTTAACCATTTATATTTTCTCATTGCTTTTAATCATCTACCTTAGCACTTTGAAAAACTGTAAATGAGATTTTACCTGATTCCTTAAGAAATGTGAACAAATTAATATATGTGAATGAGTTTGAGTAAGAATTGGTCTATCTAAGATCTAACACCTAATGCAGGAATGATTATGATTATGATTGAAAGAACACTTATGTGTAAATATATGACATTATTATCAATTAAAGATATGTGAATTTCATTTTACAGTGCTAAAGCACATAATAAAAGATCTACCTGATGAACTATCATTGTTTTTCCATACTAATCAGTGCTATAGGGAAACATACTGTACCCCCTGATCAGAAATGGGAAGATATCTTTGGTCAGTGTAGGACACAGCTCGGGTTTGTAGACTCTACCCCTCCTGACTCTCATAAGGCTTGGGAAGCAGTCGCTGTAGCTCTCTCAAGTGGACAGAGACAGCAAGATACTAAGGAATGGTAAGCAAATGTCATTCACCTATTCATCTATTATGTAATTATTTACAATTTGATTACAAATTGGACGTGAAACTGTTCTCTGTTTCAATCAAAGTAAGTCCAGGTGAATATATATATTTTTTTCCATCGTAATTTGACTTTCCCTGGATGAATCGAACCTTACATCAGTTTATCAATTTGATTACAATTTTGCTGACTTCAAAACTTTTCAATCTATTGCCCGATGTCTTTGGAAAATTTCCCTCCAACTCTACAAAACATTATCTCACTTGACCTATTCAGATAGCTTCTGATCACACAATTATATGATTATAAATCTTAATTTGCTTTAAGCTTCAATCAGTGCTTTATTTTCTCTGTGGAAAGGTGCTTGATAAATCCAATTAGTTTATTATCATTACAAATATAGGAGTAATTAGTCTTATATGAAAATATTTTGTGCTGTTGTACAGGAAGGATTAATCAAGTTAAATATTTTCTTTATGGAAGCTATTTCCCTTCTGTTCATTCCAAATTATCTTTTGTATTGAACGCAATGGTCATTTACTGAGTGATATTTTCAACTAATCAAGGCTATAAAAAAATGGGGGTTAAATGCCCTGAACACCATGTATTTCTTTGCTGCTTTTTCATATAAAGGCAATTCAACAAATCCCTTTTGGGAACAGGTCTAGTGATTTTTTTTATAAGGATGAAAAACCTTTTGAATATGCTGAAAAAAATCTAACTCAAAAGATATTGAGAAGACTTGAAAATGCTGCTGTGTTTTACAGAGATGCCAACCCTCCCGATTTCATCGGGAGGCTCCCGAAAATTCATCCCAACTCCCGCCTTTAGGATTACCATCCTTATCCTCCCGAAATTACAATTTTTTGCATTGATCAAATTGGATTGAAAGTAATGTATCGTCTGCTACATTTAGCATGTAGTAACTCCATTACGTTCGCTGCTACTAAATTCTGTGTGAAAGGCAGACAAATACGGAGCAGCGAAAAGCTGGTGCATGTGATATGCCCAACGGGAATCCACTGTGCACCAGGCCGGTAGGCCCGGCTAGGCTAGCTTCACCAGGCATGTGCCCATGCGACTGCTGGATTTGTCAAGTCGTGTGGTGCGGTGGAATATCCATGCGAGATTTCGGCATATTGATGGGTTGATATCGACACGAAATGGCAGAAAATCAACAAAAGAAGACCAAGAAATGGTCTCAGAAGTATAAGACTGAATACAGTCTCCAGTACCCGTGTATTCGGAAGTCGGAAAGAGGAATTTACCATGCATTTTGCACAGTTTGCAGCGTGGACATTTCAGGGAATATGGACATTGCGAAGACGATTTCTTCCAGCTTTAACCCTTGATAGGGACCAGCGAGGAGGAAGACGTTATCTGCGCTGAGCTTTTCTATACTGGATTATTATAATTCCTCCCTATTATTATTGTTGAACAGGTACTTTTCCTCTATTGTCCCCTCATTTTTTTAAATTTTTTTTTCTTTAATTTTTATGTTAAAAAAGTGGGAACAATGTTATTTTAAAAACATGTGAAATGCTCCAAAATAAGGGTCAGATTGTACCAGAGAGCATCTAGAAACCCTGGACCCCGGCCGCAAGGGTTGAGCGCTCAGCGCTCGAGATGTGCGCTACGCACACATAATTTGATGTCGGTTGCAAATCCGACATAATTCTGATTTCCAAAAGTTGGCATCTCTGGTTTTATGCCAGTCATATTTTTGTTAAGAATCATGCATCTACATTTTTGTGATTAGTTTGGACAGGAGGATATCACTAGATGGTCTGGAGAGGATACCAACCCATAACAGAGGAAAGATTACACAAGATGATTATACATCCATTCAAGACTACCTAGACAAGGTATTAACCTAAAATTATCAAAGAAATATCTGTTTCATAAAAAGAAAATGTTGTAGGATCCTTCTTAGCCTTACACGTATTTTTTTTTTTTTTTAACTTGCGAAGGCTTGATAGCTCAGTTGGTAAAATGGGGGTTTGGATTCCGGTGACCATTCCCACTTGATGTGCAAGGCCCTTTGGTAAGGCATTAATTGTCATTGCCAGGTCCCTCAGAGAAGACTTTAAGCCATCATTCCTCTGGTTGCTTTCTTTTTTAGCAATCGGGTAAAAAACCCATTACCAATACTTATATATCCATTGATCCCTAATTTCTTAATTTTCATAAAATTAACACATGGACAGCAAAACTTCACCTCAGACAATTGATTGATATTGAGATATATAACGCAGGCCTGGTATAACGCAATGTAAAAGATATTAACACACACACATACACTGCCCCTTATTTTGTTTTGCTCTGTAGGAAGTGGTTTATTATTGAAATATAATCTTCCTTAAAAAAATATTTAACTGGCAAGGTGACAAATTCATATACTCAGATGAATGAACAAATGTGGATGCCACGATTGTTTCCCTCTGAAATGTGGCTAAGCCTTAATTATTATTTCCTTTCAGATTGAAATCTTGGACCTAGGGCATCACTTGAAGGCTTACCTTGTCATTAGAATCATTCAAAAGTGATTTTTCCCATTCGTATTTTATCTCGAAGGTAAATCATGACCCCTATTCTTCTCACTTTAGAAATGATTTGATTATACCTAACTAAGTTATACACAAATTTCTCTATTCCTTGTTGGCTTGCATCTAAATTATATGCCTTAAATGCAGTTTGGTAAACAAATGTTTTCTTTCCATGACAGGCCTTTGACCATCCACTGCATCCATTGGGTAGATTAGTTGATAATCTAGTCAATGTCTACCGTGCAACTTATATAGGTGTAGGTGCTCATCATTGGTTACTCCCTTACGCTGTCACTGAGATTCATTCCTACGTCAAGAGACTCTACAATCTCTTAAGGTCAGTTCAAATAGTATCATGGTGGGGGGGGTCACAAAACAGAAGATTCTCTAGTGTGACTTTAAGAGTCATGATTTTATGATAAAGTGCACATGATATATAATATATGATATTATACTGTATGATATATAATGTGCAATTTTATTATTACACAGTGTGTGTCCACGTAGCATGATTTGACTAGTGAGATGGTGTCTTCTCTACCACACGCAACTGGGAATTCTGCACCTCTATGTGAAAATTCCACCAGAATGTAGCGTCACATTCAGAGGCCCAATTTATTTAACTTGTTATTAATGACAAATTCAATAGAATTTTAGTTTGACTGATCAAATTGCACAATTTGATTAGCTGAAAACAGTAGTTTATATCACCTTGCAATTGATAACATGTTTGGTGACACAGGTTCTGCTGGAAATGTACTGAATGAATTACTAGTCAGAATTAAACAGTGGAAATACCACTTGTTGTTCATAAACATGATGGTAATTTTTTTTAAATCAATCTGTCCATATACATAGCAGCAAACTACATACTATACAGCACTTGTTTAAAAAACATAACTCCTATAAGTTTATAGAAAACCATTAGAATATAGTCAAAAGTCGAATATAGTCAAATATAGTCAAAAGAATTTATTTAGACAATTTTCCATGGAATTTGAAAAAAAAAACAGATCTGTCTTTTCTAAAGTTTGGTGTTGATTTATTCTATTTCTTGAGAATGGTGCTTCTGGAAGACTCTTGAAAACTCTTTGAATTCATAAACACTCTTGTTAATTTGTTTGCTTGAATTGTTACAGAGTTTTGTTTCCTGACTTACCAAGCGAAGAGCCAAGAGTGAAGACCCCTGTGATGGAACAGACCCCTTCCTTTCATTATTATTATGACTATGGTGATACACAATCAACACAATCACAGAATACATACTATAGTAATGCCAAGGAGAAAGACAAGGATGACATGTAAGTTAGTAGATGGGACTGAGTATGTAAATGGGCTGTGAGATTTCCAGGGATGTCGTCAAGGCCGGCCCTGAGACCACATTTTGCCGGCCTTGGCCTCTTTCTGAGTCACATGTACAAAGTCTATGGGAGAAGGTTGCCTCCAACGGCTTTATGACTCAGAAGTGTCGGCCTGGACTACATCATATATTGTGATATTGAGTTTAGTAGTATTATATGAAATATGAAATATCAATACATTAAGGCACTGAAACTCATCTTGTGTTTTTTATAAATCATTGAAGAATGGTCATAAAATCTAGATACTTTTCTCAATTTCTTACAGATGTGAATGAATCACAACACACATGAAATTATGTGGTAAAACTGGGTACACTGGGTGTTCCTAAGAGCGGTTAAGAGATTTAGTATGTGTTATGTGTGGGACTGTTCACTAACCACAGTAGTATTTTGCTTGCTGGTACTTCTTAGATCATATTGATATATTTCATCTTTATACTCTAACCAACAAAATATGATTGTTTGATGAATTTCAGATCACACCAGATAACAAGCGAGGGCCTCCTTCATCCAACCCTGTTACCACGTCTCTACCCTGTTATCTTCACTCTGTATGCTCTTCGTAATGAGAAGGAAGATGAGAACTACCGATACAGACTGACTAGACTGAACAAACAATCTGATCTTGGTCTTATGGCTTATCTCGGTGTAGATCAGTAAGTGTTATAATATCTATTCAATGTTTCTTTAATCTTCTATTATTATTTTCTTATATTTCTAATGGGGTTTTGCAAGTCAATTTCGGTCCCTAAATCAGTCATATGTCTTGCAGGTAATTGCAAATTAGTGATTGATTGCAAATTTGCTCCTTGAAACAAGATGTTTAATAAGATTTTCTACAGCTAACGTTGATCTATCAGTCGTAAAATTGCAACAGAATATTTGCAATTGATCACAAATATTTTCTTGCAACACCCCCTTAAAATATTTGTATAAAAATACCTCTATATAATTTCATTTTTTAGAAATCTTTCAATTAATAGCATCAAAAGTTTTTACATAGTTAAAACAAGATATCCATACAAGATCGTGGATGAGGTTTTTTTTTTTACATTTTGATATCTCTGAAAACTAAATTACTCTCCATCAAAATCTGAGGATCTATAGAGCAGAGCAGGGAGTCAGGTAGTTACCTCAATAAAACTCTTCTTCATCTGCTTTATTTACTGCATGGTTGTTTTTTTCAGTGGCTTTCTTGATTCCCCATTGTTTTCTCTATATATCTACCACAAACACTAGAAAAGACAGGATTCTAGCTAAGATCCGTGTTTAAATCAGATGGTGCCTCTTTCATTTCAAAATAAATCAATCATGTAGACAAACCAATTATCATTTCAAAGTTTTATCTGCATTTTCTAACACAGGGTTAAGAAGAAATGTAAACTTGTTATTTGTAATATATTTGAATTTGAATTTATTTAACATATTTCACAAATGAACATAATACAAAAACAATGTAACATCAGCTGATTCAACATGATCTGATCAGATATGGCACCATTCATCTAAATTAGATAATACAGCATTTTGAATCAAAGAAAATTTGACATATGTTGAAATATCAGGGAGCCTGCCTACTAAGCATATTTCAGATATATACACCATATCTTATACTATCCTTATATTCCCTTACAGAAAATTCTGGAATGTAGATGAGACCACACTTGCTAACCCTGGAAAGGTATAGTCATTCATAGTATGATGTTTAGAATTTATTTGTTTGTGTTGCTGTTTACATAAAGTATGTATTATAGAAGAATAGTTATATATAATCCCTATGTTGGAATAACCATGAAATATACCAGCAAAAATGGATGCATTTTATCTAACATTTTAAAAGGACAAACTTCACATAGTGGTTTGCATTCAATTTAAACTCCACTACATGTATATATTACTGCATGTAAGGACACCTCAATGTGGTGGCAGTAGATCAAACCAAGCCAATTTCATAAGCAGTATAGGCATACTTAAGCATGTATTCTGTACTCCCAAGTGTACAGAATTGATTGATGAACACTGACTCACAAGTGGTAATTGAATTTCATAAATGTAAAATTAGATTCAATTAAAATGATTGCAATCGGGTTGCATATTAGAGTATACATGTATATTCTTTTGGAAAGGGTAATCAGAATTTGATGACTTGTATTTACCACTTTGATATCAGTCTGTTGCCCCTCTTATATCTTTAACATAAATGTTCAAACTGCTTCTGAATGAGGAAACATCATTGATCAATCTTTCTCTTTAGTCTACAGGGACTTAGTTTACTTAAAAGTCAATCTCTTTGATTAATCCCCTTGTATACAGAATGAATAGCTTACATTTTAGATTCTGATGTTAATGAAACCATCATGTGATCAAACACAATAGGGATTTAGCTCCTCATTGAGTCCTACTCATTTGAAGTGAGTGGGTCTCTATAGAAAGTTCAACATCCTGTTTGGAATAGCTTCCTATGTCTTTGTATTTGATGTATAATGGGACATGTGATAGTGAAATGAGGGAAACATGTATAACATATTATTGCAGAACCATGCTGGGTAGATGTGAAATTAATCAAGGTTAATATATTGTAGTGTGGAGTGTGTGTGTGGTTTTTTTTTTGGGGGGGTAGCTTTTCCCGGTTTTTTTTTTCAGAATAAAACAAGTTCAAGTGGTATGCTGCCGTACTTTGGCAAAAGGAAGCAAAATGGTACAAAAGTACCATTTTTTGTAAATGAGCAATGTGTGTTCGTCATTTACATACATTGTAGGCATCAATGCAATTTAACAGTATATTTTCTTCAATATCTTTCCTTAGAACGATCATTTCTTCCCCAAATTTTGCCTGAACATGGAACATACAAAGGTTGTTTCAGAAACAACAATAACTCAAATTTCACTGATGTGTCACTTCATTTTGCCAAAGTTTGGCAGTGTGGATATCATGTCAGATCCTAAAAGAACCCAAAAGTGGAAAAAGATAAGAGATAGTGGAAAGGTTTGCCCAAATATCAAGGACCTTTATCTCTCTTTTTGTATTTATTATTCTGCCATGTTAACGAAATCAAAGTTGGCTTTATTTGTACTCATTGGAGTGACAATCTGATAGATTTAGGTGTTAAAAGGTCAGAGATCACTTAGGTAATTATTGGAACATATTAGAAGTTGTGTAATATTATTTCAATTTAGCAATGGCAAAGGCAGATTTTTGTCTAAATGCAGTCAAGAAACCATCTTGTTTTGATTATGTATAAAATTCATTAAATCAAGCTCATTAATCTTTCCCTTTTCATGGTGTCAGCTGAAAGAGACAAAGGATGCATCCTTCTTGGAAGCCATTGACAGTCTCCAGAACATCAGTACAACCTTCTGTCCCATTGATAAGCTTCACGTTATAGAAGCATCATTTGAAGGAATCAATAATGTTGTCAACTCACAACATTCTGAAGGACACGTATGGTCTATGGATGATCTATTCCCTGTGTTCCAGTATGTCGTCGTCAGAGCAAGGTAATATACCCCATGACCAATGGCTTTAGGAAAAGACTTATTCAGACAGGATGTGACAAAGCTCAACAATACTATTGAAAGTGCTCCAATATGATGAGAAAAATCACATTAGTTTTGCTAATCGATGTGTGCATTATGATGCTTCAAGTCTCAAGAAGTTACAAATTTGCATTAAAGAATTAGTGACAAAAATATGATTCCATGATGAAGTTTCTTATGTAGTTGTTATGATTTCATTACTAAATCATGAGTCATTTGAATGATAATTGTATTGATGGCTTTTGTTTCATTCAACTCTGAATAGAAACTTTTGCATATACTTGTTCTCACTTGTGCTAAACTTTTTTGAAGATTTGATTGGTAAGCCATTTTTACCCGTCGAGTGCCAAAATGAATCTCTTGCCTCTTGTCTTCAGACTTACCCGTTATATCCCATAGACTTTGTATTAAAAAGTATGACTGAGCTTTGATGCCCCTGATTGAAAGAGCCTTAAGTAATAATAATGATAATCATAATAGTGACCTCATTCCAATATGTATAGATTTATTTACTACAGGGATTAATCTCCTCATTTCGACACTCTGTTAAATTGGGGCTTCAACAGTTCATAGAGTTTCTCAGCATCGACATGTCTGTCATATAGTTACCATATCACAAGTCAAAGATCATCGCTTCTCAGCCATCAGTCCACTAGTGACTGCCTGTGAATGCAAGCTTGTCAGTGCTAACAGCCTTTATGCAGCAATGCCCTGCTGATTACTAGATTCTGTTAGCTGAGCTTTGAAAGTTTGTGTTTTATTCTCTGACTTCCATTTTCTTTGGAAAAATAACTAATAAACCCATTTCTCTTTTTTGTATTTATCCAGGATCCCTCATCTAGGTTCTGAGATCCAGTTTATTGATGATATGATGGACCCTAACCTGACCCATGGTAAGCTAGGTATCATGTTTACTACACTCAAGGCTTGTTATATGCATACTAAGAATGACAACCTCAAGGCATTATAGATTGGTATCCAACCTCTCTCAACATCAGCCATTATTAGTTTTCTTCAAGTGGACATAATCATCGAGGATTCCTAAACATTGAGGATTACACTAACCGCTAAATTATGATGATCATTTAAAGGACACATGACCCCCAGAGCAATTCATGTATGCCCATTTGTAAGTGAATCATGGGAAAGATGTTGCTATAATTATTGAGTATCTCTGATTAGTGATTCAGCATGACTCTAATGTATGAGTGGCAAATACTGGTGAATCTTAAGGTCTACTTTAGACTAACCTTAAAGATGGCTGTTAAACTATGAAGTCTGTTCACCTAGCCCTAAGATAACTTGAAATGTTCCAAATAATCTTTAGAGTTAGTCAGATTGTGAAACTAGATATGGAATACATTGAGCAATGTCCATTTCTAGATGTTCATTAATGGTTTTCTGCCATTGTCTGTGAAGTTAGTCAGATGAAGCCAACCTATATATTAGCATACACTCATAGGTACTCCTTCATTGTACAGCTGCCATTCTTTCAGTTCTGCTCTTGTCAAGTCCTAAAGGTATTGGTAATTGAAATGAATGCCTCTTTAGGAATCCAATAAGAGGTAAAAGATGAAAATTGGAGATTATAGGATTTGATTTATTGAGTGATAAATGGATCAAATTCTTTGGGAAAAATGTCAGAATAACTAGTGAGAACTTGGGTGTGTGTGTGCTTGTGTGGGAGAGAAAAAGTGAAGGTGGGGGGGGGGCAATATAAAGTTGAATGAAAGAATATATGATTGAGCCAAAGAGTAGTTGAAATG
Source organism: Lytechinus variegatus (assembly GCF_018143015.1). Classification (NCBI taxonomy): domain Eukaryota; kingdom Metazoa; phylum Echinodermata; class Echinoidea; order Temnopleuroida; family Toxopneustidae; genus Lytechinus; species Lytechinus variegatus. The sequence goes on along the minus strand of NC_054740.1, from coordinate 91,721,739 downwards.
AAAGGAACAATATTAGTATCAAAGATATGTATAAATCCTTTTTCTTTGTATGACATGTCATGGATGGTGGACTTAGAAATATTTACATGACCAAAGTATGTATATCCTAAATGAATCATTGCATTTTAAACTTATATTAGTACTGAGAACAATTCTGATAAGATACTATATCAATCATATAAGGGCTATCGCATTGTTGTCTGTGTCAAAATTTGATGGTTTGAAGGGAAAGTGCTCTGACGAAATTCAAACGAAACTTTGTGGCTAAATGTGACTTGAGACCTTTACGATAACTAATGTGAGTAACAAGCATGTGTATGTTATTGCTATGGTTAATCAGTCTGCTTCTCTATGATAATGGGTCCATTTATATATCACAGCTCTTCATACTCTATTGAGTTTATGTAACAAATTGATGATGAAGTGCTAAATAGATGAAGAATCATAAGATAGATAATAATAATAATAATAGCCAAGTTTTATAAAGCGCTTTTCCCAGAGTGGCCCAAAGCGCGTTACAGCATATTATTACCCCGGTCATTGGATTCATTTCAATCAAGCTCGAAACGTGCACAATTTCCACTCCCTGGGGAGCATTCCTTGCATTCATCGCAGCCACATTATGGCGCTGGCAAAATCAAACATACAATATCTCGCATCCTACCGGGTACCCATTTAGCACCTAGGTGGTTTTATGTCTTGGAGTTTGATAAGATCAATCACAGGACTCTGTATTAAAAGGCCACAGCACACCTTAACAAGTGTTCACGATCCGATTTTGGAACAAATCGCATTTTGCTCATTTTCTGAAAATGTGAATGGAACATATCAGTTTATTTGAGGTTAAAATCAATTGAAAGAATACTAATACAACCATTTTGAAAGATTGCAAGCCTTTATTTTAGAGTAAAGGCAAAATTAGTTTCAAATCGTAGCCAATCCTACGACTGCTGTGACGTCATTACGGCTAGACATTATTTATCTTTATTCTAAGGATGATAGCATAGTCACAGATTTGAACATCGGTATTCGTACACTGATTTAGAACATTACACAGTAAGATATTCCATGTCTCAGTATTAGCATCGTATTCTACCAGGTTTTATTCCAAAATCAGGTCGCAGACCAGTCGTAAGGTGTGCGGTTGCCTTCAGACTGGGCCCAGGAGAGTATTTCATTAATCTGTTGTCTGAGAAGTTGTCAGACCTAACAAATATCCTTTGTTTTGATTGGTTGAGGACTGAGAAGCCTAATATCCTATCGTAATTGTCGGATTAAGCATACAATGTCTGATAAAGCACTATCAACTCCTGCCATGAAATGTAACCCAAGAGATTACAGATTTTCTGGTAGATTGTATACATCGATGTATGTGTTCATTTTGAGGCTTGATATTTAAACTAATACCCAAAAGATATGCTCTCACTGTACGCAAATCATATCATTTCTAATAGAGAGGTCTTGACATCTATGGTTAATGTGACATTGTATGCAGAAATGATTGTGTCGTCTGATTTCTTGGTAATTATGTGCCTTTGTAACTTTGGCATCACAATGGAAAAAATTGAATGTTAATCCACTATTTAATAGTCATTGGATATGTCTGCTTATTGCAATATCTAGAAATCAAAGTTATTTTGTTTGTATTTCATTTAATAAGGGGTCATAATGTAGAATATGCAGTATGATCAGAATGTGTTTATTATTTACTGATATACCTTCTCCTCAAGTCTCATGAAAATGAGAAGAGTCTGTTTTACGCACATATGTCTTGGCATTCATCACATTTTTACTTATATTGTATACATGAATGTTCATTTTTATCTCTGATGTTTTACCATTTCATTTGTAATTGACTTACTGCATGATGTACATGTATTTGAGTATAATTCATTGCATATATGTGTAAATGTCTCTTTCCATGCTTGTAAATTGTGTATATAGCTATTTATCTCTTCAACAAAAAATGTGAACAATATGTAATTGTATGTAAAATGTAAGGAGCATGTAGAAGGTGTAATATGAAAGTAGTACTGTGTGTGGAATGTTGTTAAAAACAATCTTCATGTTTTAAAAAACAATATTGACAATTAATATTGATAATATTACTGAAAAGTCAGGTAGAAATGGCCAATCTACATAACATTCATGAAGTTAATATATCTACATGTCTCTGAAATCCTATTCCGAGTATATCCAGTACAAGTGGAAGTGAAATATAAGGTGTTTTTACTGTACATGTCACTACTTTTTTTGCGTTACATTAAAGACTACTTTAAAAGCTCTCAAATGCACTCATGATTGAGGTTTGTGATGAGATAATGATTTGTATTGAAATGGGTTTCATTGTTGTCTATCTTATTTATGTCAAGGATGAAATCAATTATTTTGTTCAAGGACTCCATTATTCACAGTTAATTGGAATTTCTTTCATCAACATAATGTCTTCTGGTTTGTATTATTTATGTCAATGTTAAGTTAAATTATGTTGCTTTCTACAGTTAATTGGAATTTCCTGTAAACTGATAAAGAGAGCCTTGGTTTTAATTTTGTTAGTGAGGTTTTTTTTTCTTAATATTTTTTTTTACATGTGTAAAGTTAAAATAGTCCCATGGCTCACTTATTGATTTGGGCATGTATACTTAAACATCATTTTGTTTATTGTGTTTGACTTGTAATCAACTATCTTATAAGAAGGGATATATTGAACGTACATGGGATAATGGCCCCAAATCATTTTTGACAGAAACAATCCAGACATGAATATTGCAAAATTCTATTTGTTAATCAATACAAACATCCCTTTTATCAATTAAATATTTCCATGTGGGGATTATTTAGTATTTGATTTGTATTTGAAAATAATGTCCCAAACAGTCCAACTGAACACCTGAAGTCTCCAGTTAATATTTAACAAGGTATTCATGTAATGTTTCTGATTTACATGTTAATGTGTTTGTCAATCCAAATATGAATGACAAGGATGATGTTATTCATATTTTGTATTTGAAAAACTTGCACTGTAAGTAATTACGGTGCCAAGCAAAACCTGGGGTAAAAATATCCAAATCCTTTGTAAGCACAGAGAGACGTTATAATCATCATAATAATATAGGATTTTTATAGTGCACATATCCACCTTGCTAGGTGCTCAAGCCGCTCATATATTACCCCGGTTAAGCTAGTCTACCGATTCCAATGTGCATAGCTTTTTGACGAATTACTTCCTGCCAGTACCCATGGTAAATTCTTGCTAAAGGAAAACATGCCATGGCTTGGAATCAAACCCACGTCCTTCAGATTGAAAGATGAGAGTCTTAAACACTAGACCACGACACCCCCACACAAATGTGCTATAATGTGCTTTGCGCTATACAAGAACTGTTTCTAATAAATATTATTACAGTATTATTCCCCCCCCCCCTGAAAAAAAGAAATAGGCCAAGCCAGCCTGTGGAGATCTAATGGGGGTGAGTGCATGCATGAGGCACTATTCATTTTTTTTTTAATATGTATTTATAGTTTTATTAATGTAGTGTGCAATTGCTTCTGTCCGTTGCTCAAATGCACTGTTGTGCTGGTTCTCTAGAGATGCAATCAGATTATATACAGATGAAATTCAAATTAGATAGTTTCATATATATTGACAAGATCTTGCATTTCTTCTACAGAATTACCCCAAATTAAAATGAAATATTATCTATTGGTATCATTTATAATTTTCTTTTTAAATATTGTTTTATTTTTGCAGAACTTGTCCAAGAGGTCCATTCTCAGAGAAAACTTGAAAAATTGAAAGCACGATTATGCTACTGCAAAACCTTTTCGATATTCAGAAAGAAATTCAAGGATGTAGTGAAAATACTCTTGCAACACAATGTAATGTATTATTTTTTATAAAAACAATTGTTCTTTCCTACAGACTCACGTTTGCAGGTGGTCCTATTACTGTTGAATTTATGTTGCAAAATATTTTATTTTCCCCGTCATTAAATTTGGCTTCTGATTTGTTATTTATTTTTTCCTCTTGGTTTGTACATCCTCTCTATTGTTGGATATGATATTCATCAACTGAGATGAAAACAGTGGTTATGCTGTCATTCACTTGAAGAAAGGGTATGATAATAATTTAATATACTGCTTTGGGATAGCAAAAGGATCATTAGTTTCCATGGAAAGAAACAGACAATCCAAAAATTGTATTTAATTAATCTACTTAAAAGGTTGATAATTGATATTATTTAGTAATGTCTCTTTGTTCCTAAATGTGTGCATCTGAAAGTCTATAATGGTTTCATGTACCATTACTAAATGGAATATTAAACATTCCTCATTGTCAATGTAATTCCTTGTAAATATAATTTTCATCACATTTCAGGTTCTCTTATTGTATAATGTGAATATGCAGTCCATGATTGTGCAATATGTATTCCTACATAATCTACAACGAATTCATAGTTTATTTTATTTTTGAAGTGTAGTATATGTGAAGTTCCTTTTTTTCAATAGTTTAGTTTCTACAGTTTATATATCTTTGGTCTCTTTTTTTATAAAGTTTTGTGTGTATGGGTGTTTCATTTTGCATTACTCTTATTTGTGATTTTATGTTAACCATCTACTAGTAATATCAACTTAAACCACATCGACCTTGTATTAATGAAAAGTATTACATGTATACTCAAATGACAGCTATATATTGAATTTATATGTTTGCTGAACTAATTTCAATGGTTAATTCATATGAAATCATTTGTATTTGCATTGCAATGATTAAATGACATGAATTCTATGTAGTACTTGGAGTTAGCCTGATTAAGATATACAAATATGAATATATTGAAATAATATGGAAATATGGTATAATAACAGTGCAATATACTGTGAGAAGTACATGTGTTACATTGATGTAAGTACCGGTACTTATTGGCTTATGTGATAAAAAATTAAAATATCCTTTGCCTCTCATTTTGATCACCTTTTATCTCTCTTTGTATCGCGTGTTATATCTGCATGAAATACTGTGCATGCAAAGCACTAAGTTTTTTCTAATTTTTCTAATAGATTAATGGAGGTATTCAATGTTGAAAAAGCATTTTCTCAATTTAAATATATTTTCTGCTCACAAATCGATCTACCTAAATCGTCAGAATTGTAGTTGTGACAAGCAATAACCAAAAATAAACTTAATATACTTCTATGATGTTTGCAGTTTAACATATAACACTATTGTGATTACTTTATCACACGATTTAGCAACCCAAAAAGTTTCATTAGGTATACACAATGCACATTAAATTTCAATAATGCACACAACTAGGTAAGCAATCGTAATTAAATCCTGGGATAAAGACAATACAAGGGAATGGGAGATAAGTTTTCTGTAATCATTAGAAGGAAAGTTTAATCCGATCACACCTTTCCAAAGTTAGAAGAGAGAATAAGAAAATGGAGACATATTACATTCACCAAATCAATCTCTAGGCCTCCGAATGTGCAGAATATAATTTCATATACAAACCAGTGAATTTGTGTTGTAGGCATTCCCAATAGCTAAATACTGTTTGTTTTGGGTGAAAAGTAACTTATATAAAATATTGTTTCGATCCGTAAAAAAAATCAGTTCACTGCATGTTTCTTGATTTTATCTGTACACAAATATCACTGTGTGTTAAATTTGACTGCCAATTCCAATAAGATAGAAATTAAGCGAAGCATTTGACGGATGCAATATTATAGTAATCATCAATCTTGTTTAGCAAACAAAGGATCAAGCTCATGATTAAAATGAATGACTACGATCATCATTTCTGCAAAATAATGTTTGACAAGAAACTGACAACTATTTCAGACGATTCTCTATTCATTTTCCAAATTTACAAAGCTAGTAATATCGATGACTGTCCGTGCTTGATCTATTAAAAAAATACAGTTAAAAGAAGAAGAAGTATAAGAAGGAGAAAAGAAAATGGAAGACCACCATATAGGGTGTAAAGGCCACCGCACATCTTACGACTGTTAGCGATCCGATTTTGGAACAAATCGCATTTTGCTCATTTTCTGAAGATGTGAATGGATCATAGCATTTTATTTGAGGTTAAAATTAATTCAAAGAATAATATAACAATTTTGAAAGATTGCAAGCCTTTATTTTGGATCAAAGGCAAAATTTGTTTCAAATCGTAGCCAATCGTACGACTGCTATGACGTCAATTCGACTAGATATTAAATTCGCTTTTATTCTAAGAAGGATGACATCATAGTCACAGATTTTAACATAGGTATTCGTACGATGATTTAGAACATTACACAGTAAGATATTCCAAGTGTCAATATTAGCATCAAATTCTAATACATTTTATTTTGAAATCCGGTCGCAGACCAGTTGTAAGGTGTGCGGTCGCCTTAAGGTACAAAATGATAACATTGGTGATGATGGATATTCTCATTACTGCTACTGAGGCAGAGGACGATGGAGAACTCCGCTGAGATGATGAAAATTTGACCATTTAAATGGGTAATCCAGGCTGAAAATAATATGATTTGAGCAGATAGAGAAAGATCAGACAAACAAAACACTGAAAATTTAATCAAAATCGGACAAGGAATAACAAAGTTATGGTCCTTTTCAAAGATTTGCATTTACCGGTGAAATAGTTCAAGCTGTGTCTTCATGAATATTCAATGAGCAAACTGGACAATTTATGGGTAAAGAAACATAACGGGTATCTTTTCACACATCGTTTGCATATTTTTACAGTTAAGCTATTGTTTGTCTTCTGTAAATTTCTCTCCATGCATTACTCATTGATTTACACTATTCTCAATTCACGTTGTGGTAAGTTCACATCTTACTCAGATAACGACCCTGTAACATACGACTTGTTAGTGATTAATCATACACAAAGCAGGCGTAAAAATCATTTTCAAGATGAATTGGTTTATGCATGGATCTCATTTGTCGGTATCGTTTCAACCTATACAACTAACAACATCTCGATATAAATGTTAAGATACATGCCAGAAATCCGTCATTAAAATGACGTGTTAATAGTATATTCAAACTTGGTTTAAATCTCATGGGGTTTTTTTTAAAATAAAATTTGTACCTGAATTGTGTTTGAATGCATCTATTCATCAAAATTATAATTTTTTCCCTAGTGTATGCAAATCATATCGAAATGTTAAATTCTATTAAAACAGCGTGCGTTTTTTAGTGGAGTAGTGATCTCCAGTTATCTTAATTAGTTTTCTTCATGATAATCATCATGGTGACATAATCAGAACATACTGTGAAAAAAATCGAATTCATGATCTTGAAACCAAAAATGTAGTCTTTCTAGGTACAAAAATAAGTCTATAGTATCTTTTGATTGGTATTTCAATTTCTTCATTTCGGTTGTGTATTCAAAGTTAATCAAGGTATTAGTAATTAAGATATTTTTTTGTGGGAGATTTGTTTCTGTTCAAATTTACTGAAAGATCAATTATGATAACAACTTTTATGCTTTTCGAAAGACGTTCGATTAAGGGGCAATTAATCTTTCGAGTTCCCCTATTTTTTGCAACCGCCTCTGGTCAGCTTTATGTTTTCGCTGCTAAAATTTCCGCAGTTAAATCTTCTATTCTCCTTTTTGTCTCACCTGCGAAGCAAGTGAGACTATAGGCGCCGCTTTTCCGACGGCGGCGGCGTCAACATCAAATCTTAACCTGAGGTTAAGTTTTTGAAATGACATCATAACTTAGAAAGTATATGGACCTAGTTCATGAAACTTGGCCATAAGCTTAATCAAGTATTACTGAACATCCTATTAGAGTTTCATGTCACATGACCAAGGTCAAAGGTCATTTAGGGTCAATGAACTTAGACCATGTTGGAGGAATCAACATCGAAATCTTAACCTGAGGTTAAGTTTTTGAAATGTCATCATAACTTAGAAAATATATGGACCTATTTCATGAAACTTGGCCATAAGATTAATCAAGTATCACTGAACATCCTGCATGAGTTTCACGTCACATGACCAAGGTCAAAGGTCATTTAGGGTCAATGAACTTTGGCCGAATTGGGGATATCTGTTGAATTCCCATCATAACTTTGAAAGTTTATGGATCTGATTCATGAAACTTGGACATAATAGTAATCAAGCATCACTGAATATTTTGTGCAAGTTTCAGGTCTCATGATTAAGGTCAAAGGTCATTTAGGGTCAATGAACTTTGGCCGAATCGGGGTTATCTGTTGAATTACCATCATAACTTTGAATGTTTATTAGTCTAGTTCATTAAACTTGGACATATGAGTAATCAAATATCACTGAACATCCTGTACGCATTTCAGGTCACATGACCAAGGTCAAAGGTCAATGAACTTTGGCCGAATTGGGTGTATCTGTTGAATTACCATCGTAACTTTGAAAATTTATGGATCTGATTCATGAAACTTGTACATAAGAGTAATCAAGTATCACTGAACATCCTGTGCGAGTTTCAGGTCACATGATCAAGGTCAAAGGTCATGTAAGGTCAATGAACTTTGGCTATGTTGGGGTTTTTTGTTGAATAACCATCATATCTCTGTAAGTTTATTGGTCTCGTTCATTGCTACTTGCTAGGAGTCGGTTCATTATGTTTTTTCACCGCAATTCTAAAACGAGGACGACGAAGGGCTGTTCTTTAATTTAACAGAATGCAAATCTTTTGTCCGCGAGCCATATTTATGCCGTTTATTTCAAATTTTGTCAATATTATATAGTCTCTCTAATTTTATATGACATATTTCATTTAATTTGGATTTGCCAGGCCAGGATACAAAACGCTTACAAAGTCTTTATGCATCCTAATTTAAAAAAAAAAAATGAATCAGAACGAATAGTGTTAAACGAGCGCGCCTTTGTATAGAAATCAAATTTGAACAAAGAGCTGGGTTTGGTGTCAATGCCTTTCTACAATGCACAATAGGCATGTTAAGCGTGGCTAAGCAAAGTATTGCAAAATAAAAAAATTCTAATATACACTACAAGTTCGTCATACCATGGACCTGCTAGTAGGTCCATGGTCATACGCTTCTTGGAGATATATAGGCCCATATGAGATTCAGGGTTGTGAAATGTCCGAGCCACTCAGTTCCTTTTGATTCGACTTTTTATATACTTACAAAAGAGATCCCTGGCCTCTTTATTTGTCAGTATATATACCATTGGTTGGGTCCATGTGCTGCTTGAGGCTACGATATCAACAACCACCTTCATCCAAACTTGTGAATTCCCATCTACCAAGTAATGGATCATGTATGGGATCCAAACAGCACAAAAAGATCCCCATAGAAGAAGAATTGTGAAAAATCCCTTGAATCGTTTGTAGAACCCAGTCCCGTCTCTCTGAATTGGTTGTTCCCCGAGCTCAACATCATTGCTGCCAGATGGACTAGGCATTTGATGACTTTGATGGTGAAGATTTCTTTGAAATGTCGTATTGAACCTGACATCGACACGAGTTTTGTGGTATGCGATCACGAGAAGCCTCCCGTAAATTCCAAATATGAATACAAGAGCCAAGCAGATCTGGAAAATACTGAGTAACCCATCGGCTAACGCAATCCCACTGGATTTGATCTTTATAGAGTGGCCCATGCATCGATCCGTCAGCAAATCAGAAAACAACGAAAATGGAACAAATGGTATCGGTAAGTAGACGCAGGATTCAATTGCAGCTGCAAATAACATGATTGCAAGAGCGGAGAAAAATTTCTGTTTTGTAACGATGCTGTGATAACGCAGTGGTTTAGTCACCAGAAGATACATGTTTAGAGTAATACCACATAGGCATACTATCACGATATCAATGAGAGTACGGTGTAGAAATGGAAACACCCTGCATGTTATAGCACAAGATTGATGACCATGGAAGAAGTACCAAATGGTAGACCAGATGCACCAAACTAGTCCAAGAGCAAGGTCTGATGATGCTAAGACTTGATAGAGAACTCTCATGTATTCTTGAAGGTCCTTCTGCTGCGGCAAGATGGCTAAAACAATCGAGTTCAGAATCGAGGAGGCTACAATGATTAACACAAAAATAATTGTTGTCTCTACAGGTTTTTCCGTGATATTCATAGTGACGTTTGAAGTTTGACCAGCCGCCATTTTCGTAAGAAGATTAATCTTTTCTATTTCGTTCAAAATATGATAGTATAATCCCCCAAAAGCACGAAGTCTATATTAATTATTTCTGAATAACAGCTTTATGAATAAGCGCGGATGTAGTGTAATCATGCAACCGTCAAAGAAGTCTGTAACTGGTCTTGATATATTGGAACCCTCAGTCATCCACGGTTGTTTTTTTTTAAAGCTCCCTATATGAGAAACAATTGGACAAAAATAGCATTCTGTCTGGAGTATCCACAACTGAATGATTATGGGTTCTATAACATGTAGACCATAATATTCACTAACCAGATAAGGCCTTTCGTAACTGATCAGTACAAGCAAGAGCATTTCAAAAGTCATGTGCATCTAGTGACACCCAGTCAGCAAGAAAGCAATCTTTATTGTTTATTTGACACCGCAATACAGTCAGGCGAGTCTCTCATATACTATAGGACGATTGTATAGTCTGTTATATTCATGTCTAAATCACCTGGTTATAGCTTATAGCTGGTTATCGTCAAGTTACTCCAATCTTCGAGCAACTTGTGCACAATCATTCGTTTAACCACTTAGCTTTCCAACCTTTCCAATACATGCCATACGAGCGTCATTTTTAATATTATCCATCCGTAGTACTATACTACTGAGTGATAATGGCATAACTGCCTGTTTACCTTCCTTCATTTGACCTGTCAGTCAAGTCATTAGGAACTTTGGGTTTGATTAAATTTCAGCGATCATAAAGTTTCTCACATTTCTATCTCTCGACTATCGATAAAGTTTGAAGCGAAGCGCTTGGCCCTTTTTGGCTGTGCAAACATAATAAAATATTGATTTATGCTTCGATGACGTTGACGCCATCTTGACTGTCAATCTCAATTAAAATGATCAAAGCTGTACCAGGATAAGTTGTTGAATCTGTAAAAAGACGCGCTCTCAAGAACAAAATTTCTCATTTATATAGGAGCCCCTTGAGTACCTAACAAGGTGGATATGTGCGAAATATAAATACCCTATATTATTATACCGATACTAGCGTACCTACGGGGGAGGCAGTCTCCCCCCCCCCCAACGAGTCACAACCCTTTTTTTGGTGGTACGAAATCCTATATTTATGGTTGAAGACCTTTTTTTTGCTTGTCAACCTTTTTCCTTTTACGAAAGCCTATATTTGTGGTTCAAGACCTTTTTTTTACTTGTTAAATTTTTGGGCGGACAAATTTGCCCCCCCCCCTGTGGAGGGGGGGGGGGGCAAACCGATGCATGGAAAATGCCTCCTTACTTTTAGGGTTTGCACTCTATCTGTAGGACGTGCACTTTTCTATACTCCCGTTTCTTGTGTTTGATACCATCTACCACTCAATTTTCTCCTGAAAAAAGTTGCTTATCATTTGTGTTTGTGAATATTTATTTTCCGTAAGGGATTCTGACCATTTAGACGATGCAGAATAGAGCTCATTGCACAACCCCAGTGGTAAATAACGCTATTTCAGAGCAGCTTGCATTTGGAAAGTTAGAAATCGTATTTTATAAGTGACGGTCAAAGTTACAAGTGCATTATAACTCTTAAAAATTGTCATATTGGTATCTACAGACACAATCATCCAATCATCATTATTGACACGGAACCTTAGCTATCAGATATCGATTGGAAGCATTGTGAAAAAAAATCAGCCATCACACCGAAATCTGTCAAACTCTCCTTACCTGTTCATCGATAGAATTACATCTTCTTCTTGCGTCGAACCTAACACTATGTCTGATGTCTGTGTCCATCCTAGATAACAAACTGACTAATTTTATCAATTTCAGGGAATCATAAAAAAATCTCATAGTTCATCTAGAAAAATCCTAGCAGTTCCACAAAGCTAAAGTTGAGAAACTCCGAAAGGATGTTACATAGTTCTCAATGAAATTTCTTTGATCATCACGACAGTTGAGATCAGTTGATGACAACTGGACATGGATTACACAATTTTATAATAAATGAAAGACTTTATATTTATCTCATGAAATATTTTGAGAACCAGAAGAAACTTGCTATGGATTAGGCTACCATTTCCCGTTTTAAATCTAATACAACGCTATTACTACATGAAACTTCCTGAAATGGTGATAGCGGTTAAAAATCTATGCTTAATTTATTTAGAATTATAATTATATCAAAATGAAACTTTGTTTTTGTAGATTTAATACACTTGCTTAAACCGTACAACCGCTACAAATCTGACGAGGAAGAGAGAAGTGAGAGAAGTGAGGTCAACATTGAGATGCACCCCCCCCCCCGATTCGGGGGGGGGTGCAGGTGGACCACTACACCGGGGTTATTATGATGAACCATCATAATAACCCCGGTGTAGTGGTCCACCTGCACCCCCCCCCCCGAATCAGTTATATCGGGAGGAGAGACCTGTGGGTCATATAGTAATTCAGTTCGCTTTTCGCCTCCCAGGCACAGGTGGCGGGGTGACGCCAAACAAATAATAATAATAAAAAACAGCGTTGTATTTAAAAAAAATCTAAATAGCGTTTTTATTGTGTGGTGGCGTCGTCTCTTCAAGAACAAGTCACCCTAGTATTCAATTAAATTCAGCACAAAGTTATATTTCAATCAATCTTGTGCCATTGTTTTCAAGCAATTTGTATTTTGTTATGATAATCATGTTTTGTATTATAGCATATATGCACTGTATGATTTTATATCAATATTTTTATGGTTGAATAAATTGAAATTAAAACACATACAGATTTAGATGCAAAAACACATCATGGGATTAGGATCCCCTGGAAGTAAAAAAAAAGGAAGGAGAAGCATCACCATGATACTTTTATATACAAATCATTATAATCATACAGAAAAAATAAAACAATAAATAACATTATCGCACAATGTAAAGACGCTGTCAAAAATAAAATGTTCAATTGCCGCTATACTCAGTTACGCCAAGGCACTCAAAGACAGCATGTTTACATCCATAAAACTAACGTCGCTTCAATTCAAAGATAGTGATCCAGATAAGAAACATCCAAGAAACTCACCCTCTCACGTGCATAACGAGTCTTACAATTCCATCTTTGCAACCATAGCAACCAGCGGGTACAAACCCCAAAAACAACATACACATTACTTTGGGATAAACCGGTCAAGCTATACTCGCACGATTGAGCCGGCGAGGTCTTTATGCATTGTCGAATATTCCATATTCAATATAATAATTTGATATAATTTTGGCTTGCAAATTATTAAAATGCTTCACAAACGTGAAAATACCAGGGGCGGATCCAGCCTTCGCCAATAGGAGGGGAGGGGGCGGAATATTTTTTCAGCCAAATTTTCCCCGATCGGCCGCTCGAAGATGATTTTTGTTTGTTTCTTTGAATGGGCAGTCGTAAAAGTCACTTCTTAGCTTTATTCTTAAATACAAATCGATTTTTTTTTTAAATGTATTTTTGTCCTAAAATTTGAACATTCTAGGCAATATTTGTTATCCTAAAAAAGATGTGTATGCAACTATATAATTACTACGAACGCGAAGCGCGAGCAGAAATTTTTAATACACGTAATACTCCTTTCTCTCCTCTCCTTCCCTCTTTTTAATTTTTTTTTTTGGGGGGGGCTCCGCCTATGGAGGGGGGGAGAGGGGCGGATCCCTCGGGCCCCCTTGATCCACCTATGAAAAACTACACGTCATCAATATTACGATACGGTGTATTTGTAACCGGAGAAATTTGACTCTAAAATTTCTCCGTGTTCTTAAGAAAGACTTGCTAAACATGCAGTAGAAAGCTAAAAAGGATTCACGGCGATCTCTACACCCAAATCGATAATCTACTCGTTTCAAATTACACCAAGTCCTACTCAAACTACCCCACGTCATCACGACCGCTATGCTTGCCTGACTTAGCATTCCTCAGTTGCCGTATCAGAAGACTTTTGACGCAGTCACATTTCCCCTACGGCGGTCGCAAAGGGAGTCGAAAACAGTTTTTAACATTTATTTGTAACAGCTACATAATTATAGGTGGTTTGAAGAAAAATGAATAAAGTGCTGTTTTCTACTCGCCATACGGCCGCCGTAGGAGGAAGGTAGGAGTAATAGCATTATCAGCTATACTTCCTAACGCTGGAAAATAAATTTCTGAAAGATGCATGTTAGTTCACGCATGGACCTAGAAGGTCCATGGTTCATGAAATAACCCTTTTCATGTTAGAGTTATATTACAGGGTATTCGCCCAATCGCCCGTAAGACTAACAATTGGAATGCCTCTGGCCGTCTCACCTGCATCACGCGATTCAACATAGCAGCTGCAGTGCTGACTTTGAAAACTACTATAACTCGCACAAGATGTTCAGTGATACCTGGTTACTCTTATTTCCACGTTTTATGAACTAGACCAATACACTTACAGAGATAGGATGGTACATGTAATTCAACAAATACCCCCAATGTGGCCAAAATTCATTAACCTCACATGACCTTTGACCTTGATCATGTGACCTGAAACTTGCACAGGATATTCAGTGATACTTAATTACTCTTATGTCCAAGTTTCAAAAGTCAGATCAATAAACTTGCAAAGTTATGATAATAATTTAACAGATACCCCAACTATGGCCAAAGTCCATTGACCTTTGACCTTGGTCAAGTGACCTAAAATGCGCACAGAATGTTCAGTGATACTTGATTACTCTTATGTCCAAGTTTTATGAACTAGACCAACATACTTTCAAAATTATGATGGTAATTCAACAAATACCCTAAATTCGGCCAAAGTTCATTGACCCTAAATGACCTTTGACCTTGATCATGTGACCTGAAACTTGCACAGGATGTTTAGTGATACTTGATTAACCATATGTCCAAGTTTGATGAACTAGGTCCATATATTTTCAAAGTTATGATGACATTTCAAAAACTTAACCTCAGGTTAAGATTTTGATGTTGATTTCCCAACATGATCTAAGTTCATTGACCCTAAATGACCTTTGACCGTGGTCATGTAACATGAAACTCTAATAAGATGTTCAGTTATACTTGATTAACCTTATGGCCAAGTTTCATGAACTAGGTCCACATACTTTCTAAGTTATGATGTCATTTCAAAAACTTAACCTCAGGTTAAGATTTGATGTTGACGCCGCCGCCGCCGCCGTCGGAAAAGCGGCGCCTATAGTCTCACTCTGCTATGTATGCAGGTGAGATAAAAACGTGGACTCATATCCATGAGTCAGATCATGGACCCTACTAGATGATTGATGTTGGCAAATCACAGACCTATATCAGATTTATTTATTTACCAACAATATCATATTCACATATTTACAGGTTACTATGAAACAAATCGCACAAAAATTAACACTGAAACATTACTTTGTGGGATCAGAAAATATCACATAATAACTAATCGGGCCTAAAGTCCCACGAATTTGGTGACGGAGCATGATGCTTAGACACATTTTCAA
The DNA here is from genome assembly GCF_018143015.1 of Lytechinus variegatus. Classification (NCBI taxonomy): domain Eukaryota; kingdom Metazoa; phylum Echinodermata; class Echinoidea; order Temnopleuroida; family Toxopneustidae; genus Lytechinus; species Lytechinus variegatus. The sequence continues at coordinate 91,706,129 of NC_054740.1, read as the reverse complement.
ACATGTTGCAAATAATGACATCATTATCAATGAAAAATCATTTCAGATGGACCCTCTTAACATTGACACAACTTGTGCCAAACATTTGGTGGTCCAAATTGACTTCCAAAACACATTTGATACCGTATACCGAATCAACATCTTATTTAAAAGAAAACTAGACTAACCATTTAGAATTAGAGGAGATTTTCACAGATGACTATAGCAAAAGCACTTATCAACAAACTAGGATTAAAATGTCCTTCACGATCGCATGCTTCTTGTACAAAGACCACCAAATGAACATGCCTTTATATACCCCACTCACATTGGATGAAGAGATCATCTTCTGAAGAACGCAGAACCATTGTCTTTCAATGACAGCTATACTAGATAATACTCCTTAATAATCCTCGCATCATCAAGATGTAAAATCATTTGTTAGTTATTGGTCTTAAAGTTCTCCCAAATGTTCAATAACATCTCCACAGTGACCTTCTTCAAGGAGGTTACTCTACCTATCATCAGAGAGCGTTCTCCTCCTATTGGATCAAAATTACTCTACGATACAGTTTTATTGGAAACATCAGAGGCGTCTGGGGATCGCATTCCGTGAGGAAATTGTTTATTATTTATGATGAGTTGCATAATAATGACTCGGATTTAAGTTGGGATTAAGCTCCGGGGATGGGCGTTGTTCCTCTGTTTGAAAGTTGAATTTTCTTGTTGAAAATTATCATTTTATCCTTCTCTTTCTTTTTTTCTTCAAAATTTGGGTTCAAACCAATGGTCTATCTTATAATCTATTCTAGACACGCCCTCCCCTTGTGAAAAACATCAGTGATCCTACATGGGAAAATATTAACCTCTATTGTAAGTCGCAATGATTTATGGGAATAATTTTTTGGTGTGATAGGACATGTAGGACTTTGAGCAAGTCTACAAAAGTGACAGTCCAAACGAAATATTGATATATGATACATCCAATTAACTTATCCTTTGGAAATTATTGAGTGAGAAATAGTAAAAGAGATGAGTAAGAAATAGCTATGCTTTTGGGCGCATGCGCGGTACTTTTTTTATGCAAAAGAATGACCTGTTATAAAAGTGGTAGTTGCGGTCTTGATCATTTCATTTGATATTGCTCTATACTACACCTGGTCTCGCAAGTACAGATGTGTTGATTTTGATTGGATGAAACATCATGTTTACTCGATCGGATGTCCTGATGGTGATCTTCACCTTCTTTTGCTTTATCGGTAAGTTATTTCATTAAAATTGTCATTTGTTCTTTTTCGAAAAGACTAAATAAAGGATTGGGAATGGAGTAACAAAGTTCATTCCCCGGGTTTATTCTCAACTTATTAAGCCTTTGAAACCATCATGTCACTGGCGGAGACGATGGGGCTGAAGCCCCCTATTCATCACCAAAAATGGAAGGAGGAATTAAGGAGAGGAGAAAATGAAGATAGGAAGAAAAATGTGGATAAAACGAGAGGAGGGGAGTGATTGAAAGGTAAAAAGATTGCCTTCGTGGCCTTGGGAAGCGGGGAGCACCTCAAAAGATTTTTGTGGAGGTGCTCTTTGAAGTTGGTATGCTAAAATGTAAAATTTTGACAAAGAATATCCCTTATTTATTTTTTTATTTGCTTGTCAAATTTTGTCTGAGGTAACGTTCATGATTGCTGGGTATTGCCCCCCCCCCCCATTGGGCATGTTTTAAGGGTAAATCTCAACGCAACAGTGCGTAAAATCTACAAAAAAAATTACCCAACAAACATGCATGTTCCCATTTTGCAATATTGGGGAATTTCTTTTCTGTCTCATTCAAATTTATTCATCCTTTCATAATATCATTCTGACAATCATTGAACAACAATTTTTCTTCAAAGCTAACAGGGAATTATGGGATGTTCCTCAAAATAGATCTCTGAAGGTTATTCATGATGAAATTCGTCTCTTTTCATCAAACAAAAAATAAAGATATGTTCTTATTTATTTTAAAAATTTCGTGCACTTGTGCCTCGTAATTGACATGGTATATTTTTCAAACATGATTTATTTCAAGTTTGATTACTAAATTTTATGACACGTTATATTTGGGTCATGGAAATGAACAAAGGTCTACTACAACCGAGATGAATGTTTTTCTTTGATTACATTATCTGCAGTGCTTTTTACGAGATGAAAAGTCAGGGAGCTTTCAATTTCAATATAACATTTTCATCACTGTAATAGGTGTCAAAAGCAATCTGATTATACCTCTCAAATTCAAGTTGCAACACAGATCAAAAATAAAATTTCTGACATACGCAATTTATCTGATCTATGTATACACTGTAAAAAAAAAAGACTTACAGTGCTTGTATAGTGACTGCACTACCAGTGCTGATTTTCTAGTTTGTAATTTTCAAATTTGAACACAAATACCTTTCAAATAGATGGAAGCATTCATACATCAACAACAGTATTATTTTGCCGTTGTGAATCCTCTTTTCCACTTAACTATATTTCTTTTCTAACTATATTTCTTTTCTAAAACATGATAATGACAACCATAATTATGTATTTTATATTGTCTATATCTATTTCTATTGCTTCAATGTTTATTTCTTTTAGATATATCTTGAATGTAAATATGTTTTTATGACATTTAAATCTATTTATTTCAATGTTAATAATTATGTTTTTAAGCTATCGACTGGTGACAGGAGAATCTTTGAAAGGAACTGGTTTTTGTCTCACCTGCATAGCAGAGTGAGACTATGGGCGCCGCTTTTCCGGCGGCGGCGTAAACATCAAATCTTAACCTGAGGTTAAGTTTTTGAAATGACATCATAACTTAGAAAGTATGTAGACCTAGTTCATGAAACTTGGCCATAAGGTTAATCAAGTAATACTGAACATCATATTAGAGTTTCATGTCACATGACCGAGGTCAAAGGTCATTTAGGGTTAATGAACTTAGACCATGTTGGGGGAATCAACATCAAAATCTTAACCTGAGGTTAAGTTTTTGAAATGACATCATAACTTAGAAAGTATATGGACCTAGTTCATTAAAATTTGACATGAGGTTAATAAAGTATCACCAAACATCCTGCATGAGTTTCACGTCACTTGACCAAGGTCAAAGGTCATTTAGGGTCAATAAACTTTAGCCGAATTGGGGGTATTTGTTGAATTACCATCATAACTTCGCAAGTTTATTGATCTGACTTTTGAAACTTGGACATAAGAGTAATCAAGTATCACTGAATATCCTGTGCAAGTTTCAGGTCACATGATCAAGGTCAAAGGTCATGTGAGGTCAATGAACTTTGGCCACATTGGGGGTATTTGTTGAATTACAATTCTATCTCTGTAAAGTTTATTGGTCTAGTTCATAAAATGTGGAAATAATAGTAACCAAGTATCACTGAACATCTTGTGCGAGTTATAGTAGTTTTCAAAGTCAGCACTGCTGCTCTGTTGAATCGCGTGATGCAGGTGAGACGGCCAGAGGCATTCCACTTGTCTTTTGGCTATATCTCTGGCCTTCGGTCGATGGGTCTTTCAATTTTCTTGTATTTTGTAATCGTTAGTATTCCTTTCGCCAGAAATAGAATAAAATAAATATCTAAAAATTATCTTATTGTACGAGATCCACAGTCCATATTATTTTCATTGAAAATATACAAAACAAAATTATTACTAACGAGTACTGTACCCATATCCAGGCGGCTGGGAAGAATTTCAAAGAAGGTGTGCTGGTTTGGAAAGCAATGACAAGCCCCAAAATAGGGACGGGCAAGAAAAAATTTCTCTAGCTTTTCATTTCCATGGGGCGCCTCATGGACCAAAATGAATGTTGCTATCCCTAAAAAAAACCCTTTTAAAGACATTAGCGCTCAAATGTACCAATTTTGGTGTAGATACCGTCCCACGTGCTGTGTCTTGTGTTGGAAATATCATTTCTTGCAAAAATGCACCAAGTAGTTCTAAATTAAATTTCATTTCATAATCTAAACTTTAATATAGGCATCAAATAGCTTTCAACTACATATTCTCATATTTGGGGAGTAATCTTTCATTTTGATCATGTTAAAAATTGAATAATTTTGGGATATACTTGGCCATTTCCCTGCACAGCACTATGTAATAGTGCACATACATGGCGTGAAGGGGGGGGGGAGTGGGTCCAGTCAATTCATCTACGTTTAACGCTTCATGCCAACAAAAGGGGAAAGGACAAAAGCGAATCCCCCTCACTTCCGCCACCCACGTGGGAAAAAGAAGTGTCAGAACCTAAAAGAAGAGAGAAAAACACGGAGAAAACAGCACCACTTAATAACTGCACACCCAAGCTACACATTCACCAACAATATTTACATGTCAGTACACGCTCGAAATCAGAAATGAATTATTGATATATTCTTGATATCAAGAAATCTAATTCTTGATATCAGAAAAATAAATTCTTGAAATGCATTCTTGATATCAAGAAAGGAATTCTTGATGTCAAGAAATGAATTCTTGATACAAAAAAAGATTTTATTTTATGTGGTTAATAAATGGAAATTCTTGATATCAAGAATTGCATTCTTGACATCAATCAAGAAATCTAATTCTTGATATCAGAAAATGTGAATAAATGTTAAAACGGGTTGCCACAAGGGCGTCTACGGGAGAGGGTGTTGATGTTTTTTTTTCTTAAACATGTTAAATGTATCCCTACAAGAGTTAGGTAGATCTTTCCCCCGAATTGTAAACGGCTAACAACTCTTGCTTACCAGCATTGGTTCGAATCTTGTGGATATCGGTGCTGGTATGTATGTGTGTTCTTTTTAACTAAGTTATAGATAAGTAAACAAAAAATAGCACAAATATTCAATATTCAAATCTTCAATTCGCAAATTCATATCAGTCTTATGATCTCATCTTTCACAAATGCGTATTAGTACTTACTTATCTGACCTTGCAATCATCGGCGGAAATCCCAGGGGGACATATCCCCCTACAGTGGCGTGACTACGGGGGGCATGGGGGGCACGTGCTCCCTCCCCCAATCGGCTGGCAAAAAAAAAACGGGGAAAAGGAGAAAAGAGAAGGAGAAAGGAAGAGAAACGTAGTAGGGAAAGAAGAAATTATTGTTCAATATAATATTTTATATTACATTATGTTTTGTTATATCACAAAAAAAAACATTTTTTATTTCATCACTTTATGATACATTATTTGCTCAGGGCCTATGTCTTCATTGTTCGTGGTGCTCGCATAGACTATTTAACGAGATCTATAACCCTGTTGTACTAAAACCTCCCGTTTCAGTATCAATATACTGTACGCCAAATATATTTCCTCGCAATCCGAGTTTTATGTTTTATGTAGTGACATTTGCTTCTTTTCATGACCACTTACATGTAAAGTGATTGCCGTATTTTAAGGTCTTAATATAAAACATTTCCTGTCCGTGCTAACGTTCACATTAGTTGATTGGTGAGATATCTGCTCTTCATAAATTCTTAAATCAGTCCATAAAATGTGAACGTTTCTGATCTCAAGATAAAAATTTTCAGCTCGCGCTTAGCGCTCGCATCGTTTGGTAAGTGAAACACATACGGTCTTAGTGAATCCCTGCAAACAAGCCTCTTAAGGTCTGAATTTCCTAAATTTTCAGCTCGCGCTTCGCGCTCGCAGTATTTTATTAGTGAGATGCGTATGACTATGTCAACAAAATGTGCTGTATGTGTTTAGATGTAATTCTAACAAAATCAGCAAAGGATGGCACTATAGCATTAGATGACTATGATAACATATGTATACTCTTAATGGATTCCTAAAATATAGTCCTTAAACTGTCCCTGTTTGGGGTCAATATGTACAAAAATTTCGGCTCCCGCTTCGCTCTCGCATTGTTTGTTTAGCTAGAGGTACGTATCATGATTACAAACAAATTGCTCATAATGTCCCTTTTAGGTCCGAATGTCAACATTTTTCAGCTCGCGCTTCGCGGTCGCATTATATAATTAGTGAGATACATATCCGTTTAATGGCACTGCATGTCCTTAAAATGTCTCTATTAATTAGGTCAGTATACCCGGCAACTGAGCGCGCTTGGCGCGCTCCCTATTTGACTCAAAATTTTTGCTGGTGCCCCCAATGCCGTGACCCACGGTACGCCACTGCCCCTACCAAAAATATTAATATCAAATGTCCCCGTAATATTTCTAATGTAATATAATATTATATAGCACAATATAATGTGATAGACAATAATTTCTTTTATGATGAAGAAAAATACATATCTTCACAATCGAAATAATACATGTCTTTTGGACTAAATGACCTTACATTTAGGGTGAAAACCTTTGGTTTTTTTTTTTTTGGGGGGGGGTTTGCTTGTCAAATTTTTGTTTGGTTTAAAATGACCATATTTTGGGAGTAAAAACATTTTTTGAGTAAAAAATTGTAAAATTGTAACATTTTCCAGGCCCTGGTCCCCCTACCATTGGGGCAGATTTCCGCCCATGCTTGCTATGTATCAACAGTTTGAGAAACAGATATTGGCTTTATATTTACTAAGACTATCCCAGTCAAAAAGGTGAGCTTTTTGAAGATGGAGATTTTCAGAGGTGGTATCCATTTTGACCACCTAAACTAATAGAAAGATGTACATTCATTTAGACCTTTTGAGGGGTGTATGCCCAGCCTCATCGCATTTCAATTTGTCATCCATCTCCTGCTGCTTTTAAAATTTTGCTTTTACCACATAAAATCATTTTTAATTTCTTCCCGATGTAAATCCAGCTAAATAAAAATACGATTCTTCCCATCATTTTTAATACTTTTCCGTAAAAACGATTTTCCTTTACTTTAGAAAGCATTGTCCTTAAACAATATTCCCCAAAATGATCTATCAAAGCGCACTCCCATTCCAAGAGCACTTCTGTAAAAAAAAAATCTGAAAGCAATAAAGGAAGAAAAAAGAGAGAGAAAAATAGGCATCAGTATTCTTTCAATAGGCACTCTGTTCTCTCTCTCTCTCGCATGCTGGTCTGAAGAAATAATTAAAATGTCTGTATTCATATCAATTTTGAATGAAAAATAATGAATCAATGAACGATGAATGAACTGCAAACTTTACGATGAATTCTATGAACCTATATTCTTAAGTAATTTTAGAATCCAGTTTGATATACCTCAATAATAAAAATAATGAGAACAGAAAACTTTTAAAATGTTATCTGAAATTAAAGGCGAACATGAAGAAATAAAGGAAAGTAATATCACTTTTCAATTAAAATTGGGTGGTGTGGTTTCTCCATTTACAATTCATTTGTTAGCACAGTTAAAAAAAACCCTCTGGTCTATAAATAAATGAATTTTAAAAAATCGATTGCATCGTTGCTGCTAAATGTATGTTGTTGGATTTTAAAGTAAATTTTGAAATGTTAATTGTTACCATTTCCTTTTATCTTTTTTTTACACGGCGTGCGCTTTACAATGGATTGCATAAGATGCAATGAACATGGTAAATGAAAGGTAATATTTAAGTGCTTTTGTATAAGTTGAGCAATACACAATATGAACCGGAAAAGAAAAAAAGGAGGAGGCCCTTTATCCCCGTTTTATACTTTTCTTAATTCTTATAAGATATTTTATTCGAGTCTTTCTAACGTTTGAATGTACGTCACAAATACTAACTCTACACTGCGTATAAAAGAAGTTTACACTGGGAAAAAATTCTGTAAAATTCCGTATATTTGTAATATCCTGAAGATTTTTCCACATTTTAACATTGGCACAGATCTATTTAAGCAAATGACGATATAACTGTCGAAAAATATTTCCGCTTGAGTGAGCACCACTTACTTTTGAAAATGATTTGCGCAGAACTTTTATATAGTATGCGAATAAAAGTATAGACCTTAATCATGAAGATCACGTGGAATTTTGCTAGTAAAATTAATTTGAAGATATCTTTTACCTTTAACTTGTTTCCTTGCCCAAAGCATTTCACACCGAGCAAACACACCGAGGCCTTCGTGACGATATTTGCTTTACACTGAGCTGTGATTTACATGAAATGGCTTAGGCTTGATTTTCATTTTGTTAACCATTGTCAAGCTTGGGAAAAGAGTGGAGAAACAAGTATTCAACGAAAAATGAAATGTAAATCTTCTTTAAGTGATAAAACCTTAGTGAAAAAATGCTTGAAATGTCTGATATAAACTTTGGTTCAGATTCAGCTATGTCCTCAGATCCGGCTGGCACAAACAGGGTAAAGGTTGTGCTTAATACTAAGTGTGGGAATTTCAATTTGGGTGGCAAAATTGTTGCAAAATGCTTGAATGTATCCGTTTTATTTCAATTGACTAAAAGTGCAAGGGATATGTATGAGAAATGTTTCGCAGGGTAAGTTTGATTTCGCCCTTTCCCCTTGACATGATTTCTGCGCAAACAGATTTCTGCGAACTTTACAAAAATGGACAGTGCTCACTCAAGTGTAACATTCCGTCAAAACTTTTATTTTCATTTGATAGATGAGACACAAACCCAAGATTATATGTGAAAAAAATAACCACATGTTGTATCTTCTTTAATTCCCAGGTCTTTTTCAAAGTGTAAACTATTTTTGATACGCACTGTATAATTATATTTCATTCGTGGTGATGCATTACACGCGCAACTCAAGAATAATCTTTGTCTAAAAGCAACTTTCGACCATTACAGCATCTGAATCTATATCATTAAAATTTAGTTTCGCATAAGAATATTGCAATATGGGAGATTAAAAAAATGATATTCTTGGAGTGAACCAAACCCCTTTTGCAACCAAACTCTTCTGGGGAGCGTTTCATGAAAGGACTTGTCGGACGTTTTATCCGACAGTTACCATGGTAATCATTATCAAGGAAAGTTGTCAGATCTGACAACTTGTCGGACGAAAATGTTAATGAAACGCTCCCCTGAAGAGCTCATTTGTCAGAAGGGGTTCGGTTTATTTTTCATAAATTTTATTGTTTTCTGTTTCAAAACCTCTAAATTTTTAGTCGCTCTGATGATACCAAAGGAAATCTGAAATTCACATGAAAACGTAGCTAAGAAAAATTACCCTTTTTAACCAAAAGAAATTGGTTTAATTTCAGTTTGCTTGCAAGAGGGGATAGGTCCACGATGATATTTTTTTAAAGATATATAGAAAAAAGTTGAAGACAGGTAGATTTCTTTTACACGCAATTTTATGTTCACATGAATCTAGTGTCTCATAAAAATATTGCAATAAGTGAGAATAAAAACATGTTTTTTCTCGGAATGGTTGAAAGTGGACCTAACCCCTTCTACAACCAAGCTCTTCACATATATGAATCAAATCATATCAGTCTCTATAACACCTTTTCGATATTGATGTGTCTGTCTCTCTCTCTCTTTCTTGCTCTGTCAATCTGTCATGCTCTCTCTATTTTTTTTCTCTTTCACACACATGCACATCCTCACAGGCATGTACTGATAGACTTTATATACACTGTATAAACGCTGTTTAGAATTTGAAGCACGTTGTTTAAGCCCAACACTCTAACAACTATTGTTTAAATTTTTTAAACAACTGCTTAAAATTTTTAAACAACTGCTTAAACTTTTTAAACAACTGCTTTAACCTTTTGAACAAGTTGTTTGAAAAGTTTAAACAATTACGAAAAAAAAGTTTAAACAACTTGTTTTTAGAGTGACAGGCTTAAACAGTGTGCTATTTTTTACTGTGTATGTTTAAAAGCGAACAACACGAGTTGCCTGTTGTTGTTTTAGCTTATTCGGCGCGTATCATTCAACACTGAATATTTGCGACAGTTTTATTTCCCAATGTAGCCTGGATTACAGGCGCACGCCTTTTTTCGAAGCCAATCATATTTTCACAATTTCAAGTACATTTTTACCAAGTACAAAAAGAAGATTGCAAACTAAAACATGACTAAAAGCCTGACCTACTTTTCATTTTGGAGTACTGATTAAAAAAACACCTCGATCACAATTACACGAAGTCGATACTTTTTTCTTCTTTTTAAAAAATATAAAATTGCGTATATTACATTTTCGTGTCCCTTATTAAGTTTTCAATACTCTTAATAATATGCATGTCAATCTGTTCTATACTGACATTAGAATTGGGTCGTTGTGACTGCAGTAGTGAGTATATGACGACCATAGTTTCACCCGGCTTTCCCGACCATTATCCTTCTCTAACACACAAGGAATGGACTGTGGATATACCTCAATTTTACAAGGTTTGTTACAGGATAATAAAATATATTATCTTCCTCCTTCCCCTTTTATTCATTTTCATTATCATTTCATGAAGTTCACGAATCTTTGCTGCCTGTCATTGTATTTTGCTGTGAATTTGGACGTCAATAATTTATATCCAATTGTCTTTATTCCGGGTAATATCAAGTTTAGCTAGTGTCGAGCTAATTGTATTCTGTGTTAGGTCAATGTTTGTACGAGTATAACGCCAAACAGAAAATGAAGATAGCAGTCCTAAAAAGTTACTCACTGGGCATTCAGCTGTTAATTTTGTGATCTAAATCATTGTGTAAACCCAGAATATGTTTTGGCGCTAGGAAACACAATCTTTATTGTGCTTCCAACACCAAATCTGATGTGGCTGCTTCAGTTACTTGTACTTGTGCTATTACCACTACATTACTACGACTGCTACCACCACCTCTATGACATCTAATACTACTTCTACTTCTACTACTACTGATACTACTACTACTACTACTACTACTACTACTACTACTACTACTACTACTACTACTACTACTACTACTACTACTACTACTACTACTACTACTACTACTACTACTACTACTACTACTTCTACTTCTACTACTACTGATACTACTACTACTACTACTACTACTACTACTACTACTACTACTACTACTACTACTTCTACTACTACTACTACTACTACTACTACTACTATTACTGCTAGTACGGCTACTACTACTACTACTACTATTATTACTGCTAGTACGGCTACTACTACTACTACTACTACTACTACTACTACTACTACTACTACTACTACTACTACTGCTACTACTACTACTACTACTACTATTATTACTGCTAGTACGGCTACTACTATTACTGCTCTACTTCTTCTACTCTACTACTGCTGCTACTACTACTACTGATTCTACTACTACTATTACTACAACTACTACTTCTACTACTGCTACTACTACTTCTACTACTTCTACTTTTACTAATACTACTAATAATGATAATATGGCTAATTCTACTGCTACTACTACTACCAATTCTACTGCTACTGTTACTACTACTATACTACTACTACTACTACTACTACTACTTCTACTATTACTACTACACTACTACTACTACTATTACGACTACTACTACTACTACTACTACTACTATATACTACTACTACTACTACTACTACTACTACTATACTGCTGCTGCTGCTGCTACTACTACTACTACCACTATTACTACTACTGCTAGTATTACTACTTCTACTCTTACTACTACTACTACTACTACTACTGCTACTACTACTCTAACTACCTACTACTACTTCTTCTATTGTTACTGCTCATTTTACTACAATGCAACTTCTGCTCTTAGTTTTACTTCTATTCCCGCTACTACTAAGCAAAATACTACTACTACTGATACTACTGATACTACTACTACTACTACTACTACTACTACTACTACTACTACTACTACTACTACTACTACTATTATTACTGCTAGTACGGCTACTACTACTACTACTACTACTACTTCTACTACTGCTGCTACTACTACTACTACTACTACTACTACTATTATTACTGCTAGTACGGCTACTTCTATTACTGCTCTACTTCTTCTACTCTACTACTGCTGCTACTACTATTACTGATTCTACTACTACTATTACTACAACTACTACTTCTACTTCTACTACTGCTACTACTTCTACTTCTACTACTTCTACTTTTACTAATACTACTACTACTACTAATAATAATATGGCTAATTCTACTGCTACTACTACTAATTCTACTGCTACTATTACTACTACTATACTACTACTACTACTACTACTACTACTTCTACTATTACTACTACACTACTACTACTACTATTACGACTACTACTACTACTACTATATACTACTACTACTACTAATATATACTACTACTGCTACTACTACTACTACTATACTGCTGCTGCTGCTACTACTACTACTACTACTACTACCACTATTACTACTCCTACTATTACTTTTACTATTACTACTACTACTACTACTATTACTACTACTGCTAGTATTACTACTTCTACTCTTACTACTACTACTACTACTACTGCTACTACTACTCTTACTACCTACTACTACTTCTTCTATTGTTACTGCTCATTTTACTACAATGCAACTTCTGCTCTTAGTTTTACTTCTATTCCCGCTACTACTAAGCAAAATATTTTTCAGAGATCAAAGTAAGAGTAAGATAGGAGTATAGATTATAATCGTAAAAAGTTAACTAAATAATTAGTGAAAAGTAAGGTGCCAAATACTATAGAATAAAATAAAGACACTAATGTATGATTAAGCATCATTAATATTTTGTGTTAATGAAAAATAAAATTACCTTTCTTTTAAAGAAATATAATCTTATACTCCCGTCTCTTTTTTATATTTCTCTTTTAGGTCCATATAGTCGTCAATGTTCTCTCTCTTGAACGTGTATGGGACACACTCACATTGATACATATCCCACTTGCTCTCCCACATGATGGTGGTATTGAATTTCTATTGGTTAGTGCTAATGTGACGTCATTGATTTTACCTTCTGGATCGGTAGTGATCGAATTCTGTAGCGATGACCGTGTGGAAGATGATGGATTTGCGTTCGATTTCCGACTTATGCCAATACGCGGTAATATGAATCATACCTAAAGGAAGTATCCGGGGAAGAGGTTCGGGGTTGTTTAATGACTATTCTTTAAACGTTCAATTGTTTATATATCTTACATGGCTCCTGCATCCAGTCAATTTCAGTTGACCAAGATATAATACAATTTGAAATGTTCATATTCATGTAAGAATTCATTCATTTTGATAGTCTTTCGTTCTAAAATGTCAGGATGATGATTAGTGCTTAACGTGTGCAAACATAATGTAAATTTATTAATTTTCATTAAAACCTCAATGTCTTGCCTTTTCAGCAATATATTTGAAAGTGGAAAAGTTATGATTTAAACAGAGATCGATATCACTGCTTAGACAAGTGCTTTTCAACATTAAAGTTGTAATTTTATAATTCATATTTTTGTAGATGGTAATAACATGTCATGTGAAAAGATGGCTGAGGACACGGAATTCGCTTGCTCATCTGGAATGCAATTCGTCGACATCATCGCAAGGTGTGATTGGAAGGTTGACTGTCATGATGTTTCAGACGAAGTCGGCTGTGGAAGTAAGTATAAGTTAATAGAAATGAAGCAAACGTCTGATAAATCATTGCAATTTTTCATTTGTTTTTATTTCCCGTTTTCATTTTGTATGTCAATATCATTCTTAGAAGTCCAAATTTATTCAATTTTTTTAAGTGTATTATGACGCAAACGTCCAGACGTTTCCTTCCAGTAATATACAGACATGTTTAAACTCCAACTCTATTGTTATAAGATATAGCAACCGTAGCAAACAGTATAAGAGAACAATGCTAAAAGTAAGGAAGATTATTAGGGATGTGAAAATAGTCAGGGGCGATGTTCGACCATTTCGGACGTTGGCGGCAAATCCATCGAAAATGTCAAAGTCTGCATGTATTTTTTTTTAAAGGTGTACTCCGGGCCGAGAATATTTATATCTAAATAAATACACTGTTAGAAAATTTATCCTTAAACTAAAAGAAGTTCCTGCAGCAGAGTCTCGAGAACACCTGTAATCTTACCAGATTGCGTAATCTTACAGAAAATTGGTATTTGGTGTGTGTAATCTTACAAATTTCCTTAAATAAAACACTCTTTTCCCCTTTTTCTAACAGACCTGTTCTGTTAAATTGCAGAAAAATTCCTGTTTCATGAATTTAAAGAATGATTCTGGTATTGCTTTCTGCAAAATCTTCTTTTATTTTTCTGTAAAATCAGGTTTTTTTTAACAGTTTAGAGTAAAATTCACAAAGGAAAATGCTAACAATTTCATTAAAATCAGATAACAAATCATTTTAAAGTTCAGCAATATTTTATGAAAACAGTTATATTCACATCGTCATGAATAGTCATTAAGTGGGCTGATGATGTCACACCCCCACTTTCCTCTTTCTTATATTACTGTATTACATGAAATCACAATTGTTTCATTTTTTCATACCTTTGTAAATGGTGTGTCTCCATAATTTTTGATGAAACAAGCTGTAGCAATAAATAACTAATGCACTTAATCAGTTGTCAATCCAACTGTTATAGTTCGTGGTATGACAATTTTGAATAAACCTAACTTCATATTACAAAATACAAAAGTACAAGTGGGGATATGACATAAGTTATACCATCACCATCATCATTTTCATCATCATCATCATCACCATCATCATCACTATCATCATCATCATCATCATCACCACCACTATCATTGGTAACGATGATGGTGGGGGAGATGATGATGATGGTGGTGGTGACGGTGTTGGTGATGATGATGGTTGTGGTGATGCCGATGGTGTTGCTAATGTCGTTGGTACTGATGGTGATGGTTGTGATGGTGTAATACTGATGATAATGATGACGGTGGTGATGATAAAGTCATAGAGATGTTTTAATTCATTTTACTGGAGGGTATATGTCGGAAAGAATTATTTAGATAGGAGATCATCATCTGATGTCACTATCCAAAATATGTATTAACACCGGTACACCACTATAACTGTTTAAAAACCCGCTGTCATCTTGATTACAGGTTAACATCACAATTCCCTAGCCTTCATTTGGTCAAAGGATAAGTCAATGTATGATAGTACATTATTGTAGATAGCTTTCGCTTCTGATAGAGAAAGTGATAAGCGCTATATGAAAAAATGTTATTGTTATCGTATAATATATTGACGTTTTGCTATGACTACTCTATGCAGGTTGTCCATTGAATGGCTACCAGTGTAAAGGGAGTGATATCTGTCTCCTGATGGAGTTCCTGTGTGATGGTTGGTCTGATTGTCCTCTAGGAGATGATGAACACAATTGTAAGGAGACTTCATTTCTTTTCTTCAGTTGCGATGTTCTATTGGTTCTATATATAATATCATGTGAAATAACTCCCGACTTCTTTGACTTGTGAATGTGTGGAATGAGAGAGTGTGTGTGTTCTAAATGGAGAGTTTGTGTGTGGGCTGCGTGCGCATTACGGAGAGAGGAAAGGTGCATTGTGTATGTGTGTGTGTGTGGGGGGGGCGTTTGTGTGTTGTAGATGGTGGGTGTGTGCAGGTGTACTTGTGTCTTTTTGTTGGTCTATCTCTACCCCTCTGAAAATTTAGGTTCATTTTTAAACGTACTTGATTTATGTGAGATTGTGCGTATAAGTGTATGTTAATACATGCGAAGGTGTGTGTGAGGTCTATGTGTCGGTAAGCAAATTTGTGTTAATGTGTGATTCCTGATTTAATAATTTTAAGTCGGAGAGAAAATAAAAACAATAGTAATTGTAATAGCTGCCACACATTGCTGTTTGAAAACTGAAACCATTCATATTTTCATGATACGAGGTTCCCTTCAATGTCCCACCGGATACACGTGTGGTCACTCACCATATAACATCAAGTATGAACCGAGACACGACTGTGGACCATCAGACTGGTTACCTTTCTGGGTTAATGCTTCAAGTGGCTGGAGAACAGACTACGGTAACATCACCGCTAAACTTGCAATTATTCTGTGAGTATTTGTGAGTTACAATTCTCAACCTGCTCATTTTGACTTTTTCTCAGTTACTGATTGTTTATTATATATCCATCATCTATGTGAATATGTAATGGGTTTTAGAAGATAATTGAGTTAGTATTTTGTTTGTTTTTATTGTAGCAACCTCCGGGAAGTTTATCATGAAACGTTGGAAGTTGGAACATTTCTCGGTCTTCCTAATCTTAGCTTGCTGTAAGTTACCTGTTCTTATCTTAATTTATCCCCATATTATCTTGGCACAGACTCTCTGCAGACAGCAGTGTACTCTTGAATATTTATTGATTTGGTTTGTCCAAATTCGTCCATGTAGGACCCAAAGTCTTGTCCCTATGCCAGTTTATAATAACAATAATAATATAGGGTATATTGCGCACATATCCACCTTGTTAGGTGCTCAAGGAGCTCCTATATTACCCGGCTAAGCTAGGCGTTCATAGCGCACACAGCTTTTTAAGGAATTACTTCCTACCGGAATTACGAAATTACGCCATGGCTGGGATTCGAACCCACGACCCTCTGTTTCAAAGTCCAAAGTCTAATCCACTGGGCCACAGTTATTATTCTAATAGTTTGAACCAGGAATGGAATTTTATTACAATCACTGTAATAAGTGTAATTATAATGTCTATATCACAATACCCTTAGTATCATACTAGGTTTCCAATGAATTGAATTATTAAGAATTCGATTCTTATATCAAACTATACTAATTAACGTATGTCAATGATGCATCATGATCCCGGGATCATGATAAACATGCAATCAATTACTGATATCGATGAGTCATAAATCATATATGTAAGAATAAAATGATATTCTGCACAATAATTGAAGCCTGGTGGAAGGGAAATTGAATACAACATAATGTATTTATTTTATATCAATGTAATGTTTCATTCCAATCAGTGATATGACACATTGTGGATTAACACACCTAACCCCTGGAGTTTTCGATGGCTTAGTCAGACTCAAAAAACTGTGAGTGCTCTATCATCATCCTTCATAACGCACTATTCTGTTTCTAGCTATACACCTTATTGGCGCCTCCTTCCTCCAAATCATACTCATGTGATTAATTTTATTAATTAACTTGTGATTAATTAACTATACCATTGCACTCTCTTACCCTCTCCTCCCCTCTCTCACCAGGGCCCCTGGGAATTATTATTATTTTTTTACAGGGGGTGCTGGTTTAGATTTGACAAGCCCCCCTCCCCCCCAAAAAAAAAAAATGTCGTTACAAAAAGAAGGTAATTTTATTCCAGGACAACTTTGACAAGAAAAATAAAAGGTTTATGTAGGTTACTTGGTTTCATTTCTGCCATGAGCATTACTTCCATATTTCCAGGGTGTGAAGCCTATGAAAAATAAAAAAAGAAGCACCGCCTCTTTTCAGCAAGGCCTTGTCTCTCTTTATACTGCTTTGCGTCTTCTTCTTCTCATTCCTCTAAGAATCTTTGTTATAACTTGTATGCTTTTTGCAAATAAATATATTTGCTTGACACGAAGTATCACCATATGCTAATAATGTCAGTCTTTACATTTGAAAAGTATGTCATTTAATTATACATGCGACAAACGTTGGTGATCATAATGTATGAAATTAATTATTTATTTCGATCTTTACAGAATCCTGGCGCACAACAAACTAACTTTTCTTGAGGCCTGGACGTTTAAAGGTCTTTCTTATTTAAATTTTTTGTAAGTACATTTTCCCTTCTCAAACATTTCCAAAGAAGAAAATGAAAGTCTAAGTACAAGAGGCATAACCGTATTATGAGTATAGCCATAGTAGTATAGATAAGTGTCAGTATAGTGGCAGTAGTAGCGGTGGTGAAGTAAAAGCATTCTGTACTTTCATTATTTTTGCCCATATTCGCCTCACGTTTTAAAAATGTACTCGCTCCATTTAGTGTGATTAAGAGTGAATGTACATGAGTGCGTACAGCAATTGTTCTTTTGTCTGTTGAATTAATTTTCTCATTTATATTCTAAACTTTTCTTTCGTTCATAGGTACTTGGAATTTAACGCGATTCATGAATTCAGTGACGATTGTTTCAAAGGCCTCGCCCGTATAAGGTCTATGTAAGTAACGATACCTTAACCAGTAGATTGTTATACTTTTATTTCCAGCGTTTTTTTTTTTTTTTTTTGGGGGGGGGCTAGTTTTTACTGTGAATTAATTTGTGTTGCATGTTCGTTTGACAAATCGGCTCTTTGAATACCGATATATTGCCCAGTTTTATATCGATTTAAAATTCGCACTAACTCCACAATAAAGTTTAGAAATCTGACTTTGATCGATAATCCCTCCTCAATTTTAGTAAATATCAATGTGTAAGTAATATTAATGAATAGAGCATCTAATTTTCTTTAAAATGATACCCTACATGATATGATTAAACTTCACATGAATGTAAAGTGCCTTGAAATGTGGGGCAAGGTCAAAATTCAAAAGTTGCAAAATGACACAATATTGAAAGTCACTGATCTTTCTTTTCAGCGGTGATGAGTGGGTTTCTCATTGGTTTCTTTTGATTATTTTCATGCACCTTAACGTCAACATTAATATGGAAATCAAACAAAGCTCTGCACAAGCAAACACATAACAAACAAACATGCGTGATGATTTCAAACCACGACTCAAACCATGTTATATTACAGTCACAGAACCATCACTACAGAGCAGGGGCTTGATTTGAATGGATTTTCATATTGACACAGACTAAGGAATTATGACTATTTCTGCTCGTTTTGCAGTTTTTTCAATTCAGACATCATCCAACACTTTTGAATCCTGCTCTTTTTGTGATGGCATGATCATAACAAGCATGATATCATCTTAAAAAGAATTAAATGATAATTCGAATGATATCAAATATGTATTGTGCAATATTGGTAGTTGGGAGAAATTAATGGCCAAACTAAGATTTCCAATTTTTTGCTCGTTTTGCAGCTTTTCAATTCAGACCTCATTCATCACTTTTGAATTCTGCTCTTTTTGTGATGGCATGATCATAACAAGCATGGTATCATTTTAAAGAAAATTAAATGATCTTTTGAGTGATGTAAAATATGCATTGTGTAAAATTGGGAGTTGGGAGAAATTAATGGCCAAACACAGATTTCCAAACTTTTTTTGAGGGGTTTATATATAAACTTTGAAAAAATGGTTAGAGAATGAAATTTTAGAGAAAGATATTTTCATTTGCGACTTTTTAAGGTAGGTGTGGTATGTTTATAGATACTACAAAAACACAAAACATGCCTCACACACGCAAATCATATTTTACACACACACACACACACACATAAATATTTTTCTTATCTTCGTATTGTTACGATTTAATAATGAAGATATTGTTGATAGCTCGCAATACAAAGAAAAAAATCCCTGAGAAAAAAGTATATCCTTGAACATTTTTCTGTTTTTTTTAAATATAATTATGACTACGTTTGATTATATATTTAAATGGACATATATTGAGGAATCCATATATGAAGGTGTCTAAAACTGTCAACAATTATTATATGGAGTATAACAAAAAAACATTCCTTTTCTATGTAGAGACTTGGAAAACAATACAATAACTCATGTCAGGGCTGGTGCCTTCAAAGATGTTGGTCAAACACTCGAAAGATTGTAAGTATTCATCATCAGCAGCAGCAGCTAAATTATCTTCTTATTTATTTATATATATATCATAAGTCTCAGTCTTATCTTCGTCCTTCCCATGTCATAAGTTTGTTATAACATTCTTCGTCTTCTTGTTCTTCTCTTCTCCTTCATCACCTTATTTTTCACCTTTCTTCCCCTCTTCTCTTTCATCATCATCATCATCATGGTCATCATCACCACCATCATCATCATCACCATTATCATCATCATCACCACCATCATCATCATCTCCTCCTCCTTCTTCTTTCACTTCTTTAATTTTGTTCTTCTTCTATGTTTTTGAAAAAAAAAATTCCCTCATCTCCATATTCATATTTTGTTGTTATGGCGAATTATTTTCATTTGCCACAAACATTATTCGTTTGTAATTTCAATCATTTCATTTATTTCTTCTCTTACATTTCTTTTACGAGCAGATGGATCTTGCATCTATCCTAAAACTTCCTAATATAAGATGTGTTTTAAGATAATGAGATTATTAATAAATTGCACTTTTGAAACCATATCACACGCCGGGCCTTGGATAAAAGAAAATTTGATGCCATTTACTCTCTTGTGATTCTCAGGGACATATATTTTCCCCATTATCCTCAAATATTTCATAATCCAATTCTATCGTACACCGCATTTTCCCCTATCAACTACATTTCGAATAAAATCCATTTGATTAATTTGATCAATCAAATTAATTTGATTAATCTGATTGTCATGTAGCTATATACCATCCTGATAAATCGATTTCACTCTCCTAAGATGTGGTGTTTCTTTAAATGAAAAAAACCCCATAGTTTATCCCTTATGTTATTTTTAGTCTACCATACTGAAGAAAGGAGTATCGCGGATCAAAATTGATTGAAGATCTAAAATCTGTTTTGAAATATCTTCGATTTCGTTCGTGCTGCAAGGACAAATCCAAATAACAAAATTTCCCTTCCAAACACGTGCTGAAATAAAAATATTTCAATATTCATTATTTTGTTGATCAAAATGTCTCGTGTCTTCATTGAGATGTTTAATCGATTTCTCACGCGAGCTTTGAAGTTGTAGGTTGAAGAGTACAATAGGGTGAATCTGACCATTATTGCACCCCCACCATAATATAATTCTTATTTGAGATGTAATAAAGCCAACACGGGATTAAAAATGATACAAAAATGTAAACAAATTCTTTGAACATTGTCTTTTTAAAAAAGTTTTCAATATAATTGATAAAAATTGCTTTTATTTGACAAGCAATATCAGATAGGTATTTCATAGAAAAATACATTATTGTTCACACTATTAAATTTGAAAGGGTAAATTGCTTTTTTAAATTGAAATTAAAAAATATTTTATTCAGACAAGTATAAATCTAACATTCTCTCGGGGAAAGATAATTAAGATTGAATGACCCTTACAAAGTTGCTTCCATAAAAAGTAGAGGCTTACATATTAAATACATATACATTAATAATTTTAAACTTAAAACATACATAATAAGCATAAGTATGATAAAATATGCATATATCATTAATCATTAAGATTTTTTTGTAAGAATAGTATTCATATAGGAGATTGTATGATGGGGATAAAATGTTTTTTTAAGTCTGTATTGAGTAAGAAAATTGAAGTGATCTATTTCATGGTATATTACTTATTCTCCTTGTTTAATGCGACCCTCTCCGCCCCCTCTCTGTCTTTCTCTCTCTCCCTTTCTTAAACCCCGTCTTTGTTGTTGTTTATGTTGTTGTTCTTTTTCTTCCCCTAGCTTTAATTGTGCCATAATTTGGGGGGAGAGGCAAACACTTAAACTTGATTTACATTTTTTCATAGCTGTAAACTTGTCGTTTGTTTCTGTTGTTTATTTAGGCTTTAAAGCGCATACCATTCAAATGTGAATATGTATCCCGATGATTTCTTTCCAAACTTCCTCTTCTGCTCCTCTAGTTTATGTATATTGTCTGCTTAACAATCTTATTCTTTTTATGTTTAAATTTGTCTACATGATACGTAATCCATGACGTCATCACGGTTACACTAAAGCCTACTGCATGGAAACCTTATGACTTCAATTAATGCTTCAATGTTTACTGGCTTACGAAACCTACAGAGGATGTAAGTAACATTGCTAAGAGGCAATAACCATGATAACATACATAAAACAATGCATAAAAAAACGTGAGATGAGTGAAAAAATGTTCTTCTTCTGATATTCAAAATTTCGTCGTATATAATGATAATTACATAGAAAATCGTTTTAATTACAAGCTTTAACATGATGATATGTAGTTGAGGGAAATTTATCAGATAATTTGTTATTTTGCGCGAATATTGTTAAAAAAATTATACTTTTAATTATTGCGCGAAATTACTTGATATAAATGTCTTCGAATAAATAGCCTAAATATTTGTTTACATAGATTACAATGAATAATAATTTGATTCAATCTGTTTTTCTTGATTATAATTTCTAATGTCACTTCATTTAATATCTGATTTCCCCACCCCCTCTTCTGTCTTCCCCCTCTTTTGTTTTAAGCCTCTATGTGAATATTAATTTTGTAAAGTTATGTTTAATATACAAGTATTCATGATCACAGTAAAAATGATTTCTCTAGAGAATTAATGTAATGTAAATGATTTGGAATTAAAGATTTAAATTGAAATAAAAACTAATTCCTTTCCATCTCTCACTCCTCTCCAGATACAAATATTTCCTCTTTACTGTGTTTTCTCTTTAGAAAAAAAGAAAGAAAATGTTTCACTCTGAATAATTAAATCGTCAAATTTTCATTGTAAGCTTACTCCCTCTCTCATATGGCATTTTATTGTTTTAAACAGAAATTTTAACAACAATCAATTAAGATACATTGAACCGGGAGCCTTCCACAATCTATCTACTGTGACTGATTTGTGAGTTTTGACCGAGTTATTCAGTCTGTGTGATTTATTTACGTCTTTTAAACCACATGTGATCATCAAGATCTTACTGTTATTAATCTTTGTATACAACAAAAGACGAATCTTGATAAAGGGGGTTAATTTACATAGTTGCAACTGAAAAATCTAACAATTTAATCTTTGAGAGATAACGCAATAACATGCATTTGCTATTAAGTGTATCCTCCATTTCCATAGATATTGATGTTTGACAAAAAAATGCTCTGAAATTTTGTTTTCTTTACTGATAAACTAATATGTAGATTATATACAAAGCATCTCAATTCATAATTTCTTTTATGATACACATTGTCATTGTATATATATCACTTCATATTTTTTCTGGTGAAAATGGAATAAACATAAATCTAAAATGAATTTTAATCGCGGTGGTACTGTCCTCAATCACCAGTAAAATAAAGATCACGCCTCTAAACGCTTCTTCATTGCGAATTTGTTTGTAGGCGACAACAACAACAATGATGATACGGTTGGATTGTCCTTCTCTCTAAACGTTTCTTCTGTTTTTGCCCCTGTTTTTCCTCTATTATGTTAGAGTAATTTCATCGCTGAGTCCAGAACCATACCTTCTTTACCCCGGCATATTTGATGGACTGGATTCCTTGACGGCTTTGTAAGTACCTTTTGAAAATATGTTGTATATTAATGATTACATCAGTGGTTGAGTCGAAGCAATATTGACCAGGGGCCGCGGAAGCGGGGGAGGGGGGGGGTGCTAGGGGGCGTCATCCCCCCATTTTTTTTTCCAAAACCGTGTACAAAAACGTAAAAATTACCATATGATTGTGATTTTTTTCATGATCAGCCCCCCCCCCCCACTTTAAAAACGGTTTCGCTGCCACTGTTGACCTATGCCTGCATGATTGTCCATCTGATTCACATGTATTTAAAGGTGACAATTTTATAAATCCACATGGGACTCTCATATTCGACACTCAGCTGTTCAAAACAAAATACTCGTCGGTTCAGTATAACTCTAGAACTGCTTGATTGATTGATTGATTTTATTTGTCAGGTAACTATGAAAAAGTACTTGAAAATATGAACAGTAGTGTATACCTTGACAGGATTGCCCATGAAAGCCGAGATGTCTTATTTCCAATGGGGTCCTTACATCAGTAATTGACAACAATGTACATCTATGAAAAAAACACCTATAAAAATCTACAAACTACATCAATTAAGTCTAGACAACTAAATTTACACGAAGAATTGTAAAACTTAATATATAAAAAGACAAAAACAAATAAGTTTGCCATGAAAAACCATTTACGCAAAATATGATTAAAATAATTGTAAAACAGGTTGAGTAAACGATCAGTACTTCAAGGTTACATATGAAAATTATACTATAATCAGTTTTTAAGTAGCGCTAAATGCATCGTAACTAATACAAGATATAAAAAAGTACAAATAAGTTTGACATCAAACTTTCACGCAAAAACAATAGATGATGAAACAATGTAAAACAAGTTGATAAAATAAATCATAACTAAAAAGTTATATATCAGACTACATGATACACATGAAATTAGAAAGAATATTTAACATTACAGAGTGGGGACATTTTTTAAGTGTTGTTTCAATACTCTTTTAAATTGTTTAAAAGTCTTAACCGATTTAACATGATTAGTCTAGTGCAGTTGACTCTTCTCACTTCTGATTTCACGTGCAGCCTCTAAGAAGTGGTTTCAATATACCAATCAATCCGGTTAATGGACTTGAAAAGTTAATGGGCAAGATGGGAAAAATATACAAACAGATTTCCTCCACGAAGTCACTGATGAATAAAGAACTGTCAGTTCGATAACTTTTGTTGTTTAATTAAAAAAAAGTTTTGAAAGTAATGTATGAATTTTCTTTATCCTTGCTTTATAGATATGTATATGATCAGCGTTTATGCTGCCTGTTACCGACTTACGTTCTTTGCGTTGTCCAGAAGCCTGCTCACCCTCTCTTCACCTGCCGAAAAACCTTTCTTCAGAACACAACCATCAAGGTTTTCATATGGATCCTTGGTTTGAGCGCCCTTTTCGGTAACATCTTTGTCATCACCTTGAGAATCAGAAGCCGTTCAGTGACAACGGTTGGTAAGATCCAGTCCATGTTCATCACTAACCTAGCTGTGTCTGACTTCTTTATGGGAATCTACATGGTACTCATTGCAGTCATGGATATCTACATTGGGGAATCCTATTTCTGGGAAGGTCGTGCTGATGAATGGCGCTCCAGTGTCACTTGCCAGATTGCAGGATTCCTATCTGTCCTTAGCAGCGAAGCATCGGTCTTTCTCCTGACCTTGATAACAGCTGATCGTTTCATTTCCATAGTATTTCCCTTCAGCCAACACCGCCTTAGTACCACATCTGCCCGTGTTGCTCTTATTGTCATCTGGCTAGTCGCAATTTCTCTAAGTCTTATCGGTGTCCTGCTGAACAATGTTATACCCGATGCCTATGGTCTCAGTGATGTCTGCGTTGGTCTCCCATTCATCAGGAAGTCAACGGACATCTCTACTGTGATTGACCTGCGTTCATCTGCCCAGTACAACACAGTGACCTACAATGTTGCATCAGGATCCACAGTCTCGACATGGCAGTTCTCCATTTTCTTGTTCCTTGGAGTAAACCTCTTAAGCTTCATCACTATCCTCTTCTCTTATATCATTATTTTCATCAAGATTCGTCTGGATCAGGCCGAAGTCGGTCGCAGGGCAGAAGCTTCTAACGAAATCAAGATGGCCTTTAAGATGTTCGTGATCGTTGGCACCGACTTTTGCTGTTGGATGCCCATTATCATTCTTGGTATCCTCGTCCAGACGGTTGGGGTCGATGTTACACCAGATATCTACGCCTGGTTGGTGGTGTTTGTTTTACCAATCAACTCGTCACTCAATCCCTATCTATACACCATCATTCACATGTCATCGAAGAGATCTGCAAATGAAAAGAGCAAGCAGACGGCTAGGATTTAACACAATGACACTAAGAGGCACATGTGATTGGGAAGGGGCGCTTGTGGAGCATGGAATCTCACCCCCCCCCCAAAAAAAAAAAAAAAGAGAGAGAAGATTTTCATGAACCAAATATAGAAAAAGGGAGAAAATAGAAAGAAAGGAAAGGTAAAAGGGTGCATTTTCTGGACATTATGTCAAAATTAATCACGAAATTATGTTATTATACGCCACCACTCAGAGAAATTATTCGTTTGGATATAACAAGTACTACCATGACTACTAAAATTGTGTTGCCTCATTATTATTTTCGGTGACTATTTAACGTGTTCTTGTGTTTACTTAAAAAGAAAAAAAAATAGTTCATTATTATTAATAGCTTGATTGATTTTACATCGTATAAATATATTCAATTTTATAGACCATATATGAGTCTTAAAATGCCGTATATGTCAATATTGTTCATGAATTTCTTAAATTATTTTCTGAGTTTTCAGTTCAAGCGTTTTTCTCATGTATGAAATGAGCATTTGGAAAATACAATATGAAACATAACAAAAAGTGGTATACTTCAATATTGGAGTAAAATTTGAGTAAATTATTAATTAATCTTAGATACATATAAAAAATCGATAGCTTGTTACACATAATTGAGAAATGAGACATTAAAAAAAAGCAGAGCTTGTAGAAAATTTAGTGCCTCTGAGATTAAATACCATTTCTAAGTAATATAGTCAAAATAAGATTGTATATACTGTATATAAAATTGTTGATCATTATACATTGCCTTGAAAAAGGAAAAATATCAATTTAAAAACAGAGGGCTTTGAAAATAAATATTTAAAAAAGACGAGAAAGGAAGCAAGAAAGAAAAAAAAGATTAACAAAAGATGGAATGTATATAATTATATGTGAAGAGAAGGATTACCCCACGTGTCAAACATTCATTTTTGAAGATTGAATAGCAGTTGTATATTAAAAAAAGTATTGGATGTACAGAGGGCTTTGAAAATTAATAATATTTTAAAAAAAGAAAGGAAGCAAGAAAGAGAAAGAAGATTAAGAAAATATTGAATGTTTATAAATTTATGTGAAGAGAAGTATAATTCAAACATTCATTTTTGAAGATTGAATAACAGTAGTATATTTTGAAAAGTACTGGATGTACTATTGTATAATTAATCGTTTTAAACTTTTTTTTTATTAAGGGAACGATCGTTTGAATCAATTTGACAGTTTGATGAATTTCAATCCAGTGTGGTAGGTCCATGGTTCCCATAAATACTATTTTTTTTAACTTTTGGGGCAAGGGATGTCCGCAAGAGCGGAGAATGAAATTGATCAAATTGCCTAGCGGGATATGATGGAATTTCATATTCTTGTGAAAAAAAGGCGCAAGACGAGAGGGCAGTGGAGTAGACTTTGTGACAGGAAAAAGATGACAATTCCTAAATGCCAGTTACAGAGATCTTTTATCTCTAATATTTCATCGTTGAAAAATGAAGTATCGGTATGAGAATAAAAATGAACATTACGTATTATTCTGGGGATTTTGTAAAAGAAGCGTGTTATTTCTTTTTGAGGTCATGGTACTTGGTTGTGGTTCCTCCAAAATACTCCTGTGGCCTGTTGCATAAAAATTTTTACCTGAGAAAACTCTGGTAAATACTGAAAAATAAGGTTAGTCTGTTTTCTGCCACTGACTTTAACACAGGGCAAAAACTCCGGTAATAACAACCTGAGTTTTCTAAGGTAAAAAGTTTTATGCAACGGGCCCCTGGTGGAATTTTAAATGGAGGTTGTGGTGGTTGAGGGTGGATTTAAGGAGTTTTTAGAATCGCAGCTTTGAATTTATCTGGGTCGGTTTGACATACCAAGGTAGGCATGGTAGGGTGGATATCATTCCCGGGGATCATTCCACGATGCAATTGTGCGGGGGAAAGAAAGAGTTCTTGTACACATCGAGCCTGGAAGATGGTACCTCAAACTGGAAGGAATGTCCCCGTCTGTTCCTGTTTGGCTTAGGTTTAGTGTTTGCCCGGGCGTCTATATCCAGTTTGCAATGTAACATTTTGGAAAAACAGCTTAAACGGTGTGCTTCGCGTCTCTCTTGGAGAGAGTTCCATTTGAGTGAATTTAGAAGTTGGATAACACTTGATTCTCTTTCATATGTAGGGGAAGGCGGGGTAAGTTGAGCATAGGGGCAAGATGAGCCACCAGCCCCAGGCCAATAATGAATGAGTCAGACATTGTGGTGGTGTCATATATAGATGACCCACAGCATAACCCCTAACCCCACCATATTGTTTTCAACTTTGAAACAAAAAGTAGTTTTTTTAGAAGGAAAAATATGAATTTCAGTCAAAAAAGTAAAAAAGAGTGTGAAATAGATAAGTGCTTCATAAACACATACGTCTTTAAATATAATAAAGACATGATAACAACATTATTAGTCCAGGTATGGATCTTCATTCTTGTCATAGTCTTTTATATGATGGATGCATAATAAATGTGTGGATACAAAATTATCGCACTAAGTTAGGACTGGGGTAAGTTGAGCCAAACAGCATGGGGCAAGTTGAGCCATGGTAATTCCTATGGTAATGTATCTTTAAACAAACAAACCATAAAAATCGATTGAAATGCTGGCTGAAAGGAGCAAATTTACATGACTGCTCTTTTCCTTTTAAAGGATGTTAGTATTTATAGAGAATTAGCAAGTGAAAAGACCTTAAACAAAAAATTGACATGCTGGTTCTCCCCTCATACAATTTGTACATAGTTTTTGTGGCTCAACTTACCCCAGAAGGTGGCTCAAACTTACCCCATATATGGGGCAAGTTGAGCCATTTGACATCGTTTTTTTCAAAGGTCACGACGACTTTCAGTGTGGGGATAGAAAGTTATATATAGGTGGAAAATATTTCAAAAGAATTAAATTTCAAGGCAAGGTACTTATTTCGACAAGATTATTAATCATATCAATTCTAACATGCAAAAAGCAAAAACTGTCACAACTTACCCCGCCTTCCCCTATTTGTTACTAATCGGGTTGCTTGTCTCTGGACTCGTTCAAGGGAAGAGGTCATTATTTCCGCCAGGCTAAGCGACAGGGATTCCACCCTCCCCGTCGCAGCTCCCGTCATTCAATTTTGCTATTAATAATAAATTGCACTGTGTGTGGGATATAGGTTCACCTAGGAAATACGTTGCGGAGTATTTATATCTTTTGAGTGTTTTGTTTAATAAACACCGTTTGTTAGATTTAACAGTTATTACTCGTGCTTGTCTTTTCTTTTCATGGATGTGTTAGTTAATATTGGTTTTGATACTGTGTCTTTCGAAAGCATAATTTATAAGCGCGCTCCTTGCTCCATGTATAATTTATCTTCGATTTATTAAAAACCCGAGTAAAAATATAAAACAGAAGAAGAAAGAAAATGGTATCTACATGAATATCCAAATGAGAATCTCCAGAGATATTTTTTTCCCTTTTTTTTCCTTTTTTTACTATTTTCTTCTCCTTTTCTCCTCCCTATTGACATAAAAATCTATACATAGGTCTATCATGGGACATAGAAGTACAAAATCAGCCTAATAAATAAGCCTGAATACAAATACACACAACAATAAAATAGTACGTAACCAGCCTCGTATACACATGTATTATTACATTCTCTACAGTTGGTTATATTTTCCGCTGCTTTTTTGTAAAGGCTAAAATGGCCGGAAAATTAAAAGTGACATGGTTTTTATGACCTACAATATTTTATAAATTTATTATTGTGACCGGAATGTTTTGTAAATTAGTGGCTGATTTTGCTGATAATTCACACTGTACAAATTACAAACTTATTGCAATCATTGCTTAAAATTTGTTTCTATTCAACATCAATGGATTATCGCGTCATTCATTTCATATCACTCAAGATGTATCGATTTCATTCATTTCATTCCCTTATTTTCTTAGATTAAACTATTTTAATGTAAAATAGATTAGGTTGATGAGATGTTCAATATTAGAAATGAATCTAACATGGACTTGAATATAATATTATGATACATTCTTCTGCAGACTCATTCATTCCCGGAGATTATCGTAGAACTTAGTGGAGTGTGTGCTACAAGGGTAGAGTGCAAGTGCAAATTATATACGGTGCAAGTAAAATAACACTTTGAATACACCGTTCTTCTTAAACAAAACAATACCGCGATTACATGTACCTTAAATAAAATAAATGCATTATTGATGTAACATATTCACATTCCCTATCCCTAATACTAGTAATAGAAGCTATAAAATAGAAGCTATAAAATAAATGAAGAATATATTCATTTCAGAAATATATATTATTTCGAAAATCAAAAATCAAAAGGATACATAGAAAAATATCAAAAGTAAAAAAACAAAAACAATAATAATTAACCGAAAAAGCAACTATCCAGAAAAAAGCAATTGTTAACTTGGAGGTTAACCCTCATCCCATTAAAAACACGTACACGTCAACAGATTGTGACGTAAAAAGTTTATTGCAGTACGCAACCTCAAATCTGTGCAACACTATGACGTAACAATAGTAAACTTCACGCAATGTGCGCATGCACTCTTAAATTAACGGCAATCGCTGATTGGTTGAAAGTTCACCTAAAAGATCAGTTCAGGGGACTGTTTCATGAAAGTTGTCAGCACTGAAAAGTTGTCTTTCTCCGACTGTTACCGTAGTAACTGTCGGAGACCAGTGTCTCTCAGCCAATCAAAACCAAGGATTTCACTAAAATAGTCAGCACTGACAATTTAGTCAGTGCTTACAACTTTTATGAAACCCCCACCAGTTCAGTTCATTTATTTTCCACTAAAAACTCAAATCAAATACATACAAAACTCATGAATAGAAATCGGAAGGACCCCAAGAAAAGCATAGCATGCGAGGATGGGACCCGGTACAATACAATAATTGACAAAACAAAACAGATCTTGCATTGTTAGTTAAAGTGTAAAGCAGATAAAAAGAAAACATGCCCTCATACACACACACACACTTACACCAGCATACCAACACACACCCATATTGAAAAGTTAACAGAGTAAGATAGAAAGGAAGCGCTAGCGGAATATGAAAATAAAAGGAGAGGTAGGGAAAAAGAAAAAGGGAAGAGGGAGATCGAGAGGGAGAAAAAATACCCTCTACTCAGTGCACATCAAACGATTAAACAATAATTGTTTACATAAGCATTTGAATCTCGTTAAAGTTGAAGAATTTTTCACAATGTAAGGTAACGAATTCTAATCATGAACACCCTGAAATCTTATTGTATGTTGGGTAAATGAGGTACGTGCAAAAGGAATAAGAATTTTGATTTCTATCTCATAAGAATGCTAAAAGTAACTTGTTTTAAACATATCATTGAATATTGATGGGAGCTCTTTATGAAAATTGAACATAAATATTAAATTGTTTAGTGTAATAAGATTAAAATAACTGGCAAACATTTCAGGTCACAAAACAGAGGAGTGCTTGGTGTCATATAGTTAGAATGAGTAATTATACGAACAGCACGTTTTTGAAGAATATGAATTTCATATAGGTGTGTCTTCTAAGAGTTGCCCCATATCATATTACAATGATTGATATGTGGTAATATAATACTGTTATAAATAGTTAATAAAATATTTTTGGCAATGTGTTTCTAAAGTGTGTTATAATACCAACCCCCTTGAGATTTTAGAACAAACATAAGAAATGTGATGAGAACAATCAAGTGATTCATGAAGTTTGATGCCTACAAATTCTACAATTTCAGATTTCTTAAGAGTTTATTTTTTAATATACACGGGAGAAACTTGACAAGAAACTTTTTTCTGTTTGGAATAAAAAATTATGTAATGTGTTTTATCAACATTTAAATTTATATCTTTGTGATATGAAATGACAGCAGTATCGTCAGCAATAATGAAAATTTAAGAATATTTAAACTATGTATAATGTCATTTATAATACAACTAAAATAACATAGGCCCAAGCACAGATCCTTGTGGAACACCAGTATTTATATATGAAAAATTAGATGCTACACCATCGACCATCACGTACTGTTTCCTTTCAAATAAATAACTTCTAAACCATTCAAGAGATACACCTCTTATACCATAATAATACAATTTTTCGAGCAGTATGTGATGGTCGATGGTGTCAAAGGCTTTTCTGGAAAGATCCATAAAAACCCCTCAGCAAGATTTACCTTCATTAAATTTACGTGATACATGTATATAATCTATAGTTTTTAATGTGCTTAAAGAAGTAGACTGTTTTTACGGAAGCCAAATTGCTCTGAAACTAGAAGATTATTTTTGGATAAAAATTTATCAATTCTTTTATTCATAATTTTTCGAGTAATTTTGAAAAAGTAGATAAAAGTACAATGGGCCTATAATTTTCTATACAATCAACTGGGCCTTTCTTATATAAAAGAATAACTTTGGCAATTTTAAGTTTTTTGGGGGAATACTCCTGATACAAGAGATTTATTATAAATACAACACAGAGGTTCAACAAAAAATGTGTATACATTTTTTTCAAAACAGAAGTTAATACATTATCTGGGCCTGTTGCTTTAGATGATTTAAGTCCATGACAAAGATGAATAATTTCATATGGAGAGGTCGGATTCAGAAACAAAGAGGACATGGAGGGTGTAGTTAAAAAGTCTTTAAATGACTTAGTTGAATTAGAAATTGATGCTGAAATATTTTTAACCATATTGGTTGAAAGCTTGTGCTTTGTCTTTAGATGAATGGAAAGATGAATTTCCACAAAACAGTTTTTGTGGTAGTGAGTTTCGTTTATTTTTCCAAGTAAATTATTAATTTCTCGCCACGTTTTAACCATGTCCCCCTTGACTGATAAAAATAACATAGAGTAATATTTTGCCTTTGACGCTCTAATTATGGAAGTTTATTTCTTATAATCATAATATTTCCTCTTTTCCTTGTATTCAATATATTCATCGTACCTTTATACATTCTTTGTTTATATTTTATTGACCTCAATATACCATTTGTAATCCAAGGTTTCTTAAAATGTATTTTACTACTGCGTGGTTTTACAGTACAGACAAGAAAACATTCCACATACAAAATTTGGAAATAAAAAAGTCGTAAAATAATATTCACATCATCGTTACTATAAACCGTCTGCAAATCAATTACTGTACTAAGTTTCTCCTTAAACATTGCTATTCCTTTGTCATTTACTAATCTATTTTGATGATTCTATTATTAATCGGTAAGACAAACTTTTCTCCATATTTACATACACAGAATATTGTGAAATAATCGGAGAGATCTGAATAAATGAGCCCTTGGTATTTACTTTTTTTAATTGAATTAATAAAAATGTTGTCTATTAAAGAACCTTTGGAAGACGTAATACGTGTAGTTTTAGTAATCAAGGGATACATATTAAAAGAAAACATTAAATATAGAAAGTCAGTTGTTTGGAATGTGTATATCATAATTCAGTAAGTCAACGTTGAAGTCTCCCATTATATAAACATCTCTTCGCTCACTTTCCAATTGTACCAAAATTTCATTCATTTTATCATGGAAACAATAAATATCAGTAAAATGGAGGTCTATAAACACAGCCAACGAAAATCGGCTTTGTTTTTCCTTGTATTTCAATCAAAAAAGTTTCATATTCTGTTGCATTAAAAGAAATGTCAGACCGAAATTGTATATTCAAGTCTTTTTTAACATAAAGTGCAACTCCACCACCTTTTTGAGTGGCTCTACTTGATTGTACAAGATTATAATCATCCAACTTAAATAATGAAAACTCTGTGTTTTTACTGAACCATGTTTCAGATATACCAATAATACTGAAATCATAAGAGAGTGAATGTAAAAGTATTTGAAATTCACTGAAGTTCTTCTTCAAGCTCCTAGCGTTCAAATGAAGTATTGAGAACTTTGAAAATTCAAATATAAAGTTGCTACAAAAATCATCAGCGAATAAGCATTTACAAGAATTTGCAATGTTGATTGAATTTGTATCAAAAAGTGACTTTTCATTCTCAGATATTGTCATGAAATCTGTTTCAAATGGTTGATGACTATAACTTTTACATGTCTGTCTAATACCTTCTTTTATTTGAATTCACATAGTAACTTAATATGTGAATTCAAATGAAAGAAGGTATAGACAGACATGTAAAAGTTATAGTCATCAACAATAATAATGGAAATATAATAGAGTTACAATCAATACAAAATGAAGACTGAGTAGGAGAGGTGAAAGAAGTTCTGCAATTAGCACAAATACATAACCCAGACATTTCACTACACACTCGCACACAAAGAATCACACACAAAAGATAAAATGATCCAATTGTACACATCAAACCTATATTATAAAGAAGCTATTTGATGAAAGCATGAAGTAGCCAAACATACTAAACAGTCAAGTTCATGCATCAGCAACATGATCAATTTCTAAAGATACAAGTCTATTTACAAGAGTTCTATCAGCATCATGAACATGCCTACTGATATAAGTCTATGTACAGGAGTTCCATCAGCATTCTTATCATGTCTAATACAATTAGTCTACTTACAGGAGTTGTAAATCATCTTGATTTCGTATCAGTTTTCGCACAGATTTTCCTCCACTTGTTATTGACACAAAAATGCGACCATCTGATGACCAAGCTATATTATGTGTGCCCGAGACTTCGCTAAAAGTGATTGCTTTTTAACGGTCAGGTCTTGAACGATGAAGATATATGTATATATATTCTTGTTAGTAAAGTGTTTACTTTTATCATGAAATTGTTGAGTATATGCTTATTTAAGGCTCCCATAATATATATATATGATATATATATTGCTGAACATCAAAATGCCTAAACAGATACCTATTCATGAGCATAAATGTTTAATGTTTCATTTGTGAACTGATGAGCTTAATTTCTTATCATGTGTTTGCATACTGTGACTTAAGATTGGAAGAAATCATGTAACTGGTGAACACTTTACTAACATGAATATCAGTATGTGGGACTAGAGTGAAATTTCATGGTATCTTTGGAAGTTTTAAAAGGTGAAGAAATAAAATATCATCATTGGTTTTAACATATTTTGTCAATATCATACAAATAATTAACATACACGAAAATCAAGTCAAAAAATTATTTGTCCGGGGATCAAATTCAAGGTCAAAGTAAAGGTCAAGGGTCATTACCATATAAATCGCTCTAAGACATTATTTGATGCATGTTTTGGATTTCTCTCTGAATTTCCTATTAAATGGTACCAGTTTCGTGAAAATTGGTCAACACGTTACGATGCAATGGCCATTGAAAGTTGAAGGTCACGCCCATTTTTGTCAAAACAATTAAGGAGAAAAGGGGGGCGGGCGGTAGCGCGAGAACCGACGGACCGATTTGACTATTTTTTTTTGTTTTGTGCGTGGGCCATGGTGAATTTTATGTGTACCAATTTACAACGAATTCCGAGAGGGTCGGGTGCAAAATTGCACTTTCATTGGGTGAATTGGCATGGAATACCCAATAATAGATCTTGGTCTGGCAGTGGTGGTTGTAGTTCTTGCTGACTCGATGCGATGTAGTCGATCAATGTCACGTGATTCATCGAAGGAAACTCCCAGCTTTGTTATGATTTCTTTTACAACCGCTTCTGTGTTTTCTCTTTGTTTCTCTTCAACTCCAAGGATTCGGATGGATGAGCGTCTAGAATATTGCTCCAAAGAATCAAGGGCAACATTCAGTGATGAGATTTCTTCGGACTGATCAGCTTCAGCTTTATTCAACATGCCAATTTCATTGTCCTTCGCCGAAATACTTTGTTAGAAGATCACAAATCTTCTTTTCTACTGCATAGAATCAAGTAGATTAAAAACTCTGTGTTCTTGAGTAGCTCCGTGACAACTTGAACAGTAACAGCAGAAGTATGTCTTGTATTCACGGTTGGAGAAGAAGAATTTGACTAAGACATTATTGTGCACTAGTTAGCTGAAGTGACTGAACCAAACAATGATTCAAAAACTTGTTACAAGTTTGGGCAGCAAGAAACACCACACCAGAAGAAATGTATGGGACACTACAGATTCATAGCACAAATCCAATCACACACTTTCCGAAGAAACTGCAGTCCTGGTTACTCCAATTCGATATATTTCCAGATAAAGTAACATATTCCAATATAATCCACACGGCAGGGTTTAAAATGTTTGATGAGACGTTCTTATGTTGATACAGTATTTTCAAATTGGAGTGAACACTTTCTATGTATTAAAACACTGTGCCACACCGTGCTACAA
The DNA here is from genome assembly GCF_018143015.1 of Lytechinus variegatus. Lineage (NCBI taxonomy): Eukaryota > Metazoa > Echinodermata > Echinoidea > Temnopleuroida > Toxopneustidae > Lytechinus > Lytechinus variegatus. The sequence continues at coordinate 91,670,277 of NC_054740.1, read as the reverse complement.
TGTTGTTAGGAGAACAAAAACACCGATGCAGTTTTGATTACAGAAGAAGGAAGAGCCATCTCGAAAACACTGATAGAGAAGATCTTCGGTAAGTATATTTTATTTAATACTACATATATTTTATTTTCTTGCAAGATTAAGTGCTTTCATTAACTAATACACCCGTCTTACAAAGAGTTAATCCCCAATTTTCGCCTGTGCAACGCAGACGGACTTTACGACGGCATATTGATTTTGGAAGAGACTTTTGGGCCCGTCGACAGGATCGTAAAACTCTGTCCTGCAATGCAAATTGTGTGACATGAGAATTTTGTTCGTTTCTACGGAAACTTATCTAACTCGCCAAGGCGCATTGTTCTGGCCAAAAAAGCCCGGAAGGCGGCTCGCCAAGGCGCCTTGTCTGAGACAAGAAGGCGATATGGCGACTTGTACAAAGTCGCCAATGCGCCTTGTTTAAGAAGGCGACTTGTACAAGGGCGCCTTGTCTAAGACGGGAAGGCGTGAAGGCGACCTTGTTTAACATGTTCGAGAAGGCGAGATGGCGACTCGGTATATACTGTTTAAAAAAAACCTGATTTTACAGGAAAAAAAACGAAGATTTTGCACAAAACAATAACAGAATCATTCTGTAAATTCATGAAACAGGAATTTTTCTGCAATTTAACAGAACAGATCTTTTTGAAAATGGGAAAAGGGTGTTTTATTAAAGGAAATTTGTAAGGTTCCATACATCAAATACCAATTTCCTGTAAGATTACGCAATCTGGTAAGATTACAGGTGTTTTCGAGACTTTGCTGCAGGAACTTCTTTTATTTTAAGGATAATTTTTCTAACAGTGTATAAACTCGCCAGGCGCCTTGTTTGGCGAATTGTATAAGTCTTATCCTCGCATCATCAAGATATGGAATCATTTCTCAGTTATTGCAATAACATCTCCACAGTGACCTTCTTCAAGGAGGCTTCTGTACCTATCACCAGAGTACGTTCTCCTCCTATTGGATCCTCTACGATACAGTTTTATTGGAAACAACAGAGGCGTCTGGGAGGCGGGAGGGATCGCATTCAGTGAAGAAATTGGAGGGGGGCATAGCAGGCAGAAGCGGGGGGGGGGGGGGATGGGTGACAGATCCCCCCAAAATATTAGGTGGGTGGGACCGTCCCCCCTAAAGTTTTAGTTCATAACCTTTTTTTTTGTTTTTTTTGCTTGTCAATTTTGTTTCCTGCGTCCCCCCCTAAATTCTGGAAACCCCCTTAAAATGTCTCTTGTCCCCCCTAAAATTTAGGTTAATCACTATTTTTTTCTGAATAATTAAAAGCGCAATGAATATAAGGCTATGTAGTCAATTTTGCAAGCACTGCAAAATAAACGGGGAAAATGTGATAATGTAATTATATCAAATAATTTATTTGTCGTATAATGTTATTCTCCCCATTTTGTATATCATGTTGCTTTGGGTTGGGGGGAGGGGTTATGGGATCTTTTGTCGAACACAAATATTTTTCCCCATCTTGAATCTTATATGAATAATGTGTTAGAAAATAGGAAGAGAGTGATGGATAAGATAGCTATGTATTGTAACAAGATATTTCCACATTTTGTTTTATACGAAGTTGATGTATGATTCAAATCTTTAAATTCTCAAAATCTTAAATAAATTACATTTAATGACAATAAGGGATCGAAAGAGGTGTTTTTCGATTTTCCCCGTAAATACAAGTTCAAGATAGACGGTTTAGATAAAAGATTTACCAAGGATATCGGATCGGTTTCAATTATTTGATCTCTATCCAGGTATCGATTTAATATCCGTGAAAGAGCACAATGTAATGTGTAATATTAAAAAAAAATACACTAGGAAACCATGGCAACATGAATTTACAATATCAAATAGAAATGAGACCTTGATTTGGTGACGATACTAGGGTTTGCTTGACTTTTGTCGCGTATTTATGACGAGATGTATAATAATGCCTCGGACTTAAGTTTGGGGTTTATAGCTATATACGGGGGTGGGCGTTGTTCCTCTGTTTGATCAACCTTTTTTGTTCAGTGGATGCTTATTCCATTCAAACATCAATTTATTCTTTACGCTTTGAAAGTTGAATTCGCTCTAACAAAAATATCATTTTTATTCTTCTCTTTATCTAATTTCAAAATTTTGGTTCAAACCAATGGTCTATTCTATAATCTATTCTAGACACACCTCCCTTTGTGAAAAACATCAGTGATCCTATACATTGGAAAAGATTAACCTCCTTTGTTAGTCGCAATGATTTATGGGAATAATTTTTTGTGTGATAGGACATGTAGGACTTTGAGCAAGTCTACAAAAGTGAGAGTCCAAACGAAATATTGATATATGATACATCCAATTTACCTTTCCCTTGGAAATCATTGAGTGAGAAATAGTAAAAGAGATGAGTAAGAAATAGCTATGCTTTTAGGCGCATGCGCGGTACTTTTTTATGCAAAAGAATGACCTGTTCATTATAAAAGTGTTAGTCGCGGTCTTGATCATTTCATTTGATATTGCTGTAAACTACACCTCAAGTACAGATGTGTTGATTTTGATTGGATGAAACATCATGCTTACTCGATCGGGTGTCCTGATGGTGATCTTCACCTTCTATTGCTGTATCGGTAAGTTATTTCATTAAAATTGTCATTTTTCTTTTTCGAAAAGACTAAATAAAGGATTGGGAATGGAGTAACAAAGTTTATTCTCAACTTATAAAGCCTTTGAAACCATCATGTAACTGGCGGAGACGGTGGGGCTATAAGGGGGCTAAAGCCCCCCTATTCATCATTGAAATAAATGGAAGGAAGAAAGGAGAGGAGAAAATGAAGATGAACTAGATTTTAATTCGTCACGAGGACGAATTAGGTGGTCTGTCATGATTTTTCATTCAGTGTCGGCTGATGTTGTATGAAATGATTTTTTTTTGCTATGATTGATAATCTTGATCATAGACATTATAGGAATAAATTTTTACCATTGCTAAATGTGATTATTAATGTGGTGATGACAACCGTCATGATTACAATGATAATGCAATACGGTAAATACGACATGAAGTTTGGAGCACGTAAAATTCCTTAAAAACTCCTCAAAAATTTGATACGATTTACCGAAATTGGCTTTCCAAAATTGCGCTATGAAAGGAGCCTTCTATTTCAGAGCAGCTAATTTTTAATCTACAGTTTCATGTTTTGTATGCAAAATCTTTTTAAAAATTCTTTATTCTGTCAACAATTTTTCTTTTAAGCTTTCAAAGAAGAATTTTCACAATGTTCAAAACTTCTGGTAAATTTGAATTGTTTTTAATGAGAAATTTCACAATGCTACAATTTAACATCATTCACTTCAAAACTCATTAGTGATGTATCTGATGAAAGAATTAAGTAGATTTTTTTTTTTTGGGGGGAATGTTTGCAAAATCTCTGAAATTCCTAAACTTTTCACATTATTTTTTCCGTCAAGCATTTCAATATCCATTTATTAATTGTGTATGACTTTAGCATTAACTTGAAAATTCTTACTTGATGACTTTACAAAAAAAAGTCAGGTGAAAGATTCAAATACAGGCATTTTTCCCGCAAATTTTCAGAAAATGTGTATTTAAGTAAATTGCATAATTTTTAATTTCACAGAAGGTAACTGAAAATTTGTTATATGTTATATTTAGTGAAAAGCGAATAAAAAAAATCAGAAAATTTCCACAAAATGTCCGGAATGAAAATTTTCAACACAATAGCGTTTCAATATTGTAGCGTTTACTAAGAAAATACATAAACGATGTTTTACAATGTTAAAATTACCTCTTAAAAAGTTCCGGAAAAACTACGAAAAATATCCTACGTGAAAATCCGCAAAACCAGTTGGCTTGAAATTTATAGGAAGACCGTAAAATTGATTAATAAAACATTTTCTCTAAAAAATTCTCAAAAATTAGGCCCAGAAAAAATTTGCAAAAACTTAAACAGGTCACAAAACATTGATGCTGCGTTATTTGTAGATAATTTTTTCGACTACATCATATCAAAATTTGAGAGAAAACTGACCACTAATAACGAAGATAAGGTCAAATATGCATAAATACGTTGACATATGTTGCGAAAATGTGCAATTTTTATTTTTTACGTAATTTTGTGATATTTATGCAATTTCCAGATGTGATATTGACTATATCGACGAGTGAGGAAAAATTGGGGGTCAACGGACTCCCTGAAGAGCTACAGTGAATTTTATATTGGCATATTTTTGCCCACTTATGACTTATTTTGCGAGTTTGCACGCGCGTGCAATGCAAATTTGAATGGACGCGCATTCCGGTATTATTGGTCGTAAGAGGCTTAATAAGGTATCAAATTAATCAGAAGATCATGGACGATGGACAGACACAAAATAAATGACAACTCGAAGAGGCATAGCGATGGTAGGATCAAGAACGCGCACGCATACCTGTGCGCGCGCAAATTCTTGACATGCTCAAAATGGCCTGAAACGTACCCAAACTTGACCACGGTTGATTTGGAAAATTTTTAAAATTTGACGCGCGCGTACGTGCGCGTCGTGACCTTTGCATGACCTCTGTTGACATGTCCTGATGACCTGTCACCTGAACTTGATATGATGCAAATATGGATGATTTTTGATGATTAGTTGCGATGATATGATCAATCATTTAATTTTACAAAATGGCGCCTAGATGACGTCATCATGATTTGATAACCTTGAAAAGTTTCGTTTCGCATGTCCATAATGATTGCCATACATGACATGAAAATCAAGAAAATTGACAAGCCCGATATTGAGATAAAGTGGTTACTAGCTTTGGCAATAAAAATAAAGAAAATTCTGACGAATATAATAGGTGATCTGTCATATTCATGACAGACCACCTAAAAATGTGGATAATACGACAGGAGGGAAATGATTGAAAGGTAAAAAAAAAAGGAGAGGAGAAAATGAAGATGAAAAATGTGGATAAAACGACAGGAGGGAAATGAAAAATCGCACAAGTTCACAAATCGCACAAGTTCACAAATCAAGTCCTACAAAATTAAGAATTTTACATTGCCTTCATGGCATTTGGAAGCGGGAAGCACCTCCAAAGATTTTTGTGGAGGTGCTCTTTTATACACCATAGGACAACCCCGAAAATCAAGTTAGTAGGCTAAAATGTAGAATTTGACCCCCCCAAAAAAAAAAATCCCCCTTTTTATTTGCTTATCAAATTTTGTCTGAGCAAAATCATCCTCATTTTATTTTGGAGAGTTAACCCTTGTTTGTTTGTTGTTTTTACACTCTAAATACAACGAAAAAAAGCTCAATATTCTGTAAAAAGGAAACATGCATTTTTGCTGTGTATTTTTCCCTAATATCTGGCATAATGCATGTTTTAAGGGTGAATTTTAACGCCACATTGCGCCAAATTTAAAAAATATTTGGTTTTTTTTACCCAACAAACATGCATGTTCCCATCTTACCCAACATTGGAGAATTCTTATTAGAGTGCATGTGCTTGTCTTTTTTTTCAAAACCAGAATTCCTCTTCGAAAATTGTCCCCAGGCCCTTGGCATTACATAAGTATATTCCAATTCTGCTGATAGTGAACACAGCAACAATCTCAATATTATTATTATTATTTATTTGGCCATAAAAACATACAAAAATTGTACGATGTAATACATAAATACAATTTGAAATTGAATAATTAAATATAGATAAAGTAGAAATGAAAAAGAAAAGAGTAAGAAAACGTTTTTTCCATGGGCCAGGGCTCGCAAAAGTAAAATTCAGTACTATTGCCCAGAGGCATGCGAGCCCTCATGGAAAAACCGTTGAAGGAATATTGCACATTCAATATATAAAATTACACATTATTAAAATTCAAATAAAACACATTGACAAACATTATTCTAAAAAGTATGTACATGTAACGCCAGGCAAGATACAGTAAAAGAAATAAAGACGGGTATTGGGAAGAATTTGAATACCCAATCCGGACTGATTAAGGAATGTTTGTAATGCTTAACATAATAAAGCACAAAAATAACTTTGTGTGAGGTACTAGAGCCCGAAAAGCAACAATGAAATGAAATAAGGAGGAATGCCCTAGACAACAGCAAGAGCATGCCTCCACATTCATATTAATGGCATGTGTACTCGCCAGGCTCCAGCACCTAAATCATAACAATCATAGAGACAACAAATAGTAAAATTAAAGGAAACTCGCCTCCTTTGATAAAGAAAAAGAAGAGAAATTAAGAACTGCATAGTAATAATAATTCAAAAAATATAGTAAAGATATTGATATTCTTAGATTTTTATGTGCCCCCAACAGTTTTGCTAAAGAGGAATAAAAAAAATTAAATAAAAATCTGATGTACCAAATGGATATAACAGATCATACAGCCTCTACTACTTGAGCATTATTCTGAAATATTAATTGAAAAAAAAGAAGATTTAATTATACATTAAATCCTTACTGACAGATAATTGAATCAAATCACAATAAAGGAAACACAATTGTTGGATGCACATCATAGAATGAAATATGCAAAGTACATGTAATTATTTAGGTAATATGGCAGCATATCAAATTACAGGAAAAGTGTAATGGCAAAAATTAATTTAGTATAACTGTTCTGGAGGTAATAAAGGTCCAACTAAATAGAGGAGAAAAGAGGGGGAAGAGATATATGCACTGATATTGCAGCAGACAAAAATAATTCTTAAAGAAATGTTGTTGGAATCATAGCACAAATAATGAGGTGGTAAAAAGAAAGCAAATAAAAAAAATGGAAAGAAAATGGAGGTATTTATGAGGTGGACAAGAGTGCTCCCTTTAAAGAAGAAAGAAATGAAGAGAGGGAAGTTGAAACAGCATTATCTCTTACACTTAGAGGAAGAGTGTCCCAAAGTCTTGGAAGGCGCCTAGAGGGTGAGTAGAAAAAAAAACTGAGTTCTGGAGGGCAGATGACGGAAAGAAAGTGTTTCAGGATGGCGGGGGTTGATATAGATATTTGCACTGAGCTGTTCACAGTTACAAATATAACTATCGTCGTGACATTTGGAAAAAAGTCCAGGAGGAGTAACAAAAATGCATTCATAAGCACGCTCTCTGTCTGTCTGCCCCCTTCTCTCTCTCTCTTTGTCGCTCACATTATGTTCTCTCATCATTTTCTTCTCTTATCGTAGATATTGATGTAGTCCCAATTTAAGTACACATAATGTTGCTTCTTAATGTAACAGGATAAAATGGAAATGAAAGACGTTAAGAATTTATGAGTAAAACACAAGGCCAGACATTCGAATCGATCTCGTATTTGTCTCATTCAAATTTATTCATCCTTTCATAATACCATTCTGACAATCATTGAACAACATTTTTTTTCTTCAAAGCTAGCAGGGAATTGTGGGATATTCTTCAAAATAGATGTATAGTGTTTTACAATCTCTGAAGGTTATTCATGATGAAATGCGTCTCTTTTCCTCAAACAAAAATAAAGATATTTTCTTGTGTAAACATTTCATGCACTTGTGCCTCGTAATTTATATGGCATATTTTTCATACATGATTTATTTCAAGATTGATTACTAAATTGTATGACCAGTTATATTTTGATGGAAATGAACAAAGGTCTACTACAACCGAGAGATGTTTTTCTTTGTTTACATTATCTGCAGTGCTTTTCATGAGATGAAAAGTCAGGGAGCTTTCAAATTCAATATCTACCCATTAACGCTTAAAAGAATAATAAAAATTTCACCACTGTAATAGTTGTCAAAAGGAAAATACAATATGATTAAGAATTGTTTATCTCTTGAATTCGCTGTCTTTATTATAACATTGCGAATCTTTAATGAGGAGGTATCTTTAATTATGGTAAATACTGTGTTGGCACACCAAAATTTGATTGTACCTGTTAAATTCAACTTCCAACACAGATCAAAAGTAAAAATTTCTGTCTGACTTTGGCTATATTATTTATGAAGAATTTTTTCTGATCTATGTATAACAACTCTAAATTTACGAGTAATAGGGCCTACTGAAATTTTAAACCAAAAATAAAAACACTAATCAGTTCTCACATACGAACAATGCTTTATAAATAGTCTGTATACGTATGGAACATTTTTTGTTATAATTTTGTATAGGGCTAATACAAGTGCTTTTTAAAAGGCATGTTTTAACACAGATTTGAATATGTTGAAGTCAGATAGATTTCAATACAATTCCTGATGCATGAGCTTAAATATCACAGTAACTTAGACAAAATGCAAATTGTGTCTAAAAAATGTCATTTTACATTTAATGTAACGTTATATATATAGATAGTATCGATTAAAGATCCTCAAAAAAAAAAAAAAAAAAAGGTTAATTGCTTTATCAACATGATGTGATTTTCTTATTAATCTTATTAATATACATATACTGTATACCATTCATGCAAATAGATGGAAGCATACATGCATACATCTACAACGGCATTAATTTGCCTTTGTGAATCCCCTCATATAACATATATACTTTGAAACGGAGAAAAGATAACCCTTCTCGAAATTGATTAGATTCCAGAAGATGAAATATCTTTTGGGTTAAACTTGAGAATTATGCCGCTTCAAAACTTCAGGAATACAAAATAAATGCTCGGAATCCCACAAACTTTTCAGAATTTGTATATTCTAAGAGGAAATTCAAAAGAGTCATTGAGCAAAAGATAGGATGAATTTATTAGTCTCTGCGAAAATATGAATTCAAAGAAACACTTTACACTCATAAGCATCTCAGTACTACTGATGAAACATACTCTAATGTACCGCAGTTTTTGTAGACCTATATTCTGTAGAAACTGATTGGGGTAACATCAGACAGTTACTAAGAATGTCACTGGAACTCATTTTTAATGGCATGGTCGTTTCATATTCTATGGATAAACATTCGTGCAGAAAAGAAATGGACTGAGAATCAAAAAGGTTTGATAGAGATAGAGCAACATCAAACTGTTTCCTTCGAACCAAGTTCGAAGCCACCAGCAGAAACTATAATGTCAGGCATGTCAGGCATGTGCTTATTCCTTGCAAATGGGTGGACCAAAGAATCCGACATGACTCCATACCAACAGGTCATGCAGAAAGTCAAATGAAATAAGCCGTTCTGCTGATTAGTTTTAGCTCCACCTCGGTCGGATAATTTTTAGTCCATAAGGTAAGAATTCTATAAGCGGTTTTCGAAAAGAAATAGCTATATATATATTTTTTTAATATGACATAAATTTACTCGACTGTCAATGTACATTTATGCGAACTTACCTGACTTATGAAATTATTAACAACACTATTCTAAAAACCGCATTTTAAATGATATTTTGTCGGAAGCAATTGAAAAGGTGTTAAAATCAGGTTTCTATAAAGGTCAAAATCTTACGGAAAAGTGTCAAAATCTGGTTTCTAAAAGGTCAAGATATTTCTCCACTAAGTAAAGGTGACTTGATATAATCCCGCTAATAGTGGCTTGGAAAATGAGGTTTTATCAAGTACTCAAATTCCAGTTTGTTAATACAAGATGAAATATTGATAGAAATATTTATTTACAAAATCACTTTTAGGTTTTCCCTGTGAAACTGGCGGTTTTGAACGGTGGATATCAAACATTACAGCCGTCTTGTGAGAACAAAAGAAGGCATGATATTATCATATTTTGATCTTGTCAACTGCTCTTCTTCTTTTTCTTTTTCTTCGTGTTTTGGTGGAAGAGGGAAGAGGACGAATCCTGTCATCTCTCCTCCAAGGTCTTTACAAATTGTCTTCTTAAGCTACGTTCAAACTGATATTTAGTTCAGTGTATTTTTTTTTCTTTTCAACCATACTTCCGTTTCGTGTATTATTGTGTCCCTTAATCATACCTCAGTCACCGTGGTCACATTTGCTCTACGGCGGCTGTACGGCGAGTCGATAACAGCAGTTTTAACCTTTTTTTTACCAGTATACGGTGGTAGTAGCGTACTGTGGGTCACGACATAAGGGGGGGGGCACCAGCAAAAAAATGTATCACTTAGGGCGACCGCACACCTTACGATTGGTCTGCGACCCGATTTCAGAATAAAATGTAGTAGAATTTGATGCTAATATTGAGACTTGGAATATCTTACTGCGTCATGTTCTTAATCATCATACGAATACCTGTGTTCAATCTGTGACTGTGCTATCTTCCTTCTTAGAATAAAAGCGAATTTAATATCTAGTCGTAATGACGTCATAGCAGTCGTACGATTGCCTACGATTTTAAACTAATTTGGCCTTTATTCTAAAATAAAGGTTTGTAATCTTTCAAAATGGTTATATTAGTTTTCTTTCAATCAATTATAACCTCGACTAAAATGATATGTTCCATTCACTTTTTTCAGAAAATGAGCAAAATGCGATTTGTTCCAAAATCGGATCGCGAACAGTCGTAAGGTGTGCGGTGGTCTTTAGTGGGCGCATAAAGCGCGCTCAATTATTCTGACCTACATTTTGGGGACTGTGCTATTTGCCACCCCCAATAAAGCGCGACGATAAATTTGGACATTTTTTCTGAAACATACATCAAAGCCACTTTCATCGAATGAAATGGTGAAATAACGTAATTTTATTCCTAGGGTTTAATCCTTCAGGCGATGAAATATTCCATGAATCAGTCAAGGGCTTTTAAAGATGCTGCTATGGTCAAAATTACAAGATCATTTCATGATCGCACGCGACTTTGCAATTAAGTTAAATAGGATTTAATTTAATCCTATTTGAAAAAGGATGGACATTGATAGCGTGTCCATTATCTATGACCAAGGAGCTTCCAACATCGATTGTGTCCTGTTGGGCAGGAGCAGCGCTACGTGGCTTACGGGGGGGGGGGGGCGGCGCCCAATGTGATTCGACGAGTAGTGACGCAAAATATAACAGATTGATAGAAGAAAATGGGAAGAGGAAGGAAAAAGAAGAAGAGTATTTAAAAGAGATGTGTCATGCAATTATACTAACCCATATTATTCAACTTAGGAAATAAAATTTTAGGTCGCCCCCGGCCCCCTGAAGATCATAATTGCCTGGCATACTACTCTACTCAATCCACCTATGGCCAAAAATGACCAAAGAGTTCATATTACTAGCAAGATTTTTAAAAGGACAATGCTTTGAGGATGCATGCTTTTAAGTCGCATTAAAATGGATTGTGGTGACCGTGATACCAATGCTATCCTCATCATCGGGTAACTTGAAAGCTTGCTAATATCCGATGTTAAATGGTTATTGCTAACACGAGCTTCCCTAACGCTGACCCAAGCACGTAAGCCTACTCTTGTTACCAATAATGTCTCCTACTTTTTTCCCATTTGAAGTGAAATGCTAAATTGACATATTTTACAAGATACAAGATATCTTTTTTTGTCTTCTCAAACATGATGATTACAAAGAAATTTATTTTCCACTGGTATAATTTAAGTAAGATAATGGACATGCATAAACAAAACAAAGAAACAAACTCGGGTATCAAGCAGATACAATAAAACATTTACAAAAGTTTGAGCCGTCCAGAATATTATTATAATAATTATTATTTGAATATTAATAATGATAATTCATAATAATAATAATAATGATAATAGCAATAATAATGATATTAATAAATATCATAACTAGTTGACTACGATTATCATGAAACTTTCCCGGATATCAGTACATAAGTGTCATCATTACGCTGAAAACAGAAGTTTGATTAGCGTTGAGCTTGTGAATTGAATTTTATGAATAGAGTCGGGTAGAAATAAAGTTATAAAACTGGAAAGGCGGAGTGGAGTGAGACGAAGTCTTATGCCAGAACGATTGAATGAGTATTGATGATTGAGGGGATGTGAAGTGTCTTTTATGATTGAGCTGACTTTTCCTGTGATTTGATCGGTACAGTGGGATTCGATGGAGGCCAAATCTTCCCCTACTATTTTTGCGCTATTTTACGGGGCCTTTCCATTTTCATCATGTCTTCTTTTGAGAGACTGATAAAGCAACACTTTGAAAAGAAGGGCACTTTAAATGACTGAATCATAGAACAGAGTCAATTCCGTGTTTTCTACGTTGAAGGATGTTAATTTCTCTTATAATTTCAGTTAACTTTGTCGGACTCGGAGCAGAACGATACTACGACATTACGACACTACGAGATCCCGCATATTATATAGTTTTTTTTTATAAGGATTCATTAATACGAATTTTACTGCTCTGTTATTGTTTAATAACAACTGGGTCGTATTTCGTCAATTTGATCTTTGTAAAAATTTAATATAGGCCTTTAATGACACAGTGCCATCAATTGGTAGGCTCATGTTCTACGAACTGTTCTTCGAGATCACAGTGAGTTTATTGCAATATAGGCCTGTGTGCAGCTGCGTACCGTGGGTCATAGCATAGGAGGGGGGGGGGGGGGGTTGCAAAAATCTGAGTCACTCAGCAAGCACGCTCATTTGCCAGGTATATATAGGCCTACTGACATGACTGACGATATCGCTGATAAAATAACGCGAGCGTGAAGCGCAAACTGATTTTTTTTATATTCAGACCTAAAAAAGAGAAAAAGCAGACTAATTTTTTGCAATCATGATATATACGTGTATCACAAAACAAACAGTGCGAGCGCGAAGCGCGAGCTGAAATTTTTGTATATTTTGACCCCAAACAAGGACATTTATGGTTTATTCTAATATAAGAATTCACGAAGAGCATACTATCTCAACATAGTCATCTAATGCGAGCTCCAAGCTTAGCGCTGGCAAATTCTTTTTAGAACAGGCGCATAGCCGAGGGGCAGTCGCCCCCAAGAAACATCCCCTAAAAAGAAAAAAAAAGAAGGGAAAAGAGAGGAGAAAAGGAAAAGCGAAGGAAGGAAAGGGAAGAAAGATATCTTTGTGGGTTTTTCTTTTTATTCTTTAACTTTTTTTCTCAAAAGAAGTAGTACTTTAACGAAACTACTTCACCCTCGCTCTAAATTTTTATGTGTAAATCTTGCTTCTGCGCTTTGCGCGGTTAAATGACAATATTGAAGTTCTCTTTTTTCCCCTCACCCTTTCTCTAATCCTGTTTTTTCTACCTCAGATATAGGACTTGTGTGAGGCCTAAGTTTTGGCCGAAGCATATGAAGTTATCTTTTTTTTTCAAATTGATCACGCAGCACTTCCGCGCTTCTGATCGTGCCGGCCCCGGGCGGGTAAAATCTTTCTTTAAAAAAAATAAATTTCCGCCGTTACCCCCGCTTGTCAGCTCATTACTAAGCAACCATGATTTTTTTGGCGGGGGCAAACAGTTTCCTCAATTAAAAAGAGGAAGATGTAAAATTCGTGTCTTATTAAATAAAACAAGGACAATATTAGATTCTTTGAAACTTTATGTCGTTTCCCCGCACATAAATCTACCGTCTTATTTTGCGCCCTCAGTTTGAAAGTTTGAATGACACTTCAGTTTTTTATCGTTCAAAGTGAAGTGCTTCAGGAAGAGTCGAAGAAAATTAGTCGAATATAGGAGCGCCTTGAGCACCTAACAAGGTGGATATGTGCGCAATATAAATACCCTATATTATTATTATTATTATTATTATTATACACCACATTTTTTCATACAATTTCAATAAAGCATACAAATTTTTATATTTTGCTCTCTATTTTCCTTGTGATGCGGTTCAATAATCTTATAAAATCAATTGAATAAGAGCAGATGGGGTATTAGATATATCTGCATTTGATGAAACGTCCGCCCTTTGAAATTTCAGTGTTCCATTGCTCCGCGCGGGGAGGAATATTTTCCTCGCAGTATATGCCCATCTTCTCTGTTTTGCAAGTTAAAGATATGCACTGTCGCTAAATTGTTTGTAATAAAATCTGAAGCATTTTATATAACTTAGAGAATACCCTTTTCTTTAAAAAAAATGATTAGGGTTCAGGTTCCGCGCTTCGCGTGGTGTAATTATTTTGATTTCCTCCATTTTTATCCCTTTTTTGTGCGTTCACAATCACTTGTGAAAACAAAGTTCAAAATCACAATAAGATCAACTGAATTGGAGCTGATATAGGTACTATAGAGACAAGAGAGACGGCTCCTTTTCATCTTAATTCATGAAACGTCGAAAGATTCGCGCTTCACGCGGAAAGGGAGAACCCCCCTCCCCCTCTCCATTCTCTCCCCGCTATGTAAGCAATGTTGAGTGTTGGCACACTTCGCGTGCATTTACCGCCCCTCCAAAATGAAATCCTGGCTATGCAGTTGTTTTAGAATTTCACCTTAACTCATAAAGTACTTTTTGTAGTTTTTGTAATCATGAACATGATACGTATCTCACCAATCAAACATTGCGAGCGCGAAGCGCGAGTTGATTTTTTTATAATTCAGATCTGAAGAGGGGCGTTCTAAGGCTTGTTTTTTAGGAATTCATTCAGACTATACGTATTTCATTAACCTAACGGTGCGAGCGCGAAGCACGAGTTAAGAATTGTTGATATTCAGACAAGAAAAAGGGATATGTTCAGGACTGCTTTTAAGGAATTCATGAAGAGCAGACATATCTCACTAATACACTAATGCCAACATAAGCACGAATTGGAAAAGTTTTTCAGACCTTAAAATGGGGCAATCACATTTTAAAGTGATGAAAAATCATATATTACTACATTAAGTAATAAACACTCGAAGAGCGAGGATATTGAAAACGGGATGTTTTAGTTCCATTTAATTCCCTTGAATAGCAGGGGCGGATCCAGGATTTTGAAATAGGGGGGCGCCAGCGACGAGGGAGCGGCGCGAGCGAGCGGGGGGAGGGTGTGGGAGGGGGATACCCCCCTCCCACGGCAAGGACTTTTTCAAAAAATCATGTCCAAAAGTCGTATTTTGAGAGCACCTTTAGAAGAAAAATGCACACTTAAATCACTGTAACTTCATGAATAAAAGACACATACTGACTCATTTAGGAGCTGGTTTCCAGTCACACACCGTATAAGCGGTCATTCAAAACATACCTTGGCAAAGGCTCTTCACTTGCTTGCATCGTGTGATTGAAACGTCAAATTTAAATGATACGAAACTGAGACTTGTAATCGATAAGTTCCGAATAATCCATTCTGTTTATTGTCATTTGTGTATTTACATTGTGTGTTTCAAACGAGAATTGTTTAGTCGTATGGCAACATGCATAAAATTTGGTTCTTTTTTCCCCAAAATGCACAGTAAATTGTTACAAACTACAGAAAAAAAACGACATCATCTTCTGGTAATCAACCTTTTCCCTCGTATTATTTTCAAATCATCTTCAATAATCCAGTCATTCTGCACAACCTCAAAGTAATATAATGCTTCTTAAGGGGATTCTCATCATTTTTATTGTTTACGTTTTCGATTTTGCTGGCAATTTTTTTTAAAAGATATATTGTAATCAGCAAACCTATAGATTATCAAACATTAAAAATGGGGTAAGGGGGGGGGGTTAATGTCACAATTTCTACTTTTTAACAATACACAATGTGTCCTCGGGACGTTTTTCCCCAGCACGAAAGTATTTTCATTCTCCCCCCAACCCCCACCCCCCCCCCCCCGTCACATAAAATCTTCGCTCCTTACGCTAACATATAGCTGCCTATACACAGCAAACGCGGAGTGGGGTCGACTGGTGATTGAGAATATACAATTTTGCTCCTTGATAATTCGTTGGAATGATTGCTTCGGCGAACTTAGTTGGGGCGCCCTGGATAATATGCCTCTGAATCTACCAGAAAGTGTAAAAGTTAGTTTACATTAAATACAAATATGTCTGACCTATACATTTCAGTGAAAACGTACATGACCAAGGCAGAATGATAATGCTGCGCACGTGGCGCCCGAAATAGGGCTTCATCTTTGAGTGAAGAATAATCTCGGGGATAGACATTATCATTCGCATCGTTGACACTTTCTCTCGCGATCTGTTACTTACAATTTACATGTATTTGCCATAAAGACGGATAAACGCATGTTACAAAAAACACAAAATTTCGGGAAAAAATGATATCCAATCCAACATCTTCACACTGGTCACTGCACTGCAACTCCCGATTACAAGTGGTGCAACTTTCCAACCAATCGACTTGCGCGCCCTGGAATTCCGGAATTTACATATTGCAATACAGTATGACAGAGGTGCATTTGTGCGAACACAAAGGCCATGAGCGTAAGTTAAAATATAGTTTTGACTAGATCTAGCCCTTGAAATTGACTACATTGTACCAATCCAGTAAATATAACCATCCAAAAAAAATAAAAATAAAAAAAAAATCCGGCGAAAATAGGGGGGGGGGGCGCGCCCGGGGCGCCCCCCTCTGGATCCGCCACTGAATAGGATTATTCATCTCATTAAACTGACCATGAGAGCACAAGGAGCGATGAACACATAGGCCCTAAGCAAGCTATATTTCGTGATATAAAGAAAACCCTTATGTAATATAATATTATATATACATACTATTATATAACATATAATATAGTATGATATAAAATAATTTCTTCCTCCACCACGTTTTTCTTTCTTTCGCCCTCTTTTTCTCCTTTTCCCGTTTTTTTTTTTTTTTTTGGCCACTGTATGTATGTTATATTGATAGTCTAAATAAACTTTTTATACAAACATAATGTGAGTTTCGACCGAAAACAGGAGAGAGGGTGTTGATTAGGTAAACTTGTTAAATGTATCCCTACAAGAGTTAGGTAGATCTTACCCCTTTATTTTAAACGGCTAACAACTCTTGTTTACCAGCATTGGTTCAAAACTTGCGGATATCGGTGCTGGTGTGTGTGTTCTTTTTAAGCTAAGTTATAAATACGCAAATTAAGAATAGCACAAATATTTCATTTTAAAATATTTTTATCTTCAATTTGCAAATTCATATCAGTTTTATAATCTCATCTTTCACAAATGCATATTCTGGTATTAGCAGTTACTGTTATCTGACCTTGCAGCGTATCAAAATATTGAAAAACACATATTTGCTTTATATTTACAAAAACTCTCCCAGCAAAAAAGGTGAGCTATTTGACGATGGAGATTTTTCAGAGGTGGCATTGACCACCTAAATTATAAAGAAAGAAGTCATGTTTTTTTCGTCCATTTTAATTTTTTGTAAATTCTGCTTCCGCCACTGGATCTTTCATTTTGTATTTCTTCCCGAGCAAAATCCAGCTAAATGAACATACGATCCCCCACCATTTTTAATACTTTTCCGTAAAAGGATTTTTCCTGTACCTTAGAAAGCATAGTCACTAAACACTATTCCCCAAAATGATCAATCAAAGGGCACTCCCATTCCAGTAGCACTTTCCGTTAAAAAAATATGAAAGCAATAAAAGAAGAAAAAAAGGAAGAAAATGGGCATCTAAATTCTATCAGTAGGCACTCTCTTTCCTCTCTCGCATGCTGATCTAAAGAAATAATCAAAATGTCTGTATTCATATCAATTTTGATTGAATAATAATGAATCAATAATGAATGAGCTGCAAACTTAACGATGAATTCTATTAACCCATATTCTTAAGTAATTTTAGAATCCAGTTTGATATACATCAATAATGAATTAAATAACAACAAAGAACTTTTTAAAACGACATGATTTCAAAGGCGAATATGAAGAAATATAGGAAATTAATATCACTTTTCAATTAAAATTGGATGGTATGGTTTCTCCAGTTACAATTCATTTCAGTTGAAAAACTCTGGTCTAAAATGAATGATTTAAAAATCGATTGCATCGTTGCTGCTAAACGTATGTTGTTGGATTTTTAAGGTAACTTTGAAATGTTCATTTGAACCATTTCTTTATATCTTTTTTCATACGGTTTGCACTTTACAATTGATTGCATAAGATGCAGTGGATATGGTAAATGGAAGGTTAGATTTAAGTGCTTTTGTATAAGTCGAGCAATACACAATAATGAACCGGAAAGGGAAAAAGGAGGAGGCCCTTTATCCACGTTTTATACTTTTCTAAATTCTTATGATATTTTATGAAAATCGTTCTAACGTTGGAATACGTCACAAATACTATACTCATATTATGATATTTTATTCGTGGTAGTGCATTACACGCGCAACTAGAGAATAATCTTTGTCTTAAATAAAAGCGACTTTCGACCATTGCAGCATCTAAATGTATAGGCAACACTCATTATACTCTGGCTTGATAATAGTTCTGACAAGTTATTGCCTTTAAATATAAGGCGCGATAGCTCAGTCGGTAGAGCGGGGGATTCGTATTCCGGTAACCCGGGTTCGATTCCCACTTGGTGCGCTAGTGCCCTTTGGTAAGGCATTAATACTCAGTACCAGGTCCTTCGGAGGGGACCTTAAGCCGTCGGTCCTCTGGTTGCTTGCTTAAAAGCATTCATGCTTTCTTAGCAATCAGGTAAAAAAATCACCATCACCAAATTAACCACAGTAATAAGCGACGGAGAGTAAATGGATATTGATGATGAATGAGATGCTTCATGTGACAACTATAGTTTGTACGTTCTTTTCATTTTATATTGTTGTCATACTTTGGTATCACTTTGAATTAATTGAGCGTATAATTCCTCTAATTCCCCCTAAAACTTCTCTTCCATTTCGGTTGTATTAAGAAAAAAAAATCATCAATCTTACTATGCTTATAGCGTGGTATACCATGCTTATAACATCTTAAAGCTATTGATTAACTCGTCTCGATATTAACCTGTCACTCTCTCTCTCTTTCTTGCTCTGTCAATCTATCACGCTCTCTCTCTGTTTATTTTCTCACACACACACACACCCAAACGCACATTCTCACGGGCAAGTACTGATAGACTTTATAATACACTGTATAAACGCTGTTTAGAATCTTAAGCAGGTTGTTTAAGCCCGTCACTCTATTGTTTAATTTTTATTCGAAGCCAACCATATTTTCACAATTTTGAGTACATTTTTACCAGGTACAAAAAGAATATTGCAAACTAGAACATGACTAAAAGCCGACCTACTTTTCATTTTGGAGTACCGAGTCATAAACACCTCGATCAAAATCACACAAAGTCGATACTTTTTTCTTAATTCCTTAAATCGCGTATATTACATTCTCTGTGTACCTTATTTAGTTTTCAATACTTCTAATAATATGCATGTCATTCTGTTCTATACTGATATTAGAATCAGGGCGTTGTGACTGCAGTAGTGAGTATATGACGACCATAGTTTCACCCGGCTTTCCCGATCATTATCCCTCTCTAACACACAAGGAATGGACTGTGGATGTACCTAAATTTTACAAGGTTTGTTACAGAATAATAAAATATATTTTCTTTCTCCTTCCCCTTTTATTCATTATCCCTTCATAAAGTTCACGAATCTTTGCCGCCTGTCATTGTATTTTCCTGTGAATTTGGAGGTCAGTTGATATCCAATTGTCTTTATTCTGGGTGATTTCAAGTTTAGCTAGTGTTGAGCTTATTGTATTCTGTGTTAGGTCAATGTTTTTTCCATTCAATTCAATTCGTAATTTATTTCAATCAATCAATCATAAAAATACAGGTACATGTACAAAGTAGGTAAAAACATGGGATTGGGAGCCCCTAGAAGTTTTCATTAAAACAACTTGTGGGTGGGGCACCACCATGTTACAATCAAATACAATTAATATAATGCATACATAAAGAGTGAAAAACAAAAAACATTGAAATACAATTTAAAAAAAAGAAAGAAAGAAACAATGGGCTAACATAGGGGAAATAAACAAACAAGAAAAACTAGGAGTAATAATTTTAAATCATAGTGACCTACAGTGAGCTATTGGGAGGAGTTTTTATACTGAGCAAAAAATTCAACTTTCAAGAGTTTTTTAAACTTATTTAGGGTTTTACTTTGTTTAATATCATTATTTAAATCATTCCACAGCTTAATTCCTCTACAACGTAGAGAGTTTTGGGTAATTTTGGTTTTGGAAGATATTGGTGAAGATCTGCTGAATGACGCGTAAAGTATGAATGGAAAGAGGCATTTGTGTTAAAGAGATTATTAAAAATATTTGGCAAGAGATTTGAATGGTAATTGTACATAAATATATAAGTATACATAAGAACCAAGTCAGAAATTTTCAATATTTTACAATCAAGAAATAACTTGTTTGTGTGACTATTGAAATGAGCATTACAAACTGTTCTGATTAACCTTTTTTGAATAAGAAATAATCTATGTAAATGTGTTTTGAATCCATTCCCCCATAG
This sequence comes from Lytechinus variegatus, assembly GCF_018143015.1. Classification (NCBI taxonomy): domain Eukaryota; kingdom Metazoa; phylum Echinodermata; class Echinoidea; order Temnopleuroida; family Toxopneustidae; genus Lytechinus; species Lytechinus variegatus. Next base: position 91,649,999 of record NC_054740.1, on the reverse strand, counting down.
CATACAGCAATAAGTGAGATGTGGTAAAACCAAAGTATTATAAAGTGAAATTAAGACATGTCTGGGTAAAATAAAATTGAGTTTGCGGAGGACACCAGTACTTTTTGATAAACGAGTGCATAATTCATCAATATAAGGTTTCCAGGATAGAAATTCATTGATCTTGATACCTAAAAAATTTATATTTGATACCTGGGAAATAATCTTGCCATCCATAATAACTGGAGGAATGTCATTACCAATTTTTTTAGTTTGTGTTTTAAATAGTACAAATTTAGTTTTTTCAAGGTTCAGTGACAGTTTATTGCATTGAAGCCAGACAACGACTTTACGAAGTTCAATATTTATGGTCTTAATGAGAGGAATAATATTTTTTGAGAAAGAGTAATACTGGTATCATCAGCAAAGAGTATGAAATTAAGAATTGAGGAACAATTAACGAGGTCATTGATATACAGAAGGAAAAGCAAGGGGCCGAGGACGGACCCTTGCGGAACGCCGTGTGATACATGACTGAAAGTTGACTTGACACCGTTGACCACAACATACTGCATGCGATTCGATAAATAATTGTCAAACCAATCAAGAGCGAGACCTCTTATCCCATAATGTTTCATTTGTTTAAGAAGTATGTCATGGTCAACGGTGTCAAATGCTTTCGAGAGATCCAAATATATACCAATGGTGAGATTACCCTTATCTACTTCTTGCATTATACGATCATACATGTGAAATATTGGCATGTACGTTGAATATCTTTTACGAAAACCAAATTGTTGTGAGATTAATATATTGTTATGATTCAAAAAGCTGTACAAACGTTCAAAAACAATTTTTTCTAGTATCTTTGAGAAGATGGGTAAAACAGAAATTGGTCTATAGTTAACAATGTCTTTACGATCACCCTTTTTGAAAATTGGAACAATTTTAGCTATTTTAAATGCATTAGGAACTTCACCATATTCAAGAGACATATTATATATATGGCACAGTGGATGGACACATTGATAAATACATTTTTTCACAGTAGATGGGATAATATCATCAGAGCCACAGGAAAACGTTGATTTCAAGGAGGAGCGGATCCTTCGTATTTCATTTATATTGGTTGGTTTAAAAAACATTGAATGAATATTGTTGTTTCCTAAAAAAGACATGAAATCTGTGTGGGAGTCGGGATGACTTGAGCAAGATTTTTGCCCAAATTTGCAAAATATCTGTTGAAATAATTAGATTTCATTTGATTGGTAAGATTTCATTTGATTGGTAGATTTCATTTGATTGGTAAGATTTCATTTGATTGGTAGATTTCATTTGATTAGTACGAGTATAACGCCAAACATAAAATGAAGATAGCAGTCTTGAAAAGTTAGTCACTGGGCATTGAGCTGTCAATTTGTGATCTAAATCATTGTATAAACTCAGAATAGGTTTTGGTGCTTGGAAACATAATCTAACTTGTGCTTCAACACCAACACCAGAAATGAAATCACCCACTGTATTGCACGAGAATACATTATACTTTTTACTTGTGACTGATGTTGCTACTTCAATTACTTATCCTTCTATTATTCTCCTCCTCCTCCTCCTCCTCCTCCTACTACTACTACTACTACTACCACTACTATTATTACTACTACCACTACTATTATTACTATTGCTACCGCTACCACTACTATTACTACTTCTACTACTACTATACTTTTACTACTACTACTACTCATTCATCTACTACTACTACTACTACTACCACTACTACTACTACTACTACTACTACTACTACTACTACTACTACTACTACTACTACTACTACTACTACTACTACTACTACTACTACTACTACCACTACTACTACTACTACTACTACTACTACTACTATTACTATTACGAATTCTACAGCTACTATTCTTCTATTGTTACTTCTGCTTCTACTACTACTACTACTACTACTACTACTACTACTACTACTACTACTACTACTACTACTACTACTACTACTACTATCATGCCACTCTACTCTTTTACTTCTATTCCCGCTACTACTATTTAAGATATATTTCAGAGATCAAAGTAAGAGTAACATACCCTCTGTGATAGGAGTAAGATTGTAATCGTAAAAATATTAAACTAAATAATTACTGAATAGGAAGGTGCCATAAACCATAGAATAAAGTAAAGACACTGATATGTGATAAAGCATCATTAATATATTGTGTTTATATAGTTTCCTTTCTCTTAAAATGAATATAACCTTATACCCCTCCTCTTTTTTATATTTCTGTTATAGGTCCATATAGTCGTCAATGTTCTCTCGATTGAACGTGTATGGGACACTCTCACATTGATACATATCCCACTTGCTCTCCCACATGATGGTATTGAATTTCTATTGGTCAGTGCTAATGTGACGTCATTGATTTTACCTTCTGGATCGGTAGTGATCGAATTCTGTAGCGATGACCGTGTGGAAGATAATGGTTTTGCGTTTGATTTCCGACTCATGCCAATACGCGGTAAGTATAATGTATGAATTATACCAAAATGAACCATCCGGGGAAGGGGTTCGGGGTTGTATCTTAACATATACAAATGTGTTTGATGACTATTGTTCAAACGTTTAATAATATGCATTCAAAGTAGGAATGCAACAAATACCTTCATAAATTGTACATTGGTGTGCTATTTTAGTCACCTGGTCTATTCAATTTCTTCATCCTGCTATGTATGGCAAGATTACGTAATATCTTGCTTTGAAATCTGCCTCACGTCATAATGAAAGAAATGAAAGCTCATTTGACCAAAATTGTCCATGAGGTAACTACGAACTAGTCTATTGAATTCAACTTTTTCTCGGCGTGGTCTATAAAATAATATTAACTACGTCATGGCTCCTCCACTCAGTTATTTAAGTTGACTGAGATATCATACAATTTGAAATAGTTTCATATTCATTTAGGAAGTCATTTATTTTGATAGTCTTTCGTTCTAAAATATTATGATGATGACTGTTGCATAACGTGTGGAAATATGCACAACAAAAAAAGTAAGTCCCCCCTTAAACAAACATCAATACTTTCCAAACCAATGTGAGTTTTTAATATATTTTTACATGAGCGTGTAGGTAATTTTATAAGCTACCCTCTGAGTAATTGTTATGGACGTATTTTACGTCATGCTTCAGTGAGCACCGTCAGAAAGCAAAAATGTAACTTTTCAAAAGTCACAAGCCAAATATCATGGCTTTGATTCCATTTTATTGGAACTTACTCCACATTCTCATCATGAAAAATAGTCAGAAGGCTTATAAAAGGTACTTTCTAAAAGACGATAAAACTTTTTTGGTTAAATTTCACGGTTGAATAAACAAAAGTCCAAATTTGCTATAATTTGATATTTTACACGTTTGTATCAATACAAATGATGTGATGACAGTTATTTTGGGGAAGAGTTTCTTCAACAGTATTCATCGTTTAACGGTTCAATGAACATTTATTGAAAAACAAATATGATTTTCAAATATCATAGGCAAGTATTGTTTCATTTTGGTAACTGAAAATGATGTTTTCTCAAATTTTTCGTTGTGTTCATGACCAATTAACATGCTTCAATGATTCAAAGGCGTTTAATTAAACATTCACGCTTGAATGAACATGTGGAATGTGATTAGCTCTTTTTTACGTTATTGGAAAAAATGCAATTTGTAACTATGGATATCTGTCACAAACCTCCTTGCATAGTTCATTTGATTTGATTTTTGTGAAAATCCCGATGTTTAATGCATCAGTGAGCACACAATACTCGAAAATTATGCAAATGAGAAGAAAGTTCAAGGCCTTGGCCCCACTCTGTGCCGTATCGAATGGTTATTTTGGTGTGCGCACCTTTTGGATAGTGTTACTCTGAAGCCATGTGCGAAGTTTCATGAAATAACTGTTGGCAGAAGTAACAAAAATCGTCCATGAAACAAACCCTCATTTCAATTTTGACTTCCTCTCTCATGGACTTGTGTACATTATGGGTGCATATGTTTACGAATAAGTAACCCCTTATTTCATATGGTGGAACTTTTTTTCAAGGGTGTCTTGAAAATGTCGTTGGCAGTAATGTTTATCAACCTATGGGCAAAATTCTGTGCAAAACTGAAATCGATTTGTTTATTTATGGATGAGTGGGCACGCATCAAAGTGAGAAAATTGGTATTTTCAACGTCACAGACGCATTTTAAAGGATAATAAAATGATTATAGGGGGCAACTTCTGTTTCAAGTGTTACTTTAATTGGTGTTGTTTTTATCATCCATCATTTCTATCACCACACACTTTGAAACATTTTCATGGTTGAGCGAGCACAAACGAAAATTAGGAATGAATACTCTTTATACTGCATAAATGTATTCTTTCCCTAACAAGTTCTCAGGATCAGTTGAATGTATGGACAAATCAGTGGTGGATCCAGAATTTGAAAATGGGGGAGGGGTCTATAATCGGAGGAGCCACCAACATTTTCAAATTTTAACATGATCTAACAAGTTGTAGGGGATACTACCATAAACCCCTATGAGGATACGTCAAAATTCAGGGGCCGCGGAACGGTTTTCAAAGTGGGAGGGGGGGGGGGAGAGACTGAGCCAAAAGTGAGGGGGGGCTGATCATACAATAAAATCAAAATCGTATGGTAATTTTTACATTTTTGTACCTGCTTTTGGAAAAAACTTGGGGCTGAAGCCCAACCCCCCCCCCCCCGCTTCCGTAGCCCCTGCAATACATTGTGCTCACTCAACCATCAACAAACGATATCAAAATCTGGTCTGAAGTGGTTGAATGATGGATAGTAAAACAGCATGATACCATAAAATTCACATGAAAAAAAACTTTTGCCCAACTTCGTATTTGAACAAACTAATAAACGACTCTTGTGACTTTTATAAGTGGTCATTTTTAATTCAATCTTTAATTACTCATGCATGACTCAACCGATCGATCTAATTTTTCATCAGAAGTTGCTTAATTAGTCCAGAAAACTACCTATGAAATATCATATCTCAAACTAATTCGGTTCAAAAGTTACAGCAATTTGATTTAGGGGACTTACTTTATTGTTGTGTATATAATGTAAATTTCTTAATTTTCTTTGGAACCTCAATGTCTTGCCCTTTTTAGCAACATATTTGAAGGTGGGATTATTATGATTTAAACAGAGGTCGATATCACTGCTTAGACGCGTGCTTTTCAACATTAAAGTTGTAATTTTATAATTCATATTTTTGCAGATGGTAATAACATGTCATGTGAAAAGATAGCTGAGGACACGGAATTCGCTTGCTCATCTGGAATGCAATTCGTCGACATCATCGCAAGGTGTGATGGGAAGGTTGACTGTCATGATGTTTCAGACGAAGTCGGCTGTGGAAGTGAGTATAAGTTAATAGAAATTGTGCAAACATCTGATAAGTCGGTGCAATTTTTCATTTGTTGTTATTTCCTGTTTTCATTGTGTATGTCTATCCGCCCTTTACCCGATAAAAAAAATCGCAATTTGAAAGATGATTCCAGTGAAAAATAAGGTTAATGACGAATATTTAGCACGTGTGATACCAAATTAGAACATTATTAGAATCACGAACGCTAATCACAGTCACCACAGTCATGATTACAAGAGCAATCATCTTTACAATGATGATTAGAGATGTGAAAAGCGAAGTTTATAACGCGCTTTTCCTACATGGCCCAAAGCCCTCACAATTTCAGTTAACATATTTATACAAACAAAAATCAAAATGACATATTAAATTAAGGCAGTTGCCTCGAACAAAAGAGGACTTCTTAAAACGAATCACAGAACAATGCTAAAAGTAAGGAAGATTATTGGGGGATGTGAAAGTAGTCAGGGGCTTTGTTCGACCCTTTCGGACGTTGGCGGCAAATCCATCGAAAATTTCAAAGTCTGCATGTAATTTTGGTTTTAATAATAAAGAATATAATTATGCTGTAATTGCATCTCGTTCATTATTTAGGAATTCGATTACATGTTACTTTGTTGCATCTGATTCAGTAATGAATCATTTTCTATTAGAATATCAGAGGAAGATAACCATGTATAATATAAATGATGATCATGGTAATTGCGGTAATGGTGCAGATGTTTATTTTAATTTTGATGGTGATGATGATGACGATTGCGACGATGATAATAGTATTGGTGGGATAGTGGTGTTGGTGATGATGTTGGTGGTGGTGGTGGTGGTGACGATGGTGGCGGTGAAGCCGTTGGCGGTGATGGTGAACATGATGATAAAGACATAGAGATATTTTTATTCATTTTACTTGGGTGTATATCTGTCGGAAAGAACTATTTACATAGAGACATCATCATCTGACGTCACGATCCAAAATATATAACTCACACCACTATAACTTTACAAAACCCGCTGTCATCTTGATTACAGGTTAATGTCACAATGCCCTAGCCTTATTTGGTCACATGATCTGAGCTTTGATAAGTCATTGTACATTATTGTACACTGTTAAAAAAATTGTTATTATAAAATAAGAAATTCATGTCGCAGAGTCTTGAGAACACCTATAATCTTACTGCACTGTGTAATCTTACATGTATTTGTGTGAAATTACAGAAAATTTGTATTCGGTGTACGTAACCTTACAAATTGATCGTAATAAAACTGTTTCACCCTTTTTAAAATAGACATGTTCTGTAAAATTGTAGAATATCTTTTTTGTTGTAACAATTTACAGAATGATTTGGTTATTTCTTTACTGTAAACTCTGTTTTTTCTGTAAAATCTTCTGGGTTTTTTTTCTAGCAGTGTAGATAGCTTTCACTATAAGAATATAGTGATACGCGCTATATAAGAAAATGTTATTATTATTATTATCGTGTAATTCATGTATATTGACGTTTTGCTATGACCACTTTATGCAGGTTGTCCATTGAATGGCTACCAGTGTAAAGGGAGTGATATCTGTCTCCTGATGGAGTTCCTGTGTGATGGTTGGTCTGATTGTCCTCTAGGAGATGATGAACACAATTGTAAGGAAATACGAGACTTCATTTCTTTTCCTCAGTTCCCAAAAGTGGTGATACCTAATGTCATTAATCAAGTTATGTTAATATAAGTTGCGATGTTCCATCGGTTATATGTATAATATACTCCCGACTTGTGTATTCGTGTGTGTGTGGGTGGGTGTGTGTGTGTGTGAGAGAGAGAGAGTGTGTGTGTGTTTTAAATAGAGAGTTCGTGTGTGAGCGGCGTGCGCAATTCAGTTTTTAGGGAGAGGAGAGGTGCGCTGTGTGCGGGTGTGTGGGTGTCTGTAGAGGGTGTGTGTGTGCGTGTGTTTTTCCGTTGGTCTATCTCTATACCTCTCAAATTTTAGGTTCTTTTTTTTAGGGATAAGTACGTGATTTATGTGAGGTTGCGGGTAGGTGCGCGTTAATACATGAGCAGGTGTATGAGGCCTATGTGTGGGTAAGCAAATTTGTGTGTGTTAACGTGTGATTCCCGATTATGAATAATTCGAAAACAAATAGTAATTGTAATAGCTGCCTAATATTGTTGTTTGAAAACTAAAACCATTCATATTTTTATGATACGAGGTTCCCTTCAATGTCCCACCGGATACACGTGTGGTCACTCACCATATCATATCAAGTATGAACCGAGACACGACTGTGGACCATCAGACTGGTTACCTTTCTGGGTTAATGCTTCAAGTGCCTGGAGAACAGACTACGGTAACATCACCGCTAAACTTGCAACTATTCTGTGAGTATTTGTGAGCTACAATTCTCAACTTGCTCATTTTTGTCTCACCTGCAAAGCAGAGTGAGACTATAGGCGCCGGCGGCGACGGCGGCGTCAACATCAAATCATAACCTGAGGTTAAGTTTTTGAAATGTCATCATAACCTAGAAAATATATGGACCTAGTTCATGAAACTTGGACATAATAGTAATCAAGCATCACTGAACATTTTGTGCAAGTTTCAGGTCTCATGATTAAGGTCAAAGGTCATTTAGGGTCAATGAACTTTGGCCGAATTGGGGGTATCTGTTGAATTACCATCATAACTTTGAAAGTTTATTGGTCTAGTTCGTTAAACTTGGACATTAGAGTAATCAATTATCACTGAACATCCTGTGCGCATTTCAGGTCACATGACCAAGGTCAAAGGTCATGTAAGGTCAGTGAACTTTGGCCATGTTGGGTGTTTTTTGTTGAATAACCATCATATCTCTGTAAGTTTATTGGTCTAGTTCATAAAAAGTGGACATAAGAGTAACCATGTATCACTGAACATCTTGTGCGAGTTAGAGTAGTTTTCAAAGTCAGCACTGCTGCTATATTGAACTGTGTGATGCAGGTGAGACGGCCAGAGGCATTCCACTTGTTACTTTATCCAGCGTGTACATTTCTTTCTTCTCAGTTACTGATTGTTTCCTATACAGTGCGTATCAAAAAAAAGTTTACACCTAGAAAAAATCCTGTAAAATAATCATTTGTAATATCCTGAGTATTTTTCCACATTTTAACATTGGTACAGATCCATTTAAGCAAATGACGATATAACTGTCAAAAAATATTTCCGCTCGAGTGAGCACCACTAACTTTTGAAAAGTTAGTGAAAAATAATTTGCGCAGAAGTTTGACATAATTATGTGAATAAAAGTAGACCTTAATCATGAAGAATGCGTGGAATTTAGCTAGTAAAATTGATTTTAAGATATGTTTTACCCTTTTTTAACTGTTTCCTTGCTCCAAAAAACTTCAAAGAGTGCATAGCGCCCCACCCCACTTTCCCCACACACGGAGGCCATCGTGACGATATTTTTTTTACAATGAGCTGTAATTTACATGGAATGGCTTAGACTTTATCTTCGTTTGTTTACTTATTGTCAAGCTTGGGAAAAGTGTGGAGAAACAATTATTAAATGAAAAATGAAATGTAAACCTACTTTAAATGATAAAAACTTTGTGAAAAATGCTGGAGATTTCTGATATAAACTTTGTTCAGATTCAGTTATGTCATCAAATCCAGCTGGCACAAAAAGGGTAGAGGTTGTGCTTACTAAGTGTTAGAATTTCAGTTTGGGTGGCAAATTTGTTACAAAATGCTTTAATGTATTCATATTATTTCAAATGACTAAAACTGCAAGGGAAATGTTTCGCAGGGTAAGTTTGATTTCGCCCTTTCTCCTTGACACAGCGTGAAAACAGCATTTCTGCGCAAACAGATTTGTGCGAGCTTTACAAAATTGGACAGTGCTCACTCAAGTGTAACATTCTCTCAAAATTTTTACTTTCATTGGATAGATGAGACCCGAACCCAAAATTATATGTGAAAAATTACCCACATATTGTATATGTTTTAAATCCCATGGCTTTTTCAAAGTGTAAACTTTTTTTGATACGCACTGTATATCCATCATTATAGAAGTTGTAATGGGTTTTAGAAGATAAATTGAGTTATTATTTTGTTTGTTTCAATTGTAGCAACCTTCGGGAAATTTATCATGAAACGTTGGAAGTTGGAACATTTGTCGATCTTCCTAATCTTAGCTTGCTGTAAGTTACCTGTTCTTACCTTAATTTATCACTATACTACAGTGCGTTTCAGAAAAAAGGGTAATCCAAATCTAGAGGGCTGATTTTCGGATCATATTTAATTTTGTGACATTATTCTGCATGGATATAAATGAGAAACTCGTCAGCTTTCCATTGATATCGTATTTGTACCATTTGTGCTACGCATGACCAAATCAATCGCTGTTGAAGACAACAGGTGCAGAGACCACTTTTTCCAAGTTTTGGTAAAGAGGGTAAAACGTGCACTTGATAGAATATGTTTTCCAAAGTAATTCTTGGAATGAAGTGTTACTGGAGGCATTTCTCTGAAATGATGATTGAAAATTTAAAGTCTTATCATGGACCGGGTCTTATTGACCCAAACCTTCAACATATCTCCTCTCCTTTGAAAGCATAGCCAGAAGCGTGGAAGGATATTTTGGACAGCTCGTCTCACCAGTGGCAATGCCGGATTATTGTGCAAAGTATCCACCACATCAGAAATTCGGCCCTGCAAGTCATCAAAATCTTGGAGTTGCAAAAACCTTATTTTTAAGTGTCCCTAAAGGAAATAATCACTGGACGTGCGGTCAGGCGCTCTTGGTGGCCTTTCAATGCCATGGTTGAGGGCAACAACGCAATGTCTAAAGAGTTCTCTGTGTCTATCACGAAATGATGCTGGAACGATGGGCAGGAGTGCCATCCCGAATCTACCAAAGATGCCTGTACACTCCTCGCAACTGTCTCTCAAAATGTTGGTCGAATTGTAGTACGAACTCCTCGTTAATGGTGTGCAAGTACATTCACCTATTAACACTCCTTTGGAAGAAAAAAAGGTCCAATCAAAATATTCCAGCTCAGGCATCGAAGAAAGTATTTACATCAGCATCTGCCTTTTTATCAAGTTTTCAAAAACTTGGAAAAAGTGGTCTCTGCATCTTTTGTCTTCAACATCAATCAATTTGGTCATGCATAGCGCAAATAGCACAAATAAGGTATCAATGGAAAGCTGATGAGTTTCTCTTTTACATTCATGCACAATAATGTCACAAAATTAAATATGCTTCAAATATCAGCCCTTTGGATTTGGATTACCTTTTTTTCTGAAACGCACTTTATATTGGCACAGACTCTCTGCAGGCAGCAGTGCATTCTTGAATATTTATTGATTTGGTTTGTCCAACTTCGTCCATGTATATAGGACCCACAGTCTTGTCCTTATGCCAGTTCATTCTAATATAGTTAGAACCAGGAATGGAATTGTATTACAATCACTGCAAGTGTAAATAAAATGCCTACATCACAATGTCCTTCGTATTATAGATTTCCAATAGAATTATTAAGATTTCGATTCATTAATGATTCTTTTTTATATTTCAAATTATATTAACGGAAATGTCAATGATACTTCATGATAAACATGCAATCATGCAAAACGCGCCTCGGAATAGAATATTTCTAGATAGATGGCGCTATATAAATGCCTATTATTATTATTATCATTATTATTAATTGCTAATATTGATGAGTCATAAATCACATGTAAGAATAAAATGATATTCTACACAATAATTTAAGCCTGGTGGAAGGCAAAATTGAATACATAATAATGTATTTCTTTTATATCAATGTAATGTTTCATTCCAATCAGTGATATGACACATTGTGGATTAACACATCTAACCCCTGGAGTTTTCGATGGCTTAGTCAGACTCAAGAAACTGTGAGTGCTCCATCATCATCCTTCATCACGCACTATTCTGTTTCTAGCTATACACCTTATTGGCGCCCCTCCCTCCTAATCATACTCAGACATGAGATTAATTTTATTAATTATACTAATCATACTCTTGTCGCACTCTTTTCTCCTCTCCTCTCCCCTCCCTCCCCCCCCCCCCTCTCCATCTCTCTCCAGGGCGTTTGGGAATTATCATTATGATTTTTTTACAGGGGGGCGGGGGGCTGGTTTAGATTTGACAAGCTAAACTAAAAAGCGTTTCGCTCGAAAATTATGGTTATCTTGTTTCAGGAAAACTTTGACAAGAAAAAAAGAAGGTTTATGTAGGTTACTTGGATTCATTTCTTGGTTTCATAACTTAAATACTTTTTACAATTTTGTTTTATTGACCCAAAATATCACTTTATTCTGAATAATGTCAAAGTCATTACATTTGAAAAGTAACAGTTACTAGTATATGTCCTTTAATCATACGACAAATGTTGGTGATCATAATGTATGAAATTAATTGTTTATTTGGATCTTTACAGAATCCTGGCGCACAACAAAATAACTTTCATTGAGGCCTGGACTTTTAAAGGTCTTTCTTATTTGAATTATTTGTAAGTACATTTTCCCTTCTCAAACATTTCCAAAGAAGAAAAATTTAAGAGTCGAAGTTCAAGAGGCATAACCGTATTGCGAGTATAGCCATAGTAGTATAGTTAAGTGTCAGTATAGTGGCAATTGTAGCTGTGGTATAGTACAAACAGTCTTTACTTTCATTTTGTCAATATTCGCCTCACGTTTTAAAAATGTACTCGCTCCATTTAGTGTGATTAAGAGTGAATGTACATGAGTGCGTACAGCAATTGTCCATTTGTCTGTTGAATTAATTTTCTCATTTATATTCTAAACTTTTCTTTCGTTCATAGGTACTTGGAATCAAACGCGATTCATGAATTCAGTGAGGGTTGTTTCAAAGGCCTCGTCCGTATTAAGTCTATGTAAGAACGATACCTTAATCAGTTGATTGTAATACTTTAATTCATCGATATTTTTGCTGGTTTTTAATCTGAATTAATTTATGTTGCATTTAAGTTTGGCTTTTTAAGGTGGTTCATAAAGTGTGGTATGTTAATTATAGATACTACCAACACACACACACACTCACACACATGACCTAATACGCACATTCACACCCTGAACCTTACACACGCGTATTATCTTACACAAATAATCATAACTAGTATTACTTACCTTTGTATTTGTTGTGATTTAATGATGAAGGTTATTATTTATTGCTCGCAATACAAACAAAAATTCACGGAGAAAAAGTATATTCGAGAATATTGTTTTCTTGATTTTTCTAAAAAAATATAATTATAATTACGTTTGATTGTATATTTGATGGACATAAATGTAGGAATCCATAAAAGGCATCTAGCAGAGAGCAAGGTTATTACAAACTGTCTACAATGAAGTATATAAAAAAAACATTCCTTTTCTATGTAGAGACTTGGAAAACAATACAATATCTCATGTCAGGGCTGGTGCCTTCAAAGATGTTGGTCAAACACTCGAACGATTGTAAGTATTCATCATCATCAGCAGCAACTAAATTATCTTCTTATTTATATCATAAGTCTCAGTGTTATCTTCGTCCTTCCCATGTCATAAGTTTGTTATAACATTCTTCGTCTTCTTGTTCTTCTCTTCTCCTTCATCACCTTCTTCTTCACCTTTCTTCACCTCTTCTCTTTTATCATCATCATCATGATCATCATCACCACCATCATCATCATCACCATCATTATCATCATCATCATCACCACCACCACCATCATCATCATCATCTCCTCCTCCTTCTTCATTCACTTCTTTAATTTTGTTCTTCTTCTATGTTTTTAAAATTTTTTTTTTCCTCATCTCCATATTCATATTTTGTTGTTATGGCGAATTATTTTCATTTGCCACAAACATTATTCGTTTGTAATTTCAATCATTTCATTTATTTCTTCACTTACATTTCTTTTACGAGCAGATGGATCTTGCATCTATCCTAAAACTTCCTAATATAAGATGTGTTTTAAGATAATGAGATTATTAATAAATTGCACTTTTGAAACCATATCACACGCCGGGCCTTGGATAAAAGAAAATTTGATGCCATTTACTCTCTTGTGATTCTCAGGGACATATATTTTCCCCATTATCCTCAAATATTTCATAATCCAATTCTATCGTACACCGCATTTTCCCCTATCAACTACATTTCGAATAAAATCCATTTGATTAATTTGATCAATCAGATTAATTTGATTAATCTGATTGTCATGTAGCTATATACCATCCTGATAAATCGATTTCACTCTCCTAAGATGTGGTGTTTCTTTAAATGAAAATTACCCCATAGTTTATCCCTTATGTTATTTTTAGTCTACCATACTGAAGAAAGGAGTATCGCGGATCAAAATTGATTGAAGATCTAAAATTTGTTTTGAAATATCTTCGATTTCGTTCGTGCTGCAAGGACAAATGACAAATCCAAATAACAAAATTTCCCTTCCAAACACGTGCTGAAATAAAAATATTTCAATATTCATTATTTTGTTGATCAAAATGTCTCATGTCTTCATTGAGATGTTTAATCGATTTCTCACGCGAGCTTTGAAGTTGTAGGTTGAAGAGTACAATAGGGTGAATCTGACCATTATTGCACCCCCACCATACCAATATAATTCTTATTTGAGATGTAATAAAGCCAACACGGGATTAAAACTGATACAAAAATGTAAACAAATTCTTTGAACATTGTCTTTTTAAAAAAGTTTTCAATATAATTGATAAAAAATTGCTTTTATTTGACAAGCAATATCAGATAGGTATTTGATAGAAAAATACATTATTGTTCACACTATTAAATTTGAAAGGGTAAATTGCTTTTTTAAATTGAAATTAAAAAATATTTTATTCAGACAAGTATAAATTTAACATTCTCTCGGGGAAAGATAATTAAGATTGAATGACCCTTACAAAGTTGCTTCCATAAAAAAGTATAGGCTTACATATTAAATACATATACATTAATAAATTTAAACTTAAAACATACATAATAAGCATAAGTATGATAAAATATGCATATATCATTAATCATTAAGATTTTTTGTAAGAATAGTATTCATATAGGAGATTGTATGATGGGGATAAAATGTTTTTTTTAAGTCTGTATTGAGTAAGAAAATTGAAGTGATCTATTTCATGGTATATTACTTATTCTCCTTGTTTAATGCGACCCTCTCCGCCCCCTCTCTGTCTTTCTCTCTCTCTCCCTTTCTTAAACCCCGTCTTTGTTGTTGTTTATGTTGTTGTTCTTTTTCTTCCCCTAGCTTTAATTGTGCCATAATTTGGGGGGAGAGGCAAACACTTAAACTTGATTTACATTTTTTCATAGCTGTAAACTTGTCGTTTGTTTCTGTTGTTTATTTAGGCTTTAAAGCGCATACCATTCAAAATATGTATCCCGATTATTTCTTTCCAAACTTCCTCTTCTGCTCCTCTAGTTTATGTATATTGTCTGCTTAACAATCTTATTCTTTTTATGTTTAAATTTGTCTACATGATACGTAATCCATGACGTCATCACGGTTACACTAAAGCCTACTGCATGGAAACCTTATGACTTCAATTAATGCTTCAATGTTTACTGGCTTACGAAACCTACAGAGGATGTAAGTAACATTGCTAAGAGGCAATAACCATGATAACATACATAAAACAATGCATAAAAAACGTAAGATGAGTGAAAAAATGTTCTTCTTCGGATATTCAAAAATTTCGTCGGATATAATGATAATTACATAAATGTATAGAAAATCGTTTTAATTACAAGCTTTAACATGATGATTTGTAGTTAAGGGAAATTTATCAGATAATTTGTTATTTTGCGCGAGTATTGTTAAAAAAAATTATACTTGTATTTATTGCGCGAAATGACTTGATATAAATGTCTTCGAATAAATAGCCTAAAATATTTTTTTACATAGATTACAATGAATAATAATTTGATTCTTAAAATTTTTTGATTTTCTTGATTATAATTTCTAATGTCACTTCATTTAATATCTGATTTCCCCTACCCCCTCTTCTGTCTTCCCCCTCTTTTGTTTTAAGCCTCTATGTGAATATTAATTGTGTAAAGTTATGTTTAATATACAAGTATTCATGATCACAGTAAAAATGATTTCTATAGAGAATCACAATTAAGGTGGGGATAAAACATAGAAGCCTCAGTCCTGGTTTTAATCTTGCCCACCTTTTCCATTTTTTATGCTGTTTTAGTTTAAATTATTTTCTTTCTTCTCGTGCTCTAGATGTATTTTGATGTTCATGTTCTATATTCATGCTACTGTTATTGTTTTTATATGCAATTTTTAATGTAAATGATTTGGAATTAAAGATTTAAATTGAAATAAAAACTAATTCCTTTCCATCTCTCACTCCTCTCCAGATACAAATATTTCCTCTTTACTGTGTTTTCTCTTTAGAAAAAAAGAAAGAAAATGTTTCACTCTGAATAATTAAATCGTCAAATTTTCATTGTAAGCTTACTCCCTCTCTCATATGGCATTTTATTGTTTTAAACAGAAATTTTAACAACAATCAATTAAGATACATTGAACCGGGAGCCTTCCACAATCTATCTACTGTGACTGATTTGTGAGTTTTGACCGAGTTATTCAGTCTGTGTGATTTATTTACGTCTTTTAAACCACAATTGTGATCATCAAGATGTTACTTTTATTAATCTTTGTATACAACAAACGACGAATCTTGATAAAGGGGGCTAATTTACATAGTTGCAACAGAAAAACCTAACAATTTAATCTTTGAGAGATAACGCAATAACATGCATTTGCTATTAAGTGTATCCTCCATTTCCATAGATATTGATGTTTGACAAAAAAAATGCTCTGAAATTTTGTTTTCTTTACGGATAAACTAATATGTAGATTATATACAAAGCATCTCAATTCATAATTTCTTTATGATACACATTGTCATTGCATATATATCACTTCATATTTTTTTCTGGTGAAAATGGAATAAACATAAATCTAAAATGAATTTTAATCGCGGTGGTACAGTCCTCAATCACCAGAAAAATAAAGACCAAGCGTCTAAACGCTTCTTCATGGCGAATTTGTTTGTAGGCGACAACAACAACAACAATGATGATACGGTTGGATTGTCCTCTCTAAACGTTTCTTCTGCTTTTGCCCCTGTTTTTCCTCTATTATGTTAGAGTAATTTCATCGCTGAGTCCGGAACCATACCTTCTTTACCCCGGCATATTTGATGGACTGGATTCCTTGACGGCTTTGTAAGTACCTTTTAAAAATATGTTGTATATTAATGATTACATCAGTGGTTGAGTCGAAGCAATATTGACCAGGGGCCGCGGAAGCGGGGGGGGGGGGGGGGTGCTAGTGGGCGTAACCCCCCCCCCACTTTTTTTCCAAAACCGTGTACAAAAACGTAAAAATCACCACAGGATTGTGATTTTTTGCATGATCAGCCCCCCCCCCCCACTTTAAAAACGGTTTCGCTGCCACTGTTGACCTATGCCTGCATGATTGTCCATCTGATTCACATGTATTTAAAGGTGACAATTTTATCAATCCACTATTACGGTACATGGGACTCTCATATTCGACACTCAGCTGTTCAAAACAAAATACTCGTCGGTTCAGTATAACTCTAGAACTGCTTGATTGATTGATTGATTTTATTTGTCAGGTAACTATGAAAAAGTACATGAAAATATGAACAGTAGTGTATACCTTGACAGGATTGCCCATGAAAGCCGAGATGGCTTATTTCCAATGGGGTCCTTACATCAGTAATTGACAACAATGTACATCTATGAAAAAACACCTATAAAAATCTACAAACTACATCAATTAAGTCTAGACAACTAAATTTACACGAAGAATTGTAAAACTTAATATATAAAAAGACAAAAACAAATATGTTTGCCATGAAAAACCATTTACGCAAAATATGATTAAAATAATTGTAAAACAGGTTGAGTAAACGATCAGTACTTCAAGGTTACATATGAAAATTATACTATAATCAGTTTTTAAGTAGCGCTAAATGCATCGTAACTAATACAAGACTCATGAATCGTAAAACCTAGGATATGAAAAAGTACAAATAAGTTTGACATCAAACTTTCACGCAAAAACAATAGATGATGAAACAATGTAAAACAAGTTGATAAAATAAATCATAACTAAAAAGTTATATATCAGACTACATGATACACATGAAATTAGAAAGAATATTTAACATTACAGAGTGGGGACATTTTTTAAGTGTTGTTTCAATACTCTTTTAAATTGTTTAAAAGTCTTAACCGATTTAACATGATTAGTCTAGTGCAGTTGTCTCTTCTCACTTCTGATTTCACGTGCAGCCTCTAAGAAGTGGTTTCAATATACCAATCAATCCGGTTAATGGACTTGAAAAGTTAATGGGCAAGATGGGAAAAATATACAAACAGATTTCCTCCACGAAGTCACTGATGAATAAAGAACTGTCAGTTCGATAACTTTTGTTGTTTAATTAAAAAAAGTTTTGAAAGTAATGTATGAATTTTCTTTATCCTTGCTTTATAGATATGTATATGATCAGCGTTTATGCTGCCTGTTACCGACTTACGTTCTTTGCGTTGTCCAGAAGCCTGCTCACCCTCTCTTCACCTGCCGAAAAACCTTTCTTCAGAACACAACCATCAAGGTTTTCATATGGATCCTTGGTTTGAGCGCCCTTTTCGGTAACATCTTTGTCATCACCTTGAGAATCAGAAGCCGTTCAGTGACAACGGTTGGTAAGATCCAGTCCATGTTCATCACTAACCTAGCTGTGTCTGACTTCTTTATGGGAATCTACATGGTACTCATTGCAGTCATGGATATCTACATTGGGGAATCCTATTTCTGGGAAGGTCGTGCTGATGAATGGCGCTCCAGTGTCACTTGCCAGATTGCAGGATTCCTATCTGTCCTTAGCAGCGAAGCATCGGTCTTTCTCCTGACCTTGATAACAGCTGATCGTTTCATTTCCATAGTATTTCCCTTCAGCCAACACCGCCTTAGTACCACATCTGCCCGTCTTGCTCTTATTGTCATCTGGATAGTCGCAATTTCTCTAAGTCTTATCGGTGTCCTGCTGAACAATGTAATACCCGATGCCTATGGTCTTAGTGATGTCTGCGTTGGTCTGCCATTCATCAGGAAATCAACGGACATCTCTACTGTAATTGACCAGCGTTCATCTGCCCAGTACAACACTGTGATCTACAATGTTGCATCAGGATCCACAGTCTCGACATGGCAGTTCTCCATTTTCTTGTTCCTTGGAGTAAACCTCTTTAGCTTCATCAGTATCCTCTTCTCTTATATCATTATTTTCATCAAGATTCGTCTGGATCAGGCCGAAGTCGGTCGCAGGGCAGAAGCTTCTAACGAAATCAAGATGGCCTTGAAGATGTTCTTGATCGTCGGCACCGACTTTTGCTGTTGGATGCCCATTATCATTCTTGGTATTCTCGTCCAGACGGTCGGGGTTGATGTTACACCAGATATCTACGCCTGGTTGGTGGTGTTTGTTTTACCAATCAACTCATCACTTAATCCCTATCTATACACCATCATTCACATGTCATCGAAGAGATCTTCAAATGAGAAGAGCAAGCAGACGATTATTAGCATGGTTACCCGTGACTAGGATTGAACACAATGTCACTAAGAGGCACAAATGATAAGGAAAGGGCGCCTGTGGTCCATGGAATCCCCCCCCCCCCAAAAAAAAGGAAAGAGTTTTATGAAAAAAATTTACAAACAAGAGAAAATTGAAAGAAAGGAAAGGTAAAAGGGCGAATTTTTTTAATATCATGTCAAAATTTATCACGAAATAAGGCTGGGAGGGGGGGGGGCAGTATATATACGCCAATGTTCAGAGAATTTGTTTCGATATAACAAATACTAACTGTACATTCTCATTGATAGAAGATTGATTTTATATCGTATAGATATCCCATTGTATAGACCATATTAGGCTTATAATGCCGTATATGTCAATATTGTAAATTATATTCTTTACATTATTTTCTGACTTTTCAGTTCAAGCGTTTTTCTCATGTATCAAAATGAACAGTTAAATAATTCAATATAAAACATGCAAAAAGTGGAAAAGTGATTCATGAAATATTGGAGTAAATTGGTTGTTAATCTTAGATACACAGACGAAACCGATTGCTTGATTGCACATTTTTATATAAGAATTAAGAGCAATTACACTCATTTATTTAGTTATTTCCTCTTTAAGGATATTTATACCGTGTAATGATTAAGAATATTCCAGAATGTCTCAGTTAAGCTCTGTTAGGCATGCTATTTAGATAGCTGAGTAATCTTTGTTATTTCTGGAATGTAGACAATAAGGCCTGCCTGCAGTGAAAAGAACAATAGGATTAGCTATGTTGTTTACATTGTTAATTTCACTGAGGTCATTCAAGAATGTTCTAAAATTAGACTGCTCTAGAAATTGGCAGAATGTTCTTTTCGTAGACAATACTAGAAGCTTGCAGAATAGTGAATAATTTGTTTATTAGCTGGCAGTTTCTTCAAGGACATCATCATATCAGCATATCAGATCAGAACTCGGAGTTTCACACCAGACTTTGTGTCATAGCACAGTTTATTTCCAACTGGAATACAACATTTATCTTCTGTGGAATTATTTGCACGCCATCAATGAACTGTTTAAAGTTACTTTGAGAGAGGAATTCTCAGTTCTCATCGAGATCATCAATCTGATTTAATGAACGCATTTCAACCCAAGGACTGCTGAAATTGACTGTTAATCACCATCAATATCGTCTTTACAGACATTGCAACTCGTTACAGTGACTCTTTTTATTCATCGTGCTTCAACATCAATTTCATCATAACCATCATTGTGAATTTTAATTAAAGGAATCGTCGCCAACTGACTTGGATTTTTATTCGGATTTATATCATAACCTTGGATTGCACATCTAGCTCTTCAAGACATGTAAGACCATTGTTTATATTTGTTTTGTTGAATGATCTATTTCCTGTATGGAGGAAATCAAATTCGGATCTAAATTTTCATTGTTGTTTATTGCAGTATCGTAATAAAATAACGTAGAAAATATGGGAAATGAGACACTAAAAAGAAGCAGAGCTTGTAGAAAATTTACTGCCTCTGAGATTAAATACAATTTTTAAGTCATATAGTTAAAATAAGATTGTATATACTGTGTATAAAATTGTTGACCATTATACATTGTCTTGGGAAAAAAGGCAAAAATATCAATTAAACAACAGAGGGCTTTGATTTTTTTTATAAAGAAAGGAAGCAAGAAAGAGAGAAAAGATTGAATGTTTATAAATTTATGTGTAGAGAAAAATAGTTCAAGCATTCATTTTTGAAGATCGAATAGCTGTAGTATATTTTAAAAAGTGTTGGATGTACTATGGTAAATTAGTCGGGTTTTTTTTTGTTTTTGTTCAAGGAGCGATCCTTGGAATTACTTGAACAGATTGATGAATTTCATTCCAGTACTTAGTTCCCGTAAATACTATTGTCTTTTTTACTTTTGGGGCAAGGGATGTCCGCAAGAGCGAAGAATGAAATTGATCAAATTGCCTAGCGGGATGTAAGTGTATTTCATGATCTTGTAAAAAAAAAGGCGTAAGACTAGGGAGCAGTACTTCTTTGACAGCTGAAACGTGAAAATTCCTAAATGCCAGTAATTTATAGAGATCTTTTATCTTTGATATCTCGTTGTAGAAAAAATAAAGTGTGACACTGTCGGTATGAGAACAAAATGAACACTATTCGTTTTAAGCGTTTACGATTCTTTTTTGTAAAAGAAGCGTTCTATTTATTTTTGAGGTCATTATGAAAATTCAAATCCGTGAAGGTTTTCATATCATAAACCTTTACCTCGGAATTCTATACATTTTTCTTTTTATTTGCCAACCGTTTCAAAAGTGACATGGTCTTTATGACGTACGATATTATATACATTTATGTGGTTATTGTGACTGGGATGTTTTGTGAATCAATGGCTGATTTTGCTATTTATCCGTACTGTACGAAATTAACACTTATTACAATCATTGTTTAAATTTAATGTAAAGTGAATTCGGTTTATAGAATGTTCAATATCGGAAATGAATCTGTAAACATGGATTTGAATAGAATATTATGATACATTATTTTTCATAAAGTCGGACTGACTCATTCAGTCCTGAACATTGTCGCAGACCTTAGTGGAGGGTGTGTCACAAAGGTAGGGCCAATCATATGTGGTGAAAGTAAAAAAAAAACACTTTGAATAAATCGTTCTTCCTTAACAAAAACAATACCGCGATTACCTTAATTGAAATACATGCATGTATCAATAAATAATTGACGTAACATTATTTTATTCACATTCCCTATTCCTAATGTTAAAAGCTATAAAATAAATGAAGAATGTACTCATTTCAGCAATATATATTATTTCGAAAATCGAAAATCAAAAGGATATCTAGAAAAATATGAAAATAAAAACACAATATTCAACCAAAATAGAAACTATCAAAAGAAAAAGCAAAATGGTTCACTTGGAGGTTAGCCCTCATCCTATACACCTAGACAAAACACGTACACGACAACAAATTGTGACGTAAAAAGTTCATTGCCGTACGCAACCTCAAATCTGCGCAACAGTGTGACGTAACAATTGTAAACTTCACGCAATGTGCGCACGCACTCTTAAATTAACATAGGCATTCGCTGATTGGTTGAAAGTTCACCTAAGAAATGTTGTTAGGAGAACAAAACCACCGATGCAGTATTTGATTACAGAAGAAGGAAGAGCCATCTCGAAAACACTGATAGTGAAGATCTTCGGTAAGTTTATTATATTTAATACTACATGTATTTTATTTTCTTTCAAGATCAAGTGCATTCATTAATTAACTCATAATGTCATATATAAAGTTTTGGGCCCCGTCTTACAAAGAGTTAATATTGATTCGATCATCCGTAACTATGGAAAGCCAGCATCTAAAATGCAGGTATCACAGGCCTAATTCATTTCCCATAGACTCGTGTGTTAAATTGTCACTTTAAAAAATTCATAAAAAATAAGGATGAAATTCGGGGGTCGAATGTTTACTACCAGTGGATAGGATATATATCTGGCAATCCATATCTGACCAGAAAAGGGTCCCTCGACCGGCTCATTTTAAAAATAAATTGGCCTGTTTGTAGACATCGTCGGGGGGGGGGGGAGCAGATTCATCACCTCACACAGCAACAGAGCCCTAATCCTTCCGCCAGTCAAAATATAGTCCAAAATTTGTGATATTTCTTCCCAATTTGGGAAAAGGAAGTTCAGTACTTATCAAAAATAGAATCAGTGTTAGATGAACAATATGCATATACTTTGTCAATCAGCCATATCAAAATAAAAAAAAATAGCAATGGGTTGACTCGAATGAATATCTCTTGCTTTCCCAACGCTAGTAATAGGCCCGTGCAGCCTGCATGTTATTCAAAATATTATACAATTATGTTTTATTTGTTTATACATTCACTATTTTCTTGACAATTCAGATAAGCTTTTTTTGTCATAGCACATTGTGCAAGTTTCACAAAGAAATAAATATGACATTGATGGATTTTACAATATACTTGAGGTTGATCGGATCAATCTGATCACTCTTTGTAAGACTAGGCCAAGTCCTGTTTTTTAATATCTTTGAAATCTCAAGTTTAGACCATTGTCAGACACAATTTTGGTCCTATATATGTATGTCCAGTTTGTTCTTTGTTTCTATTATCACTTTAAGCAAAAACAGGCGAAAAAATATCTTTAAATTTTACATTATAAGGCTACAATATTTGATGGCTTTAAATCAGGGACGGATCAAGGATTTTCCAAGGGGGGGATTTTTGGGAGGAAAAATTTGACAAGCAAAAAAAAAGTCTCTAATTTCAAATGAGGTGGCACGCTTCTGTTTTCATGCATTTTTACATCACAAACTTTTAATTGTGCTTTTCAAAGGGGAGGGGGGTGGGCACGTGTCCACTTTGCCCCTTTCCCAGATCCGCGCCTGCTTTAAATGTCCATGATAACAGGCAGTAAACCGCCGCAATTGTTTAAATCCATCTTTAAGGTATACCGTTCGGTTTACATCAAATTAATAATATTTCATAGAATACTTACAGCACACTACTTTGTCAAACCACGATCTTAGTTTCACTGATATGTGTAGCCGAATTCATATAAACCAATATTTCATTTCGTAACTTTAATCAGTAGAAAAGGTATTGGGGTTCATTGTATGAAAATGATTATTTTTACAGATAAGCAAAATGGCTCCTGCGACGGGCACATCTACATCGGGTGCCAATCCCAGTGCAGCCCCAAACCCTGGCGGCTACTCGGTCATGATGTCAGAAGAAGATTATCATAACACACAAAGCATGGAGATGACAAAATTTGTGAGAGAACATTTCAAGACACCGAAAGGTAGCATTTTAAAATAAGAGTGAAAATGTGAACTTTGATGAAAAGAAATAATCACTGTCAGTCTCCACTCCCCCTCTCTTTCTCTTGATCATTGCTATTATTTTCGGTAATATCTCCCGGTAATACCATTAATATAATTATTATTATCATTATTATTTTTATTATTGGTAGTATTATTCTTATCATTATAAAACCTTTTCTCCAGTAAGTCTCGCTTGATTGGCAGAGCGAGACTAATGTCGCTTTTCCGTCGTCAACTTTGAAATCTTAACCTAAGGTTAAGTTTTTGAAATGTCATTACTACGGACCTAGTTCATGAAACTTTGACATAGGGGTAATCAAGTATTACTGAGCATCCTGCCTGAGTTTCTGGTCACAAGACTAAGGTCAAAGGTCATTCACGATCATTGAACTTAGATTATGTTGGGGGAGTTAAAATGAAGGCTTAACCAATGTTAAGCCTTTTAGAAAAGTTTAAAAGTATATGGATCTATAATAAACTTGGACGCAATAGCAATCAAGTATCAGTGAACATTCTGCGTGAGTTTCAGGTCACATGACTAAGGTTGAAGGTCATTTAATGTCAATGAACTTTGGCCAGGCTGGGATATGTGCTGAATTACTGTCATAATTGAAAGTTTATGGATCCAGTTCATGAAATGTTGACACAAGGGTACAGTATCACTGATCGTTTTGCACCAGTCTTTGGTCTCACCATCAAGGTCAAATGTCACTTAGGTTCTATGAGCTTAGTATTTTGTTTTATACAAATAGTATCTTTTGTGAATAACTATTCTATAGTCGTTTTCAAAGTCAGCACTGCTGCTATATTGAATCGCGTATAAAAAAATGCAGGCGAAATACCAAACGCTCCACTTGTAAAATTACTTTCTATTGATATTCTTTCCGTTATCATTAACTTGATATTAATATTATCATAATCATTACTTTCATCATCAAAACTAACATTATTATCGTTACCGTTGTTATTGATTTAGTTGTTGTTATAACCATTCCTATCTAGCACCCCCTTACAAGTTAGAGAAGCTTCGCATCCGTACCAGTCTTACGAGAGTGAACGAAAGAGATCCGATGCTATGGCAGAAGCATTGCAAGAGACGTCAAGATCAGCTGACCAGAGGATTCTTCACTCCAAATCATAAAGCTTACCATTCTATAGGGGACATACAGTTAAACAGTCAAAGACTTATACTTAATTCTATGGCAGACTATCTACCTAAAAAGGTAAATAACATTATTCGATAGAAGTCAATGAAACAAAAAACTTACGACATAAAAATGTTTAGGAAGGTGTTTTCTTACAGGGAATGGAATTTCCAATTTTCCATCTAACATTGATTTTAAAAAGAATTTCCATGCTGAAAATACCAATATAATTCAATAGTAAGGAATTGAGTTGAATTTCATTACATCAATCAAAATTCAATGTAATCACGTATCCGCTTGCTCGATTTAATTTCAAACATATCACAGTTTGCTGATAAAATAAGCATAATGTTTAGTTTAAAAGTATGCCGGTATTAAAATGTCAAAACATTACTTCGATTGAAAACGATTGTGGAAGTTATGGTCTAGTGATTCTGATTCTTGCATTTCAATCAGAGGGTCGTGGGTTCGAATCCTACTTCATGTGTTGTGACATGACATTTGCTCCTGAGACAATTGCTACGGGCTTAATTTCGTCTAAGATGTAGGGTTATGTTAGGGCTGCAATCGGATTTCATGTTAGGTTTGGGGTTCGGTTAAGAGTAGGGTAAAGTGTTAAACCCAGGGTTGAAGTTGGTCATTCGATTATAGCGTCTTGAATTTAGAGCGGAGCGATTGTCGCCGGAACAAATATCAAGGAACGCACTCTCTCTGTCTCTTTCTCCCTTCTCACACAGCTTCCACTACAGTCGTTGACTTCAAGATTTGGTCGTCGAGATCACAAGTTGTCACCTACCAAGGCAGAGCAGGTCAAAACACCAGTAAAGGTACAAATTCTGCAATAATTATACAGTCTATATGTTATATCTGTCCAGGGAGTACGATTGTATCAAGCCTGAGCATCCTAGAACAGGTGAACAATTGGCTCCCAGATAATATTCAGTATAAAAAGAAATTGCTTGCATTCAGAAGACCAGTACTTATTTACGCAATCTTATAAATCTACAGCCTCTACCCTTTGGTTCTGAAACAGAAGTATAATTTATTCAACAATATATAGCTTAATTACCACTATGGTAATAAGTAATTGAAAATGCTTATTTCCCTTTCCTTTCTTTTTCTTTTACAATTCTCATCATCATATTCATAAAAATCGTAGTCATTAACATCGTTGTATCATCCTCGTCGTCCTTCCTATTGTTTTTTGTATAGTACTTCCTGTAAAGTAGTAGTAGTAGTAGTAGTAGTAGTAGCAGTAGTAGTAGTAGTAGTAGCAGTAGTAGTAATAAGTAGAAGTAGCAGCAGTAGTAGTAGTAGTATAGTAGTAGTAGTAGTAGTAATAGAAGTAGAAGTAGCAGCAGTAGTAGTAGTAGTAATAGTAGCAGTATAATAGAAGTAGAAGTAGCAGCAGCAGTAGTAGTAGTAGTAGTAGTAGTAGTAGTAGTAGTAGTAGTAGTAGTAGTAGTAGCAGTATTAGTAGTGTAGTAGTAGTAGTAGTAGTAGAAGTAGTAGTAGTAGTAGTAGTAGTTTCTGTTTCTGTTGTGGCAACTCCCGCAGGAACTCGGCAGGACAGCATATTTTGCTGGTAAACGCTAAGCTGGTATATAACCAATTACCTTGGAAACATTTTATGTCAAGGTTAATCATCCATAGTGGCTGACATAATAGACATAATAGTAGTAGTAGTAGTAGCAGTAGCTGTTGTTGTAGCAACTACAAACTAATACTGCTACAAGTACATGTAGTAGTAGAAATAGTAGTAGAATTGGTATTTATTTTTCATCTGATAATCTTTCTCGAATAGGACCTGACGACCAAAGAACGTGTTAAGGAGCTTATTCATAATAGTTTCAAGCCATTTCATTTCAAGTAATGCATAGGTAGTAGTAGTAGTACTAGTAGTAGTAGTAGTAGTAGTAGTAGTAGATGTAGCAGTAGTAGAAGTAGTAGTAGTAGTAGTAGTAGATGTAGTAGTAGTAGTAGTAGTAGTAGTAGTAGTAGTAGTAGATGTAGTAGTAGTAGTAGTAGTAGTAGTAGTAGTAGTAGTAGTAGTAGTAGTAGTAGTAGTAGTAGTAGTAGTAGTAGTAGTAGTAGTAGTAGTAGTAGTAGTAGTAGTAGTAGTAGTAGTAGTAGTAGTAGTAGTATAGTAGTAGTAGTAGTATTAGTAGTAGTTTCTGTTTCTGTTGTGGCAACTCCCGCAGGAACTCGGCAGGACAGCATATTTTGCTGGTAAACGCTAAGCTGGTATATAACCAATTACCTTGGAAACATTTTATGTCAAGGTTAATCATCCATAGTGGCTGACATAATAGACATAATAGTAGTAGTAGTAGTAGCAGTAGCTGTTGTTGTAGCAACTACAAACTAATACTGCTACAAGTACATGTAGTAGTAGAAATAGTAGTAGAATTGGTATTTATTTTTCATCTGATAATCTTTCTCGAATAGGACCTGACGACCAAAGAACGTGTTAAGGAGCTTATTCATAGTAGTTTCAAGCCATTTCATTTCAAGTAATGCATAGGTAGTAGTAGAAGTACTAGTAGTAGTAGTAGTAGTAGTAGTAGTAGATGTAGCAGTAGTAGAAGTAGTAGTAGTAGTAGTAGATGTAGCAGTAGTAGAAGTATTAGTAGTAGTTTCTGTTTCTGTTGTGGCAACTCCCGCAGGAACTCGGCAGGACAGCATATTTTGCTGGTAAACGCTAAGCTGGTATATAACCAATTACCTTGGAAACATTTTATGTCAAGGTTAATCATCCATAGTGGCTGACATAATAGACATAATAGTAGTAGTAGTAGTAGCAGTAGCTGTTGTTGTAGCAACTACAAACTAATACTGCTACAAGTACATGTAGTAGTAGAAATAGTAGTAGAATTGGTATTTATTTTTCATCTGATAATCTTTCTCGAATAGGACCTGACGACCAAAGAACGTGTTAAGGAGCTTATTCATAGTAGTTTCAAGCCATTTCATTTCAAGTAATGCATAGGTAGTAGTAGAAGTACTAGTAGTAGTAGTAGTAGTAGTAGTAGTAGATGTAGCAGTAGTAGTAGTAGTAGTAGTAGTAGTAGATGTAGTAGTAGTAGTAGTAGTAGTAGTAGTAGTAGTAGTAGTAGTAGTAGTAGTAGTAGATGTAGTAGTAGTAGTAGTAGTAGTAGTAGTAGTAGTAGTAGTAGTAGTAGTAGTAGTAGTAGTAGTAGTGTAGTAGTAGTAGTAGTAGTAGTAGTAGTAGTAGTATAGTAGTAGTAGTAGTATTAGTAGTAGTTTCTGTTTCTGTTGTGGCAACTCCCGCAGGAACTCGGCAGGACAGCATATTTTGCTGGTAAACGCTAAGCTGGTATATAACCAATTACCTTGGAAACATTTTATGTCTAGGTTAATCATCCATAGTGGCTGACATAATAGACATAATAGTAGTAGTAGTAGTAGTAGTAGTAGCAGTAGCTGTTGTTGTAGCAACTACAAACTAATACTGCTACAAGTACATGTAGTAGTAGAAATAGTAGTAGAATTGGTATTTATTTTTCATCTGATAATCTTTCCTGAATAGGACGTGACGACCAAAGAACGCGTTAAGGAGCTTGATGTAGATGAGAAACTTCGTGAACGAGCTCAGATCACATCAGGGTTTGCTTACATACAACAGAGACTAGAGGAATCAGAGATGCTACTCAAGGCAGAAAGGGGTGGACAAAGCTATGAAAAATGTGTCAAACAATTAAAGGTACACTCATTTTCATACAGGACATAATTATAAGGTAACACAGTGGAACCTACGATTTCAGCCCCCCCCCCAGGAGAAATTAAAATAAATACAGAGATAAATACTCCAACTAAACCCCAGCAACAACAAAAGTTCATAAGTATATAGTACAAAATTAAAGAAATTCCAAGCTACATCAACATGAAGAGATCTGACAACAATCGATAATCATTTGACTTCATTCTATAGGGATGAACTTTAAATGGAAAACTTATATAAAGTAGCTATTTTTTTTATTCAACGTCTAACAATCCACTTCTATTAAAATCTTATTGCAATTCATAGACCTGATGAGTGATGAAATGTTCAACTAATTTTATGAAATAGGAAATGAAGAAGAGACAATGTGAGATGAACAAACAGAAATCACAGTTAACCCTAGTAGCACCCACCATGGGCACATGGTCGCCCCTAGGTAGTCCTTCCGGGTCACCAGGTCCAACACTTGAAGATAGACAAGACACAGAAAGGTGAGTCATTATTCATTCAAATCATGATGTATAGTAGTTTTAGAGTTTTCATTGATAGATAGATAAATGAATAGACCGAGAGATGAATAGATACATGCGTTGTACATTTTTGCTTATCAAAATATCATTATATTAATATCATTCCCAAGGAAAAACATCAATCTCAAAAATTGTATTGTCATTCAGCTTTTCTTTTACCATAAATAAATGATTCACTTTATAACCTATGAAATTGTGCTATGCACACCTTTCTCTGATTTGCAGACGAGCTTATGAACGAAAGAGGAACCTTTGGCTTGGTAAGGTGCGGAGTATACTCAAGATCATTAATGCACTTCATAACATCAAGACTAGAGATCTCAGGTCACGTGTTCCATTGTCACATGATCAAGTCAAACACATGTACCGAGATGTCGTGTGGGAGAAACCAGCAATAATCAGGTAGTTACAATTGTGGATTAATACAATGTTCAATTTGATAAGTCCATATGCCATAATGATGTGAAAGTATATAGCATAAAGTATCCTGAAGATGGATTAAAAAAAATTAGTATATATATATATATATATAAAAGTGAAACCTCACTTATACTTGAATAATGTAATAATAATAATAATAATGTAGTTCTTATATAGCGCATTTCAGACCTGAAAGGACTCTCAATGCACTTTACAAAAATAAGAATTATACAATATAAGGAATTACTTAGAATAATAATTGGCAACATCAACATTAATCAGTTACATACATGTATGGCATAAGTATTTGGAAAGGCCTAGTTGAATGCTTCATTAAAAAGAAATGTTTTAAGTTGTGATTTGAAAAGTCCAGGATTATTTTGTGATCGGAGAGTACTGGGGAGGGAATTCCAAAGGGTTGGGGCACTGTAGGAGAAGGACCTTTCGCCATGCGTCTTAGTTCTTAGTCTGGGTACTTGAAGGAGTAGTTGAGTTGATGATCTAAGTGTCCTAGAGGGGGTGTATGGAGAAACAAGTTCAGAAATATATTGAGGGGCAAAACCATGGACAGCATTAAATGTTATTAGAAGGACTTTGAAGCGAATTCGTGATTTGATAGGTAGCCAGTGAAGTTCTTTGAGGATTGGGGTGATGTGGTTGTGTTTCTTGGATCTGGAGACAAGTCTTGCGGCTGAATTTTGGATTCTTTGGAGCTTTGCTATATCTTTGTCCGGCGTTCCGTACAAAAGACTGTTACAGTTATCAAGAAGGGAAGATACAAAAGCATGAATGAGGATCTCAGTCACATTCTTACTAAGGTATGACCGAATCATTCCAATACGTCTCAGAGCAAACGAGGCCTTGCGACAAACAATATTTACGTGTTGGCGCATGTTCACATTCTTATCAAAAATGACACCCAGATCACATACTGAAGGAGATGGCAGAACCTGGCCAATCATTGATGTCAAAGGAGGGAGAGCCTCCTGCACTCGTCTGAAAGGAGATGAAACATGAAGCAACTCCATTTTGCTGTCATTAAGTGTAAGATGATTGCTCACCATCCAGTTCCGTACTTCCTGGAGGCAGATTTCCAGTCTCCCTACAACATTCTCCCTTTCCGAAGACTTTAAGGAGACGATAAGTTGTGTGTCGTCAGCGTAAATCATTGTAGAGAAACCATGTGCCTGAATGATGTCCTGAACTGGCGTAGTGTAGCAGATAAAGAGAATCGGACCGATTACCGATCCTTGAGGCACGCCCCACCGCAGTGGTGTTGAAACTGAGGTGTTGTCTTGAATGCGCACTTTCTGCTCTCTTCCAGACAGGTAAGATGTGAACCACTGCAATGCCATACCAGTCACTCCAAATCTGTATTTCAGTCTAGAAAGCAGAATCTCATGGTCGACTGTATCGAAAGCAGCCGTAAGATCAAGAAGGATGAGCAGAGCCTCATTCCCATTGTCTAGAAATTGAAGAAGGTCATTATGTACACGTAGTAAGGCAGTTTCCACACTGTAGTGTTGACGATACGCCGATTGCCTAGATGGGAGAAGAGAGTTACTAGCCAGATATGATGTAAGCTGCTGACTGACCACACGTTCGATCACTTTCCCAAGTAGCGGGATGTTTGATATCGGACGAAAGTTCTTCAAGTCCTCAGGATCTAGATTCTGCTTTTTCAGTATTGGTGTAACAACTGCAGATTTGAGTGAAGTTGGAAAATTGGCAGACATAAGACTCTGATTTGCCATATCTGTGATGGCAGGAAGAAGAGTATTAAGACATCCGCTAAAGACACATGCAGGAACAGGGTCAAGTGCACAAGTTTTCACCTTCTTAGATTTAATAATCTTGCGAACATCTTTCTCTGAAACTTGATGGAATTCTTCAAGTTGACATGCAGACCTTTCCAAGGTAGCTTCAGTAGAGGATGGTACAGGTGACAGATTGACGTTGGTAGTTGATGCTCGAAGTTTGGATATCTTGTCGTTGAAGTAGTCTGAAAATCGTTGACAAAGTTCATCCTTCGAGCTGTGGGATGGCAACAGTTGATCAGATCGCTCGACTGTTAATTCGTGTACAACTTTGAAAAGCTCCTTGCTGTTGCTACCAGCTATTTTCTCTCGATGGTAGGCACATTTTGCTTTCTTGAGTACACATTGATAATCAGTCAATGAAGCTTTCATCATCTGTTTGTCTGTGACAGTTCCGGATTTTCGCCACTTCCTTTCTGCAGAACGCAACTTTCGTCGTCGGGCTTTCAGAGATTCATCATACCATGGGGCATGTGGGCGTAGCTGAATACTCCTGGAAGATATTGGAGCATGCTTGTCAAGGGCGGCTTTTAGAGTAGAGTTATAAGTGTCAACCTTTTGGGCTAAGTCAAGATCGTCAAGGTCTCCAATGTTTGAGAAGTTACCTTCAATATCACGGCTGAATTGTTCATAGTCGATGCTACGAAGCATACGATGGCGAACTTGCTGCCTTGATGCAGGTGGACGAGCAAGTGCTGCTGTGAACATGATTGCCGCATGATCAGATGGCATTGCAGGTAGTACTCTAATGTTGTCAATGATACCTTCACTTTCTCTGACGATCAGGAGATCCAGTGTATGACCACGTTTATGAGTAGGCTCTGAAATCATCTGCTTGAGACCACCAGATTCAAGAAGGTCATTTAGAGATCTCGCATCAGCATCCATGTTGTTGTCAGTGTGGATATTGAAATCTCCACAGATGATTAACTTAGTACATAAGAGGTTGACAGACTCTAGAAGCCTTGAAAACTCAACAAAAAAGAGAGCAGAGTTTTGGCCTCGGTCAGGAGGTCTGTAAATGAGAATCACCGTAAGTGTATCCTGGTCAGATGAACTAACCGATACCTCAAGGCATTCAAACGTTACAAATGAGTGACTTCTCTTCTTTGTAGTGAAACTGTTACGTAGAAAAATGCACAGACCACCACCTTTCTTTCCTGTGCGAGGAAGTTTCAGTAGACGATATTGCTGAAGAGTAGTTTGAATGTCTGCCAGGGTAGGGCCGTCCCGAGCATCTCCCTTGAGCCAAGCCTCAGTAACGCCTAATATGTCAAGTTGTTCTGTCAGCACAAAGTCACATATTTCTGCAGGTTTATTCATCATTGACTGAGCATTCCAAAAGCCAATCTTTGTAGAAGTAATAGCTTTACTATTTTGCGTCAGAGGTATAGTCCTGCAGGCTGAGGGTCGACGATGTATCTTTCTAATTCCCTTCAGCCTGTTTCCTGTACTTTTTATTCCAATTCAAAATTGCTCCCATCAGGCCCACATTGGTTCTGTACGATTGAACCACAAAGACACATCAAATTAAGAGAGTAGATATAAAGTATAAGAGCGCTGACAATCGGTTTTATCAGACAGAAGTGGGAAGCCTATAGGCCCACAGTTTTGTTCATGAGCAAAATGAGTTTTTCAATATTTTTCTTGCCCTAAGTTTTCAGTAAATTATTTTTTCTTTCTATTCCTCGATCCACTCTGGAAAATGTGTGTCATCCCTGTACAGCACACGTTTGAAGAAAAAGATTTGAAGAGATTAAAAAATCACCATGACTGTAATAATAGATTAAGCTGAAATTCATATATTAAAATATGATATCACTTAATATACATGCATATAAGGCCTACATACACTCTAAAACACTAAAAAGGCAATAAGGTGGAAAAGCGTACAAAATGGCCGAGGAGTGACAGCATTTTCCATCCTTATAACTCCTCAGCCTTAATAAAGTTCAATTTACCCCTTTCTATTCTTTCATTTTTACAGTGTATATTTACAATCACATGAAGTGCCACTTTCCGTTGAATTAGATGGAATTGAATGTCATAATATTTCAAATTATTATATTTTCTTTTATTTAGTCAAAGCAAGCCTACCCGTCCTGTACAGACAGGAATGGAAGCGACGACCCGAGCTCACTCCTCAGCAGACACAGTAAGTTCTGGAGAACAAGCTATGTTGGGTCATTTGAAAAGTTCTAAACCTGTATTACCAGCAGTCAACAAGTCAACACTTAGCATGCAAGGAAAGAGCGATGTTAACCAATCACCAAGCCCCGCCCCATGGAAAAAGTAAGTCAGTTCTTAGGGTATAAGTATTAAAGTTTGTCAGTAAGTCAGTTCATAAGTCAGTTTATAAGTAATAAGTAGTAGGTAAGTAGGTAAGCTTAGTCAGTGAGTATATATGTAAGTAAGAAAATAAGTATGTAAGTTAGTAAGTAAGTATAAGAGAGTGAGTTACTTAAGTGGGTTAATGGGAATTTTTATCAAATTTGTTGTTGAATTCAACAGAGTAGGCCTACCAAGTTAGCAGGTGATCGTATCCCTACTTTATATCAGCACTGCTTGACAACGCCCTTATTAGATTTGTGGTTGATGATTCTATTCACATTATGATCATGATCATCCAGAGCTTACATTCAATGCAATTTCTTTGGGAGAAAAACTGATTGAATGAAAATATATATCACCCCTCCCATGTTTGTTTCAAAAATAGGACAGGCTCGCCAGTAGGCAGTTAGGCCACTAAAACTATGGGTTACATTATATATGCCGCGGTTTTTCAAGAACATAAACGTTTGTAGCTTGATTGATGCAAGATATTTTGAATATAGAGATGGATATTTACGTTACCCACCCTGAAAACATTTCTATCAATGTTACATAATCCTTTTGGTAATATATACAACGTACTTCGAGGGACATTCTGTGCTCCCCTAAGTCAAGCCAGTGTACATTCAAATTGTGAACACAGAATTAATAATGTTTGGCCACGGTATTATGGTTATATTCAATACAATTTCCACTTTGTTGGTGAATAAGTGTCGGACCAAAAATAATTACTAACATAAAGCCAAAGTTTGGGAAGATTTTATTCAGCAATTTGATTCCTTGTGACAGGTTTTGGTCAGACACATAATAAAACATCCAATCTTGTTTAAGAGTGTACTTTATTCGCCACTCATCCGGGGGGGGGTCACATTGCGCCCCTGCTCAGGATATTCAGTAATACTTGATTACCCTTATGTCCAAGTTTCATGGACTAGGTTTCATATGGTTTGATGACATTTCAAAAGCAGGGTTGACGACGCCGCTTTCGCGGCCGAAAAAGCGGCACCTATAGTCTCGTTCTGCTATGCATAAGAGACAAAAATGCCCCCTCTCGAACGTGTTCTGTGCCCCTTTCACCTAAGAAGGACCCGTTTTATGTGTCAGCAAGTGCCCACTTGCCTTCTTGTAAGTGCCCTTTCTCCAAATTAGTGCCCCCTTTTACCCAAGAAAAGTGCCCCTCACCATAGGCGGAAATCTGTCCCCAAAGGTAGGGGGACCAGGCCCTGGAAAATTGGACAGGCCAAAAAAAAAGGTTTTCACCAAAAGTCTGTCATTTAGTCGAAAATAGTGATAGTTTTCTCCATCATTAAAAAAAATAGTAGGGGGGACATTTGATATTGTGTCCCTACTATTTTGGGTAGGGGGGACATGACCCCCCCCCTGGGATTTCCGCCCATGCCCCTCATGAACGTGTTCTGTGCCCCTTTCATAATTGAGAAGGACCAGTTATATGACGTTTGCAAGTGCTCCTTTGCCTTCTTATAGGTGCCCTTTCTCATATTGTCACCTGAGAAGGATCATTTCATGTGTTAACGAGTGCCCCTTTGAAACAAGAAAACAGTATTTTAATTTTTACTACTTATGAAGGACATAGCTTGTAAGGAAAATCCTAAGGAAAATGTCAAGATTTTTGCTCGCTTGCTTCGCTCGCAACTTATAGATTTATGTGACATATCTAGCCCCTAAAAACTTTTAACTTATTAAAGCACTGTAGATAAGCCATTTTTTCTTTGTTTTAAGAAGAGGTGCCCTTTTTTCCCTGTGCCCCCTCCCCCACTTTCAACTTCTCTCCGCCACTTACTAGAATTATTTCAATAAAATATAATAATATATAACATTATATTCAGTAGGTTATATGTTCTCATTAGTCAGGGTCTAATGTTTGTTTTCCTCTTTTTATATGCAATTTTCTGATTTTTTTTAGATTTGGTTACCATGGTTTAGCACGTAAAGGGTTTCGTTTAGAACGTGAGAATAGAATTGATACATGGGAGGATCTTATAACAGCACAACCTCCAGGCTCAGGAAAACGAAATAGCATGCTACCTACACTCTTATCAAGTATGTTTATTACTTTTCCTTTCTCTAATCTTTTTTCATTGTTTTATGTTTACCTTTCTTCTTTTTCAATAGTTTATCTATTCCTTTATTTATTCCTTCATTATTAATCCCTTTTTCATTGATGATCCCATTATTTTAGCTATTTATTTCTTATCATTTGTCTGACCATTGGTCAATAATTCATTCATTTTTGTCATAATATACATCTTCAATCAGATTTAAACATTTATCGTAATTTTTCGGCATTCTGTTGAAATAACAGCCTTTGACAGCATTATGAAAATTTAAAGAAATATTTTGTTCATAGATCTTTTATTGATAACAATCACATCCACCAAAGGCAATTGTTAGGTAAACAAAATGCCCTTGTATACGATAATGAACATCTGACTGAATAAAACATTTTAATAAGAAAAAAATTATTGGGATATGTCTTGTTTTGTGCGTCATAATATGGATAGGATAAAACGTAAAACTTTAATTTTTACTAATCGTTGGACATGGCTGCAAATAAATGTCATGAGTAGGTTCATTATGTCAACCAATCAATTTTTTTGTTGAGAGTATGGTATAGTTGCCTCCATTCTTCCTATATATCCCTTTACTCTACCAGTATCTCATTCTATCCAGTCTATAAGGATAAGTCCATAAAGTTATAATATACAAATAATGATTTTTTTTCATTCGTGCAATGGACAGAATACTCCATGAGGTGAAAGATGAAATGATCCATTCAACGAGGCGTAGCCGAGTTGAATGGATCATTCATTTCATCGAATGAAGTATTGCGTATATTGCACGAATTATAAGAACATTCATTATTTGCTTTATATGACACCTAAATAGATGCTTGTTCATATGACATTAATGAATTACGATGCAAAATATGTTAATGCAGTGCAAGAGTCGGTCTGTTGATTGTCGCGTACAGCGAGTATGCAGCAAAATTGCACGGTTGATGACATTGTAAAATGGGCTGAATGATCGATATCAAACAACCAATCAAATGACAAGGAACTATCTAGGTGTCATAATCTGCTTCATTTCTTTTATATAGTGGCTCATCCTGCCAATGCTGTCATGAGATGGCATCAGAATCACATGGATCATAAACAGAAACAACCTTATTGGATGACTGTAGGTGTAGCCAGTGACGAAAAGGGTAAGACACTACAATACTCTTTCCATCTTCTCTGAACTCTTAATGTTATATTGTGTCTCCTTGAAGATTCAAATAAGCTGATGAGTAATCTCAGTTGTAAATAACTAAAAAATAAAAGATAAAGTTCTTGTACTTATCATCTTCTGAAATGTAATCTATGGAACATATTCTGTAGTCGGGTTTAACTTAAACTCAGGTTTAAAGTTGTAGTTTAAGTATGGATAGCCAATTGTTACATAAATCACTTACAGTAGAGATATCATATTTCAGCTCATTTGGCTCTCAAATCATTCATAATTGTGTAGGAAGTATAACTAGATGATTGTCTTTACCATCAATGAATCGGGAAAGAGCACAGTAAAAATAAGAAACCTACAACTTTATAATTTTTTTTTACAATTTTGGCTTCCCTTAATTTTAGCACAGAGTTCGACCATGGTCTAAGTTAAACCTGACTTCAGAATATGGGCCAATGAGTCCATGTACATTACTTTTTTTAATTTTTTTTTCGTTAAGTGAAACGGCCCCAGGCTAACACATCTGGTAGTAAACCAAGCGTTGAGGTTGAGCCTGACGCCGAAGCTACATTAGAAGATATCAAACAGACTTTCTTAAAGACACAGAAGAAACTAGCCAGAGAAGCTCTACAGGATCTTGAACGACTTGATAGGTATATATTATTAGTGATCATTATGTTGCTGTTTGAAAGGAAATCGCAGCTCATCTTCTGAATATATTTGCAACCTCTCCCCTCAATCATAGATTAACCACTCCCAATTAATTTCCCCCATACTTCCCCTGCTGTACGCCGAGTCGAAAACAAGCCGTTTTATCTCATTTTTATAGTCAAACCATCCAAATGTAGCTGGTACAAGAAAAATGTTAAAACGGCTGTTCAGCCGCCAAAGGGGAAATGTGACTGTTACATTAGCACCATTATTTGTGTAAATCCAAAAAATGACGATTACTCTGAAAAGGCTGAAGTAAGTTGTAGAATTAAAGAAAGTATTGGGGTTGTGTAGATTCACTCAGAGGATACATTCTTTTTCTATATAGGAATATAACAACTTCTTGAACAGCACGCAGGAATGTTTTGTCTGTATATGCTTTGTTTTTCAATCGTTTCATTCACTTTTCATTTTGTTTGACATTTCATCCTACTAGGGACAGACAACGTGTGATAAAACACAAGTTTCAGGTGATAACATTAAGCCCTTTATTTGAGAAGACGGTGTTTTATCTACAATCAGCTAGAGCTCATCAGGCTGGCCCTGTTATGACTATTGATGACAGTGACGAAATCAAACTATCTCCATGGTGAGGACTTATTCAATCAAACTGCTTCATTATAATTATGTTATTAAAATCATACCTGTATGTTCATGGTGGCAGCAAAGTTTGAAGAAATAACAGCTGGTAGTTGAAAACATGGGCCCTGATGATGCAGATATAAATGTCAATTTACTAGTGTTTATCTAATTTAATTGCATCATAAAAAAAATTGTCATTC
This sequence comes from Lytechinus variegatus, assembly GCF_018143015.1. Classification (NCBI taxonomy): domain Eukaryota; kingdom Metazoa; phylum Echinodermata; class Echinoidea; order Temnopleuroida; family Toxopneustidae; genus Lytechinus; species Lytechinus variegatus. The sequence goes on along the minus strand of NC_054740.1, from coordinate 91,611,340 downwards.
ATTTCACCATGTCCTACTTTACATTGCTTGGCTAATATGATTCAATGTTTTTTATCATCAGGTACATGGATCTGAAAGCAAGTGTCGAGGATGTATTGGGCAAGCATGACACGGATGTCGTCAATCTTTTCAATAAACTCTCACAATTTTCACTTGAAGATGGAAAATCAATTCCTAATGCAAAGGTTTGATTAAGTTTCTTTATACTTTGGAGTCGTTTCTTAAAATTCAACAGTTTTTTTGAGGATCATTTTGTTCTTGCATGCATCTTTTAGTTCTCGGTATAAAGATATATTATAAAAATCATTTCCTAACTGGAATCAACTTGAAGTTTTCTGATTCTGTATTTGATTTTAAAGAATGAGATGCTTTGTTCTCAAATTTGACTGAAAAATGATTTTCCTTTTCTTAAAAAAGTGATAAATCTGTTGAGAAAACAATGCATATCTTCTTTGGCAATTAGTGGCGTTTGTCCTATAAAATGGAAAAATAAACTATATAAGGATTTAAAAATGTAATCATTTTATTTAATTTCAGAATGCTATTGTACTTTCTGTATATACATGTATACTAGTATGCAGAAATTAATAGAACAAGGAAAATGCTTTGGTTTCTCTTATGCTTTCAGCATGTAAAGAGAGAGAGAGAGAGAAAATTATCAATTGTCTATAATTTTGTTGTCTCAATACAGGAGAAGCTATGTTTACTAGTGATGTCGATGCCGGCGAGTGATCTCCTAACCATTCCTATGCAGCTCGCAATCGTCTTCGTACTCGAAGAGATCCTGTGGGCTCCTCCACGTGCTCTAGCACAGTGGCTGCATCACAAGAAAGTACCCCTGATCATCGACATCGATCTACAATCAACAACGTAGTCATCCATTGTACAAGTTTCAATTAGTCTTCTTTTGAGCATTGTCTTTGTTGACAATAGAACATGGTGGAATCAGTGTTTCCAGCATTAAAAATAATGCTCCATCAGTATAGTCTGCCTGGACTTTATTTTAAAAACAAAACTATTAGACACTTGCATTGAAAATTGGATCTTGGATGAAGTATTAGGAGAAACTATTTTTGGAGAAACATAAAAGAAAGTTTAGTCAGCTTCTAATTAGTAATGTAGTACAAGTTTCTTTGAGATATTATCTAAATATATTGGAAATGTAAAAACCAGGATATAGTTTCTTGTTGAAATACAAAATCAATTCTGATTTAGGTAGAGTATCATCGATTCATATGCATATTATGTCAAGAAAAATTAATGCATTAAATTGACAGGAGCTTGGGGACGTTTTGCAGTAACTAAACAATTGAAAATCAAACTTCCATCAACAATGAACAGAATTTCATATTGCTGCGTGATGAACTTAGGTTATTTTGGGTTATAGAATTGAAACTGAGCATGAGAAGTTAGAATGCAAAAAGCAACATCTGCGAAGCGCAACGACAAAAAAAGAGCTAGTCCTTGCCAGCGATGATGAAGAGCAAATGTGATATTATGTCTTCATGTGACTAATAAATGATTATCAAAAGCACAATTTTGAAGAATAGTTCATTCATTCATGTTACTCTTAAATCTTACTCTGTTGAACTAATAGGATAATGTAATTTTGTACAAAATAAAAACAAAAGGTTATTTTAATTCCTTAACCACAAGTGATAAGTAAAATAACCCAACAAATCTATCAATGAATAAATTTGTGAGTTATTAATTTGTGAAACACCTATCAGCCCATGAATAGTAATGACAATAATAGCTGGATTTAAAGATAAATGCCAGTTGTGGTAATGATTTCAAAATGAGTTCGTACAGAATCCAATGAAATGACCACCGAAAAGTCTGTTTGTATAAATAAAAAATATGAGCCAAAGGATTCTGGAAGAAATTGTGTAATTGTGTTGGTGATCTTCAGTGTGAACAGTTTTCAGCATAGATTTAAAGATTTTCACAAATTTCAGTTTATGTAACTGTACCAGATCTAGATCCTCAATGATATGACAATTAAACCTGGTTTTACAGACTTTCTTGTGAAATCAGTGTTTACTGCAACTACTTTCATTTTTCTTTAAATATCGTGTTTTTTAGAAGATGACAGTCATTATTATTATAATTATGAAGGTATAGCTCAAGCTATCGGTTCCCAGCATGCTCCGTGCATTCAAAGAATTAATACTGCTATATGTAGGTACACCACATCATGGATGCTAATCTTGTACATAGAATCATATTTAGGATGGAAACATTTTTCATAAAACCATTGAATTCTACTGAGAATATACATGTACTTGTCTGATTTACCCATGACTGAATCTTTGTGAAACACTACTCTTGATGGAAAATATGAAACACATTTCGTCTGTTTTTCTTGCCTACCAACCAACCAACCCATCCACCCCCCCCCCCCTCACACTCAAGCCAACCTCGCCCCACCAACCCCAACCCAACCATAAATAAATAAATTAATCAATCAATCAAGGATAAATAAAATGAATAAATCACTTACTCACTAAAAAATAACTCAATCAATTAAACAATCAATCAACAAGTTAACTAACAGTCAATTAACTAATTATCCCTCAACTACCATTCTAATCAACCAATCAATTATCGAACAGCCTACAGATTTGTAGTAAATCTACTAAAAATATCAATCACTCATCAATAAGTAATTCAATGATGTGTATACCAATGAATCAGTCAATCTGATAAAACAAAGAATATTTCCTCCTTACAATAAAATGACTGCCTATAACTATGCTAATAAAAAATGTATCAATCAAACAAACGAATGTCTTCAACAGAGTAATTTTTAGCACAGCAGTATTATCATTTTATTCACGATTCAAAAATATACACTTTGAACTGTACAATGTAATGTACCCCAATAAAACCTCTGAATGATTTCAATATCGCAAAGATATATAGCAGCAAATGATTGCCTTAAGATTCCTGATATATTTAAATTTGTATACATGTACATTCACATATGGTAACAAAAAATGTTATATCAAGTCATTTTGTTTGTTTCCATCTTTGTTCACTCAGAACAAATTTTAAAATCAGTTAAAAATTCACTATTCAAATCTATTTTCACTGTTTACTACTTTGTGTGAAAACATAGGACATAAATCTAATATCTACAAAAACCAAACGTACATGAATAAAGATTTTTTAAAGTATTCAAATACATTCAACATTGACAAAAATAGAATATTCTAAGATCTTCAAAATATTTCAAGAATTCAGCATAGAGTGGTCTATAATTCAAATTTGTGCTAAAATATTAATTTCATCATGGCAAGGTACAATCTGTTCTCACTTTCAACATGATAAGCACAATACTGTTGCATATTACAAAGATAATGTTTACAAGGAATATAAAGCACATACATTGTACATATAGAATATCAACACTTTTTGGTTATTTTACTAACCAGTTTAAACATGCTTTCTGGTTGTATTTTGCCCGGAGGGGCCACTTACATTGACGAGTGGATACCATGCGCGACCAAAAAAACACATAAAAAGGATGTCTTTTTCACGATAGGGCATGTTATGTACGTAACGTGATAAGGGTGTCAAAAACCCCAAAATAATGAAAAAAGGGTATCTATTTCGCTAGGAAAATTACGTGTTTAGGGTCGAATTTGCGGGGATGATAAAACAAAATTAAAATGTTTTATAAAGGATGTCCTTTTTGCCCCAACACTTCGTGTTTAGAGTCTGATTTGCGCGAGGTGTAGAAGATGGGGTCGTACTAAACCAAATAAGGTAAAGCCAACGACCGAAGGACCCGTAACAATAAAACATTCCTGTACTTGTTAAGGGGTTCATTTCAGAAATATTTGCCAAGAGTATCGTTTTGTTCCCAATACTTGTTAAGGGTAGGGTTTCACACGCCAATATGTGTTAAGGGGTGCATTTTCAGAATATGGAAATTACGTGTTTAGGGTGCTTTTCGAGACCCCATGGTCGCGTATGGTATCCATGAATGGAAGTGGCCCCCCCCCGGGGTATTTTGTTATATTGATTTTTCCTCTTCATTATTTGAAGGCATGCCATCAACTAAATTGATTAAAAAGTACAAGATCAACATTTTTATTATTTAAAGAATAAGATTAAATTTCACGAGAGCCAGTTTGTCCCCTCCTTTGATTTACGTCTTTGAGCATTGTTTTTTTTTACTAAAACAGTCTCCTGAATGGTGCAAAGACAGGGGTAAAAAAAAAACAACCCAGATGTTGCATGTATGCATTCAATAATTTTAAGAACTGGCATAAACCATGGATAATGCTGCTAAAAACTATGCGCATCATTTTATGAAGTGACCTTAACCCCCTCTTTTCTTAGAAATAAACAGTTTATGAAATGCCTATCTGCACTACATAAGAATTGTGGATAAAATTTTGCAGAATTTGCACATTATAAAAGAATGGAATTGATTCTTTAAATTGGTATAAATAAATGCTATGATTTATTTCAAATATAGTTATGAGCATCAGAAAAACATTACAAACCTTGAACGCAATTATGTTTTGGAGACAAGCCCAGGTTTACGCCAGTTTGTAAAATTGTTGATGAATTGTAAAAGCCGGATGAGCATTAAATCATGTTCTAACAAAGGAGAGAAAGAAGCAAGAGTGATAATATTGTGCAATGTGCAGCCTCATTATATGAAGGACACAAGTGAATTAGTTACATTAGTTACATTTAGTTGAATAAACTTAACTTAAATAACCTATGACCTTACATGCGACCTCCAAAAGCAATGTATCAGAAATATTTTGCTAGTGGTTTCTGAATGCATGATGCTATTGTACCCCTAGTACATGTACCTCCATGACCAAGTATGGTTTCCATTACAGCAGCATGTGCTGTACTGGCAACCACTATGTATATAAGATCAGGGTCCTACACAACTTTTATAAGCAATTGCCCGATTGGGAAAGTAAATTTTTGAAAAGTTGGAATATACTTGCCCAAAAATCTATTTAACTTGCAAAAAAAAATCCTTGAAAAAAAGTTTTACCTCTTCAAAAGAAAGTTTTGTGGTTTTATAAACCATTGACTTTTTTTTCTTCTCTTATTTGACTTAAACTGATCTACCTCGTTATTGCATTTCTCTTTCTAAAGTAATTTTATCTTGCCTGCCATGACCCAAATTACGGTCAATATCATATCATCAACCCTAATTTTGGTCATTCTTCTCTGTGAGAATTTTACTACAAAACACTTGCCTGACTCTAACTTATACTTTCTCTGGGCAATCGGGCAAGTGTTTATATAGCACCCTGCTAAGAGGGCAAATTGCCAATTCGTCCACTCACCACATGGTCTACCTTCATTTAGTTTATTGCCATTCCGTCCATCAACATTTGGTCCAATAATCAATTTGTCAAATCACCATTTTGTCTATTACCATTTTGTCTTAATAACCAGTTGGTCTAAAACCCATTTTCTTTTCATTCATTTTGCACAATTTACACTTTAGTTCAATTATACCAAATGGTATATGGATTAAATAATTATTGGACCAACTGGTTATTAGACGGGATGGCATTAGACTAAATGAAAGTAGACCATGTGGTGAGTAGACAAACTGATGATAGACCATTTGGTAGTAGACGAGTTGGCAATTGGACGAATTGGAAATAAACATCTAAGAGTGTATTGCGGAAAACTTTAAAGCATGCCCTAAAATGAACCCTTCTACAGACCGCCCCCCAAAAAAAAAAAAAAAATTCACGGTAGGGGGTGCCTCATCCCTGCAGGATTGATATCTCTGCTATACACAAATAATTATTCTTAAAAATAATTGAAACATCTTTGTAAAACTAAGCTTTCAACTTTAGGTATCCTCAAAACATAAACCTTTGACACTATAAATGGAAACAAAAATAAAAATGAGAAACCAAGATACATGTAAATGTGTAACTGAAGAAAAAAAAGACAAAAAAGAAAGTAGCCTGTTTAAAGCACTGAGCATCTTTATGTACATGCATCAAAGTAAAGACACAAAACACACACAAAACTTGACATTCTCTGAACCAATTTTCCTATACTAATTACAGTAGGTTTACTGAATGAGAATGATTTTAAAATTAATGCCCAAATACATATTTGTCCAATATTTCTTTGGCAGAAGGGCTCCACAGTAGGGGAGATTGGGGTTAGTTGGAACGCGGGGTAAGTTGAAACATTATAATTTCCTTTAACGCCTTCAAATAAATTTATGCCATACTGCCCTCAATTTAATGCCATTATCAACAGCCATCCACCATATTACAGACAACACATGTGCAACAAGCCTGGTGAAGTTAGAAAGGAATTTTTGTTTTTTCACCTTCTGAGTAAGTTTTTTTTCTCTTTCAGAAATGTTTTATTATCTCCGAGAAGTTTATAGATCAAGTTGGCCAGTTTGGGGTATAATACACACTATTACCAAGCAACAAAATAAGGTTATTAATGTGCCATTATGAAGTCCCTTATTTGTGCTGTAAGCTTGTGAATGTCAAATGGGCCTCTTGGGTTAGTTGGAAAAAGGGGGCTATTTGGAACATGTTCCAACTTACCCCAAACATAATTATGAATATAAAAACATTGAATATGAGAAAAAAATGTATACAGTATTTCACACTTTTTTAAACATGTCTTGTAAGCCATGCTTGTTTTATTTCTCAAATTAGGTCTGAGTGTGCATTTAAGGCCTATTGTAGGCCCCTAACGAAATATTAACCCTTATCAAATGGGGGGGGGGGGGTAATTTGAGCCCTCCCTCGACAAATTTTGTCACTTCACCGTTGCGCGATTTTTTTTTACCACACCGCTCGCTGACTTTTTACTCCCAAGTCTTGCACATCATTTGAGACCAAATTTGCGATGCCCGGGTGCCCAGTTTCGAAATTACGCAACAATTACATATCGGACCAAAAATTGCTCAAAAACATGATCCCATGTACAAGTTAAAAAAAGTTTAAAAACAAAAAATACATTTAAAAGAAATTGTATTTTTTGCATTTTTTTTCGTAGATACAGTGTATTTTTAATAAATCACCAAAAATTAGCATTCTACTAGGTAAATAAACTGAGTTAAAGGCAAAAACATACACAAAAAACAAATTCAGGGCAGATTTCATAAGCTTATTTGCATAATGAATTAATAAACAAATATAAACAATCAATTTTTGTTGTGTAAATTTGATGCAGAAGTATAAGAAATTGCTGATACACTTAATTGCAAGTAAGATCAAACGCACACAAATACGTGGAATTCTACTACACAATCAGCTTGGGTGAGTGGCTGTATAACAGAAAACAAAGTTGAACAAATCAGAATATACACCTTTAATATTTGAACTTTAAATAAATAAAGCAAGTCGGCTAAAACCATGTAATATTACAGTTGTCAGTAGTTTTAGTTTAATTCTTAATTGACCATGCAGTGTTCCAACTAACTCCATACCATGTTCCAACTAACCCTGTATATGGGGTAAGTTGGAACGCTTGCGATGGTCTTGTTCAAGGCGGAATTTTTCAGTAACCATCAGATCACAGAAATAAAAATTTTATGGGGCACAATTGAAGCCCTTAGATATATGCTTCAAGCTGATATATGGATTGTTTCTAGAGTAAAATCTATTTGGATTTTACAGCCATTTTTGTGAAAAATGTTCCAACTAACCCCAATCTCCCCTACTCTTGGGAAGCAATTCACCCAAGAGAGGACTTTGAAAAAAAATCAGTCTTAAATTGGCAGTACTGTGCAAGCCAAAATGTTTAATTCTTACTATTAAAATGTTGATAAGTTTAATGCAACAGAACAACAATCAGTTAAGAAGATCGAGATTCAACAGAAACATAGTTACATGTATACAACTTTTTTTTTAGATATCACATACAGATTACAGCAAAATTCCATTGTAAACAATATCATCAGTAGTCCTCTCCATATTCTGTACATAACTATTTCCAAATACAAGCAATATACAAGCTACTAGTAAGATTTCTGACAATAGTACGTTATGTTGATCATATACATACATGATTCCTGAGAAGTGGTAAAACATTTGAAGAAATTTCAATAATTTGACAAAATATCACCCGACAGTCTAATTTTAACTTGAGAGAAAAAAAATTTAATGCATAAAACTTTCAAAAAAAATTATCATACATGTATATGTTTGACATATTATACTTCAGATGGCAACTTTGCTATATCAAATTATGACCACTTTTCATTGACGAGTGGAATGGTGGTTGAATAAAATGTAACTCAAATGTTATATAAGTCAGAACTGTATCAAACTATATATATAATATTTCCAAGACAATTCTCACAACCAAGTCCCTATGCCCAGTCCTAAACAATTTTGACTAGTAAGGAGTCCCTTTCAAACAACTGTCCTACTTCTGCCAGTATAGCAGTTACCATGGTAACAAGGCTCAGCAGCCAATCACAATCAAGGTTTCCCATAGAACTTACAATAATGGCAATTTTACAATAGTGATAAGACTTAAAGAAACAGGACCAGGATGGATAGTCCTGGAATGTGGCATTTGAAAAAAAAAAAAAAAAAGAATATGTGCAAGACAGTAAAAAATTGCATACAACCTATAAAAGATAGGAATACTAAATACAGCTTGATTGCATGTTGCTGTTAGATTTGTATGTGTGAGCTAAAGTAATTTTCATCCATTGTGATAAACCACAGCAATAGTTATCATTAAACCAAAAAAAAAATCGAAGAAAATATGTATGTGCAGGATACCTAAAGAATGTTTGAGAGAAGAATGGTTTTATCAGTCAAGCTCTGAGTCAAGATCAGGTTGATTCTCTGCAATGTCCATGATGGATTGGAGAGCATCAATAAACCGCCATACATCTAAGTAGTTACAATACACGGGAGCTGGAGCAATGCGAATTACATTGGGTTTCCTCTCATCACACTGAAATTAATTATCACAGACAAAAAATAAATGAAGGAAAAGGGGTGAAATGCTATTAATGTTTGGTTCCAAACCTGAAAAATGCTGTTAAAAATAATTATCACAGTACATTTGTTTGACAAAAATTGATATTTGAAGTACAGTAACAATTTATAAGAATGTCAGGAAAAATTCGAACAAGTAATATTTCATTATTTCTGTCAGCCACGCATGGATTCATGAGAGACGCAAGTTCAGGTAATGAGACCAAAATGATGCAAATGGTCTAAACAAAATGGAAATCATGATAATAAAAAGCAATTACTGTTTGCAGTAAGACTTTTTCATCACACCCAGAAACACATGCATGGAACAACATAAACAGATTGTTATATGTAACAGGCATCTGAAAAGCTATCTCCTGTGTGATCTTATTCTCAAAATATTTATCTACATAACAGCGAGTGTTCTTGATCTTTTCTGCAACAAGATGTCCTAATAAGCGATACAATCTTATGAGTTTAATACAGACAAGTACAACATTTGGAATAGAAGTTTGAGATACACTCAGTGTGTGTGAACCCCCCCCACCCAACACCAACCTGAAACCTGTCAAGGTTTTATTCTATGATGTACTTACCACTATACCTCTCTTGCCCATCTCACTATGTATCCTGTTGATTGGTATGGAGAAGTAAAGGGATAGTTGGGCACCTCTTTCCTCTGGATTAGAAGGTGTCAAGATGGTGATAAACTCCTTGTTCTTCCTATGGGGACTGTCCTTACCAAAGTAATGACCTACCAGGTACTCTAAGTAACCTGTTAAGACCACCGACTTGGCTCGCAGCTCTGACATACTGGTCTTACGAAACACCTACAAAATAATTCAGGCATGATATGATAAATACTGATATAACTTCGATTGCAAAGTAAAATTTTGTTTGTTAAAAATCCTGAGACGTTAGGATCAACCGTAGTAGGATTAACAACACAATAAAAACAGAAATAAGTTATCATTTACCAGTAACATGATGTAACAAAACACGGATGGAGTGCACACTCCTCTATTTCCAACAGTATATTAAAAAAACAGAGTTGTACATTAAAATAAAGGCCCAATTTCAAAATACACCACGCATTTTGTATTTATTTCTATTTATAGAGATACAGGTGTGTGATGTGGGGGATGACAAAAGAACATGGCTTGGCATATACCAGAGCTACCAAGTCTCACGCATTATGCGTGAGACTCAAGCATTTTGGATTCTTTTTCATCCCCCTCAAATCTCTGTCTCACGCAACTATCACAGCCTATCCCCATTTACATTGTACACAATGTCTGTGATCTCACTCAGAATTCACAGAAAATCTCACGCATAGTTGGTCTTTGAACTTGGCATCTCTGATATACTTACATCTAGACTTGCTCTCAGGGGACAAGCAGCAAAGATGGATGGGTTACTAAGGCGATATCCTGAGATGCCTGGAGATAGTTCAAGCTCTGCAACATCAAATAAAACATCACATGAGGATGAGTAATGAGTAGAGATCCAACATTTTAAAAGAAATTGACCCTGATATTCAGTTTTAGTTTTATCTGGCTAGTGGTTGCCCATAATATAGGAAGAGGCTGCAGCTTTTGTCTTTACATTTACGAGTCTGATGCTGTTACACGAATTGTAAACAATACATCTGATGAGAAAAACTCTTAACAGTGGATGCAAAGCAACATATACACTCAAGTCTTGCTTTAAGTTGTTTTCTTTTGATCCACGCATGTGTAGTGGTACTGAGTAAATACCCACAGATCAACAAATTATAAGGGAAAAGGAAAAGTAATCTATATGTACATGTAGTAAGGTAAAAACAGTAAAAACTGACAGGTTTGCCTATTTTGCACAGACAGCAACAATAACTAGTTCATAGTCTCTCACAGTAGATGTATTGCTTACAATAAGCATAACACTAAAGATTCTGCAGACTCTGCCTGTGGTCGTACACACTAAGTGTGGTCTAACAAGGGTTTAGGAAGTCAACAGGGTCACATTACATTGACTATGATGTCACATGCAATAAAATGGGATTCAATTTCTGTCCACACAAACTCCTTACTTGAAAGTATCAGTTATCCTTTATCTCTCACTTCTATTTCTCTTGAACATAGAGAGACCCGTTTCTGAATCCCAACACATGAGAACTGCACGATGACTACAAAAGCTCTGTAAAAAATCACAGCCTCTAGCACCATATAACAACCTCTAAAATACATGCAGCAAGCAAAAACTGTATGATGATTGCTGCATATGTAACCTAGGCCTCACTTCTCAAAAGAAATGGCGGGTAGTAGTAATATAACCATGGTTGCAGCCCCCCTAGTGATGTTAATTCTTATAGACTTAAATTGAGCTTTGACCGAGCTTATAATAGTTTGCATACTATGAAGTACAAAAACGCACAATTTAATGGTGGAGGTAACTAATCTTAATTATATTGCACCTCGCTATATGACAGGACAGACTAGTCTAACGCCGAGGACATTGAAGCGGGAATTAAGCAACTTAAACTCGGAAAAGACCTGGCGCAGATAATCTACCAGATTGAAGAGCGCCAACTCAACTCCAACACCAACCCCAACCCCTAGAAAAATTATCCCTCACCCCCCCAAAAAAAAATATATATATATAAAAAAATTAATAAATAAAAATAAAACAAAATAAAATCTGCGGCTACATATCAGAGCATTTTTCTAATGGAGGAATACATAAAGGTACATGAATAATAAACATGTAGGCAGTAAGTGCTTGATAAAAAATAGCCAGCAAACTTTAAATCAAAAGAAGATAATGATTATACTAATGATAAAAATATACAAGTAGTGATGCAACATGTTATCATAAGGGAATAAGGGATAATACTACAGAATAATACAAAATCTAGCATTACTCATGAATGTACCAATAACTTACAAATAAATTAATGCCACCAAAGTTAATGTGAAAAGATGAAATAACTTCTATTACATATCAATAAATTAAATGGCTAAATTCTTTTTAGGACCACTTTTCAGGTGTAAGTTCCCGTAAGTATGCACAGTGCCCCTTGTCTGTGCACACTTGTATCTGCACGATTTCAGTTAAAGAAGATATGTAATGACCACAAACTTTACACATGCAATATATATAAGGATATTCATTTAAAAAATCTGACTAAAAATGGTTTCTCGCATTCTTGTGACAGCCTCAAAATGCAGCCTTTCTCATCAAAATCTCTGAATCGTGTGGAAAGTAAATGGGTGCGAAGACATAGGGCACCATCTTGTTGTTCAATCTGAAAATTACTGGCAGTTTTTTCCAAGAAAATCATACATTTCTCTAAAACTTTAATGAGATTTTTGCCATGAATTATACTCATGAATTATAATATGAGGAGCATAACTCATTTTATGTGAAAAAAAAAAAAATCATGATTAATCTTAAGTTAAATTGTCAGATACGTAGACATGCCCCCCCCCCCCTTCATATAATATGGATGCAACATCTGCTACAATAACATATTACGGCCAATCGAATGAAGCACCACAGAGCAGCAGATAGCATGCAGTAGAAATGCATAATATGCACTCTAAATGTGCCAAGTATTTGCCCTACATACAAAGCAAGTGCATAAAAAAATATACATGTATGCAAGCGAGTGCTGTATGAAGGACTATAAATGTATGTAGATGCACAATACACAGTTGGGATCACTGTTTAATAATAGGATTTCTAACTAGGCTTAATTCTTAAATGTGTTCTGAAGAAGAAACAATTTTCTGTCATACATTCATAATATTGTCAAGCCATTTCATTTCAAGTAATGCATAGGTAGTAGTAGTAGTAGTAGTAGTAGTAGTAGTAGTAGTAGTAGTAGTAGATGTAGCAGTAGTAGTAGTAGTAGTAGTAGATTAGTAGTAGTAGATGTAGCAGTAGTAGTAGTAGTAGTAGTAGTAGTAGTAGTAGCAGCAGTAGTAGTAGTAGTAGTAGATGTAGTAGTAGTAGTAGTAGTAGTAGTAGTAGTAGTAGTAGTAGTAGTAGTAGTAGTAGTAGTAGTAGTAGTAGATGTAGCAGTAGTAGTAGTAATAGTAGTAGTAGTAGTAGTAGATGTGGCAGTAGTAGTAGATGTAGCAGTATTAGTAGTAGTAATAGTAGTAGTAGTGGTAGTAGTAGTAGTAGTAGTAGTAGTAGTAGTAGTAGTAGTAGTAGTAGTAGTAGTAGTAGTAGTAGTAGTAGTAGATGTAGTAGCAGTAGCAGTAGTAGTAGGTTCATGATCTTACAAGCAATGCAGGCATCTTGGGTATTTACAATGTTGTACAATAGCACACAGCACAATTTTTTGTACCATGGGTGTGTTGCATTTAATTGTAAGGCTTTCTACAACAAGAAAGTTTGGTGGGTCAATACTATATTAGTGCAAGTGGCCAAGCTTTTTTTTATTTAACTATATTGAAAGTTGTATGCTTACTGCCATAATAAAGGTAGATAATTGTGTGAAACAAGTATTTCCAATGCACATTTTGACTCAACAAACACCTGATCCATCACCAAAAATGATCAATAAGTCAACAATCTGACTTCAATTAGCTTCATCCGCACTGGAGTGTAGAGATAACTTGTCATATGTAGTCCAAGAAGAAAATGTTTGAAATAAGTTGCAGCAAACACTCCAGCATGTTAGAAATGTTAAGTCTTTAAAGGGTGTGAGTGGTCACGAATAAAAAGATCTGAAAAAAAGCTGAGGAGTATTGAAAAAATCTGAAATATAAAGAGCTCCCATACTTTTTGTACAGAGGAAAGCCAAAAATAAGCTGAAAATCAAAACCAAAAAAATCTGAAATCAGCTGAAAATCTGAACTCTCACACCCCTGATGTCTATATTTGATGTAAATTTTAAATCTCCCATTGTGGCTTACTGAATGCTTTATGGTGAAGGGTCATAGATGTCCAATTCTAAAAGGAATTTTTATATTTACTGGATGGTAGATGATGAAAATATCCTGGCCCAATCCCTATATAAGGGGGGCATGATGGATTCGCCCCTAGAAATATAGAATTATTTGGTTTAAAAAAGTGAGAATATACAATAAAGGTAATAAAACATAGTGAATGAAGTATTAGAATAAAATATCAATAATCGCAATGTCTACTCCTAATAAACAATTTTGTTATGTGCAATAACTTTAGGGAAATGGGTTTCCTTATTCAGCCCACCTCATTATTTTTTTGCAATGAAAATCATAATATTTCATGCCATTTTTTTTTAAGACTCAGGCAACTTTTATGTCCGACGTTATAACACCATGGTGCACAATTCAAAAGTCATGTATAGTTTGGTCTGCATGTAAGACTATAGAGGGTGTATCATAAATAGGTCTGCTAATGAGTTATAGCCACCTGTGTCCTGCCACAAAGCTTTGAATCCCAATCAAAACAAATCATTGCTTGATTCATGCATTAAAAAAAAAGTTTTGCAGAGAGTTTATCACTATTGTTTTAGCTTTCTAAACGTTATCTTTGCTTTCTCAAAATGCTTCCATTAAAATTCAAACGTTATATTTATGAAGTGTCATTAGCATTATGTATCTATTAATTTTCTTGTTCATTTTTTCATAGTTTCTTTTTATTTCTGTAAATGGTGGTTGCCATAATGTATGCTTTTCTGGTGGTCAATAGCCGTGATATATATTAAGTGCTAAATATTGTTAAATTCCAGTGTACCTTCCTTGATTAGCATTACAATATCAGCTATTAACTCTTGAGATATTAGTACTTGTGGTTTATCAAAAAATCTATAGTATGGAGTGCCAAATTTGATAAGAAATACTAGTAGACATTCTAACAAATTCTGATTTATTTCCACACTCTTTAACTTAAATTGGGGGAAAAGAAAAAAAAAGTAATACTGGTAATTATCAAAAGCCTGTCTAAAACTTTGGTAACATTAAATAACATTATCTGACTATACTTTTGTTTTACAATTACATTTTTTTGCCATAATCAAGCCATTCTAAGTATTACACTTTTTATATTAACAGAAAAGAGAGAAATAATTTTAGAAAGGTGTCACACAAGGGGTCAGACATACGTGTATTTCATGGAATTCCAAAGAAGTGATCCATGTAATCTAGACTGGCAATTAAAAAAAACCTACACACATGAAACATTCACATGTGTGTGTATAAATATGTATGCTGAAAAAACATCATTACACACAAATTCATGATATATAGCATACCATTCCAATATTTGTAAAAAAAAATAATAATTAAAAAAAAGTAATTGTCACTACAAGTATATGATAATGGCAAAATACATTCATGATGCTCAATCCATTCATTTTTGGGGGGCTTATCAATACAAAGGCCTATACTTTGAACCTAGTCCAAAACTCACCATTATTCATGTCGAATCTGCTCTTAAACTTGTGGCCCCACCATCCAACAAGCCTGATTGAAAACAGACACAAAACACAGTTGTTATAATCTCTATTTCATATATTATATAGAAAATATGAGAGGATAAATTCAATACCAATGTATCCCATAAATTCAAATTCAAGGAAATATATGATGAAAATATGTTTCCTCATCTAAACAATTCACAGAGGTGAGCAGAACTGTTTAATGATTGAATAATTTTAACCAAAGGTTATGCACAACCTGTACTGTGACAGATGGGTGTCATCCAGCTAAGGATGGCAGATATGAACAAAGTTAGCTGAACATAAAGTACCAACTCATCTCTTCTTGAGAGAGAAGTTGTAGGTCAGTGATCAAATGAAGCAACTATATCTGAATGAAACACTTCTTTAAAAACATATCAAATATATCCATTTACAATCACTTCTGACAACTACATTTCTAGGTCTGCTCTGTGCAATATTCCATTGCACAGTTGATCTCAAGTTTGTCAGGATTTCATCCAAGCAGCATCGTTCATGAATGAATATTTGTACAGATAACTCATTGACATGGGTTTGAATCAAAGATAAACCCTATTTTATCTTAGGCTAACAAAAAAATTGAAGGCCAACAGCTAAAGAACTCCACCTTGACCAACCCGGCCTTAACTTTAATTTATGCATGCACTTTCTATAGCAGTTAAGCTAGGTATGCACAAAAAGTAAGTTCAGCAGAAGTGATAACCAAGTTATGACAATTTTACCCATCAGAGATCAATTCTAGTAAAGAAGGTACAAAGTTATCTCATGATCAGGAATATTTCAGAGGATTGTAGCATCCTCCAGGAGTAGCAAATACAGGCCAACCAGGGGAACATTTCTAATAGTCATTTCTCAGCAAATTTTCACTGACAACAAAATGAGTACCTAAAATCATACCATCCGATTAGCACAGAGCAATCTTGGGAATGAAAATCACTATCAAGATTCTTGGTGAAATTTATCTTGGAGCGATAACTCTGGCGATGGACACAGTGGGACATCAACATCCAATGTTCTTAGATTTCCCACATGAGACCATTATCACATTTATGTACCTTAATATACTATAGGCATACATACTTAGGTTCCATTGTGTGAGCCAGTTTAGAGTGAAGAAAAGCGCCACCCAAACTTCCAGCACCAGAATTCAAATACTGAAACATAGATATTGAAAATGTAAGTTTATCATGTCATACACGCTAATGTATTAATATAATCAGCTCATTTAAAGGTCAAGTCTACCCCCAAAAAAAAAAATATCAGCTCATTTAAAGGTCAAGTCTACCCCAGAAAAAATGAAAAAAATTGATTTGACTTTTTATTTCACATCCGATTTTGATGAAATTTTCAGTGTCATGCTTGTTGGATATTTCTCTTTTTATGCAAATCAATTTTTTTGGGGTAGACTTGTCCTTTAATATCTTAATTCATTACTTTGAAACACATAATTATCAAATGGGTTTTCATATCTTTTTTGTAACAGCTGTGCTTATTTTTCTTCTTCTGGCATTTGACCATGGACGTAATATGCAAAAACAAAAATCACTATTAAAGAAATAGAGTTAAAAGATCAGCAGACAAACAAAGAGTTTTGAAAGGAAAACCTTTAAGTTTTAATGAAACCATACAAGGTTTGAATAGTGATGCATGCCTGGATTTGATCAAATGAATAATTTGAAATATAACCAACAAACCATATTAATGTGTGTCATGCATCAGTGATGTGAAAACCTAAAACATATGGTGATAGTATTGTTTCTTTCATTCATTTATAACTACCAATTTGACTCAACAGAGTTCATGTTTATTGCTTTCTCTCAGGAACATTGGTGTAGTATAAAGTAAAGACTTAATTACCTTGTATGTACACCAAACTGCAAAGTCCACATCCCAGTCATGTAGATGAAGCTCTACATTACCGACAGCATGTGCAAGATCAAAACCAACATAACAACCCTGTGTGAATGCAGATAAAAAAAAACACTCATTAATATAGGCATTTGGAAAGGAGTGTTCATACATGCAGTCTGAAGTATCTGGACACTGGACAAAATACTTTCATAAAGATAGAGAGAGAGGGGTAGAGAGAGAATTTTTCTCTTGGACAATCACAGGAGAGAATAATATATGCAAGTGAATATTAAAGCAAACAGATGTACAATCTAATTGATATTTAACAAGTTCAAAACAATACTTTGTTCAGGGTGCTACATAAGCACTTGCCCGATTGTCCGGGGCAAGTAAAAGTTAGAGTCGGGCAAGTGTTGAAGTAAAGACTAAAACTACTTGCCTGAATTGGGCAAGCAAAATTCTCACAGTAGAATGACCAAAATAAGGACCGATATGATATACTGACCCTAATTTTGGTCATGGCAGGCAAGAAAAAATCACTTTGAAAAAATAAAAATGCAGTAACAGGTAGATCAGTTCATGTCAAAAGAGAGAAAAAGGTAAATGGTTTAAATAACCGCAAAAATTTCCTTGAAGAGGTAAAACTTTATTTCAAGGACTTTTCGGGCAAGTGAAATAGATTTTGGAGCAATTATATTCCAACTATTTAACACTTTACTTGCCCGACTAGGCAAGTGCTTCTCAAAAGTTATGTAGCACCCTGCTTTGTTGCAAGATTAGATTATCATTTTAAATGCCATAATGCCAAGTCTGTGAATCAGTTCAAAACCCTACTCAAAACCTACCTGTTTAACAGATGATTCACAGTTGTGGGTCGGTCAATTGGAGGGGCACACCAGTTTTGATTTTTTATTATTAGAATAGTTGTATTACCCGTTTCATTATCCAGTGCCACTTTTTTTTAAACCCAAGTACAAACCATAAACAGAACACAGTACGCTTAGAAACACCAGTAGTAAGCACCTTATAAATGTTATATATTATTATTATTATTATCATTAAAGAGGTATCACACTGAGTGTTGAACATAGCTATAATATTGGGTTTTGGTAGCTTGGTTATAATTCAAAATTAGGGGGAAGAAAACGAGAATACAAACAGAATAAAGAAGCAAAGAAAAGTATCTACGATCAACAAAATTACACTGATAAGAAAACATAATTACATTTTAAACTCTTCTTCTTCATATCACAGATTTACAAGACAATCTACCAAAATACCATCCATGGCTGAAACTTTGCACATTATTATAAAGCTTCAATTAGATATTATGATTCCATGGTAACATGTGATAACATCATTATTTTGCATGGCAACAAGGCACTCATCTCATCCTACATAAATCTGTCTCTTGGTATATTACCCCCAGGCATGTATCTTAATTAGGGCACAATACACTATTTACAACTGATTATTACATGTATACAGCTGCACTGCTAAAGCCAGGGTAATTATGCTGCATGTACTGTAGAGCGCTTTGAGACTTCTGACAAAGTAAGTATTAAGCGCTATATAAGCAAGTATAATTATTATTATTAATTACAGGAAAGGTATTAGTGATAAAATCTCAATCAGTTTGCTAAGCCTGTCTGTGATAAAACTTTGATTGAAAATATTCAGATATTCATTTTTGTATGTAAGAACTTACTATTAGCGCAAGCAAATAAACCATAAAAACAAATAAAAAGAAAAATGCTACTCTCACGTTTTATTTTCCTTAAAAATCTTACTCCAGTTGAAATTTCTATAATTTTGATGTGAAAATGGTCGTTTCAATATCGTCATTCTGTTTCTGTTTATACAACACTCTCATATTCAGAACAAACATATATGCATAGAATTTCAATTGGGAGAACTAATCTCTGATTGGCAAGCAGCGAGTAATTAAGCATGTTGTAAGGCTTCTTGATATGACACAAGAATATGAAATCAACCTATGCCAAAAGGAAGCAAGTATCAATATTGGCAATTCCTATAAATGAGCAATATTTGTCTACACTGATGTTAGTACATGATGGCTTGCCCAACATATCAAAAGGAGTGTCAATACATTAGTTTCACCCACGAAAAAGGTCACTAGGTAAAATATAAATAATTCACATTTGCTTGATATGCTACTGGCTTCTTTATGCCATTGTACGATAATGAAACAAAGTCATTTCAGTGGCTTCCAAAAATATACAAGGCATATAAAAGCGATGTTGTGTCTCGCACACTTGTGAAAATAACCAGAAATATCGCGATTTGCCAAAGCAAGGGGGAGTTATCATTGCCTAAAAAGGAACTAAAGAAATTACAAGGCCAAAAAACAACTCCCCATAAAAAGAAATACAGAATGAATTGCGAACAGGTGCCCCCTCCCGATCCCCACCTAGAGCAATAATAACGATAATAATATAGGGTCTTCGTATTATAGTGTACAAATCCCCCTAAGAATAAAAAAATGCACAAGTGATTAACAAAGGGTTTCCATTACCTAATGGGGGGGGGGAATGAGTAGAGGGTGGTGTTCTATATCCTGAAATGAATTGCTGTAACCTTTAAGTCTTCCTTCCAATGAATGCATAGATGATCAATGAATATTCCAATATTTTCTCCTTATTTTTTACATGTTCATAGAAAGGTAAAGTTTTCTTGAAACGGTAATGACTCTCTTCTTTTCCTATTCAAAGGACTGTGAACCCACTGCACTCTCACACCCAGTCACCCATGACTTTATCAAAGACTGTTTACAAATTCCAGGCTAAGAGGTTGGATTACCTTGAAATATGTTCTGTTCATTAATATGTTATGTTCTATTCATTTTATAGAGTACCGAAGCGATAACGTCAGTTGCCATTGTGTCATGGCTGCCTGGTTCTAAACAAATGAACCCGCCGAATGAAAGCGTGCTTCTCATAGAAGAAAATGGCTGCTATCAGAATTTAATCGCTTGCAACCTATTTTTTCAGACGGGCCAAATTCTAGCAAATGTGTACAGACGATCGTCAGCTGCAACTCTGTTAAGAACCAGCTAGCCATGACCCCACTTCGGTACTTTGTCTTCAGGTTTAATCGTGTCGTTCTTTTGGTAGTCTCTTATTAGACCATTCGACGGAATACTCACCTTTGCATGTCCAGCTTTTGTGATGACAGGCATGTTAAAAAACTGACCGGTGTAATACTGTAAGGCTCCAAGTAGGATGACCGCTATACCATCACCTTCCTTCTCAATCACACTAAGCACATCCTCTGTTCTTATATCGTACTCTCCCTAAAATCAAGAATAAATGTCAATGTGAAGTCAGAAATATAGAAAAATTATGGTAGGTCATTTTCAGAAGGTTTACTTTTAGACAAGTTCTCATTGGAAAAGGATTGGTTGCAAAAAGCTCTGGCCTATAGAATTTCATGAAGAAATTAATCTTTGATGTTATCTGCCAACTGTTAAAAACTACATGCCCTTCCTGCTTGATTCCAATGTATATAAAGTCAATGAAATGTTCATGATTTTGTAGTTTACATATTCCTTATGTTTCATACTCCCTATTTGTGATTCTGTTATTCTTTCTTTCTTTAATGCACTTTGTATCTGACAAAAAGGTGCTATATAAATGAAGTGTATTATTATTATTAATTATTATTCATACAAACAATTTTAGAGCCCAAATACAAGTGTTGTTTTGTTGATGCACTCGACCCACTTAAAAAGTTTGTTGAACTCGCTTAATATTTTTTCCGAGGTGACACAATATTGAAAATATTGGACAACTAGAAGGGGAATTCCCGAAGTGTACGCACCACTCATCGCGCGCGCATGCAGTTTTCAATGGCAAATGCGCACTGTGTGTCGAACTGTGACTGCAGAGTGAATCAGATGAACAATTGTCAATTCCTATTAAATTTTTTTCTACAGAGGCTGCAGTAAATCTCTAAATGCAGAGAAAACCAACAACTGTTAGGAAGTTTGGAGTTATATTCGCTTTAATTTCATTTTATCCTATAATAATTTGAATATATTTTAGAAATTGAGGCACAGGAAATACTATTTTTTGCATGATAAATCGAGTGCGTAGCTTTACTAGGACCCCTTCTACATCGGGCGGCGAAATTAAGAGGTTTTCGAAAAACACGACGGGATTTTCGTATTAGTGAGTTTTGTGATATTTTCTACTTGGTTAATGATCTTTAGAATGTTTGCCACAAATTAGTGAAATATAATTTGTTGAAATATTAAAATTGGGACAGTTTTTATTGTTTGAAAACAAAGTGCGTAGCTTTAGGTCCCCCCATCATACAGCAGAGTCAGATCTCAGGGCGGGAGGGTAAGTTAAAAATTATTTGCTAAAATTCTCTGTATGAATAATAATCATAATACTGGATGTCCCATTTTTCGGTCAATACAAGGAAATATAGGACTCGCTTTGCAAAATATTGGACTCGTCTTCGACTCGTCCAATATTTATGCAAAGCTCGTCCAATATTTCCTTGTATTAACCTCAAGGCCATCCAATATTTATATAATATTGGATGGCCTTGAGGTTAATACAAGGAAATATTGGACGAGCTTTGCATAAATATTGGACGAGTCGAAGACGAGTCCAATATTTTGCAAAGCGAGTCCTATATTTCCTTGTATTGACCGAAAAATGGGACATCCAGTATTATGATTATTATTCATACAGAGAATTTTAGCAAATAATTTTTAACTTTCCCTCCCGCCCTCAGACTCTGACTCTGCTGTATGATGGGGGGACCTAAAGCTACGCACTTTGTTTTCAAACAATAAAAACTGTCCCAATTTTAATATTTCAACAAATTATATTTCACTAATTTGTGGCAAACATTCTAAAGATCATTAACCAAGTAGAAAATATCACAAAACTCACTAATACGAAAATCCCGTCGTGTTTTTCGAAAACCTCTTAATTTCGCCGCCCGATGTAGAAGGGGTCCTAAAGCTATGCACTCGATTTATCATGCAAAAAAATAGTATTTCCTGTGCCTCAATTTCTAAAATATATTCAAATTATTATAGGATAAAATGAAATTAAAGCGAATATAACTCCAAACTTCCTAACAGTTGTTGGTTTTCTCTGCACTTAGAGATTTACTGCAGCCTCTGTAGAAAAAAATTTAATAGGAATTGTTCATCACTTGCACTCTGCAGTCACAGTTCCACACACAGTGCGCATTTGCCATTGAAAACTGCATGCGCGCGCGATGAGTGGTGCGTACACTTCGGGAATTCCCCTTCTAGTCGTCCAATATTTTCAATATTGTGTCACCTCGGAAAAAATATTAGGCGAGTTCAACAAACTTTTTAAGTGGGTCGAGTGCACCAACAAAATAACACTTGTATTTGGGCTCTAAAATTGTCTGTATGAATAATAATATATAATTGTATTTCAGCATCAGGCAATATAGGCACATGATAATTAGTGATATTACCACTATGCAGGACAATGAAAACAGGATACTGAAAATATTCAGTCAAAAATGATGATTCATTATATCACTACAATGGAATGTAAGCAAATCGATAATTATGCCAGTTTTTGGAGAGTGAATCTATTATACAGATATTGCCCATCTACAGTTTGAATTTAACATTTCAATTTCCCGACGGAGTTATATTTTTCCCCAAGAGATTATATTTTGCCGAAGTGTGCAGCGCTGAGTGAAAATATTCTCCCAAGGGAATAATATAGCTCCGGAGGGGAGTTGAAATGTAAATCAAAAAGATAGATAAGGCAATATCTGTTATATTACATAGTCCATGTAGATTCGCCATCAGAGACTGCATTCATCACTCTGGCTTTATGATTAACCCAAAATTCTTGCTGCAGCTCTGATTTATCCAAGTCATGAAGATTTTTTAAAAAATACATTAAGTGCATTCTTATTAATCCAATTGACACATAAACACTAGCACATACATCAAGAAACTACCTGATTACGCAACTTGTAAACAGCCAGTGACGTCACCTTAATGAATATAACGCTGAATTTTACAATGCAACAAAGTTACATTACCTGAGGTGATGTCAAACCCTAGAATATAACAAAATGCGATCCTAACAGCTATGGTCGCATGATGGCGCATTGATCTATCACTGATTGGAATCTACATAACCTATGTAATATAAAGTTTAATTAACACATACTTTTCGTGGTTCCAGGAATATAATGCTTGTTGCTGGATCATATCCATTGAGACGTATTTGAGATTCCACTGTATACTGTGTTTATAAACAGGAAAAAAGAAGAAAATTCACAACAAGTGTCATATGGAAAATTCACTATCTTCTATCACCTTGAATAAAACCTTTTGAATTAATAAATACCAGCAGCATGTTATACAATATGATTTTAGTGTTTACGATGTATAATGTAAAATTGTCTTTCGTTTACTCAGATATTCATGATTTTCAAGGGAGTGGATTATAATTCGCTGACACTAGGTTTTGGGGAAATCAAACCAAATACCTATGATAGAGGTCAATCTCCTGTGCACAGAAAACCAATTGACCAAATTTCCATGCAGTACTTTCTTATTAACTTGCTTGAATTTATCTCATTCCGATATACCACAAAATTATGGTTCAAGTTTTTTACTACAGAGAGTACCTATAATCTCCAAGCAATAGATTGCATACTAATTTTTTTAGTTGAGTTCGCAAGGCATCCTTGTGGAGACATGCTCGCATCCATTTTTAAGAAAAATCTAAAAATATTACTATCACATGTACCTTACAGATGTTTTCCTGTTCCCAACATCCATCTGAAATTTAAGATTAAGATTGCTAAAAAGCTATCCAAATTTCATCCTTTCTATTCAGATTATCATAAGGTACCGAGAATTGATTGATGCCTTCATTGTTTGTTGTGATTCTGATCCATAAAATGCCATAGGAATCCATAAAGACATTTTGACATGACTACGCCCCAGGTATCACTGTATAATAACTGAATCAACTGAATACAATTCAGTAATTCAATAAATTTAATTGGTTTTCTTCTTAATAATTATTTTATATATTTATATAATAAATATTTATATATTAACTTACATGATCACTGGGAAAGGCCTTTGATTCAATGAGAATTTTATGCCTCTTTTCTGTAGGACGATAAAAGGACATCTGTAAAAAAAAAATTAAAAAAGGAAAGAATACAGAAGAGAACAATGAGGCACTGATTGAAATGTGACTGTGATGAAACATGTATCTCATTGTTGGATTCCAAATAAAACAATCAAATGCAATGCATGAACACAGGATTCATTTTCATGGATACATACTCAGAAGAAAGTTATGAGGAAAGTCTATGGGAGTCTAGGAGTTTAACAACTTCATAATTGATTGGATGATTTTCATGATAATATGAATTATAAAAGCTCTCAGGAACTGAGTCACTATATGGGTTTATAGTTGGCTCAAAGAAAAAAAAAGATATTTGCAAAAATAGAAGTTTATCAAAGTGAATGTAACAATGTTGATTTACTAACCATTAATAGATGTAAATTGACAGTGAGACCATTCATGATTGCCAATTCCTCTTCTTTACAACCTAAAAATATGAGAGAAATAGAAATGAAACAGAGAAAAAGTCCATGATATTATTGCAAGAACGAGTAACAAAATGTTGCTGCTGTCACTCCCCATTTTAAAAAAAATGGTCAGGGGGAGGGGAGGAGGTAGAAGAGGACTAAGAAGAGAAAAGAGGGGAGAAAGAGGATGAAGAGGGGAAGGAGAAGGAAGAAGAGGAGGGTGAGAAGCACTACGAAGAATTAAAAGGTAGGGTAGAGAAAGAGGATGAAGAGGGGTAGGAGAAGGAAGAAGAGGAGGGTGAGAAGCACTACGAAGAAGTAAAAGGTAGGGTAGAGAAAGAGAATGAAGAGGGGAAGGGGGAGGAAGAGGAGGGTGGGAAGGAGGACTAAGAAGAGGGGACCAGAAAAAGATGGAGGGGGAGGAAGAAGGTGAAGAAAGGAAGGAGGAAGAGGAGGAGGGTGGGAAGGAGGACTAAGACGACGGGACAAGAAAAAGGCGGAGGGGGAGAGAAGGTGAAGAGGGAGGAAGAGGAGGGTGGGAAGGAGGACTGGACTAAGACGACGGGACAAGAAAAAGGCGGAGGGGGAGAGAAGGTGAAGAGGGAGGAAGAGGAGGAGGGTGGGAAGGAGGACTGGACTAAGTCGACGGGACACAAAAAAGGTGGGGGAGAGAAAGAGGATGAAGACGGGAAGGAGAAGGAAGAAGGTGGGAAGCAGGACTAAGAAGAGGGGGCAAGATTAGGGTGGAGGGGGAGGAAGAGTGTTTTGATGTGGAGGGTGAGAAAGAGAAATAAGAGTGGAAAAAGGGAAAAAGGAGGGGAGGAGGGAGAAAGAGGATGAAGAGGGATGGAAGAGTAAGAAGAGGAACGTGAGGAGGACTAAGAAGAGAGGAGAAGAAGAAAACGCATGGGAGGAGGGGAGAAAGAGGATGGAGAGGGAAGGAGGAATAAGATGGGAGAATGAGGAGAAATAAAATAATCATGATCATTTGAAATAGAGCTGGTATTGATAAAATTTATTATTTCTTGTGAGGATTCAAATATCTAAATGAAATATCCTAATATCATCCATATATGTACACGCCCACATGTATCTATTAAAGTGACTGATCTTACCTACAATGTTGGACATGTCAGTAGCAAGTACTTCATCACAGAAAGCCCATGGCATCTGACCACAAAGATGTCCATGTACTCCTCTGAAAAAACATTATTAGCAACACATCAGTAATTCCTCGAGGATACTTCATCCAGAATATTAACAAACATGTATGATCAGAAAAGGAAATTTGACCAATAAATAAATCATGTGTCTGGGGTGGTATTCTGAGATCCATTTTATCTACAATAAAATCAATTGAACAAAGGAATGAAGATACACTTAATGTCCAGATCTTTTAAGATGGTTGCTTAGCAACCATCTGAGACTCAATATTATATTCAATGCAAGCTTCCTATATATCGATGAATGGACTTTGGATGGATAACAAGTTTGATCAGGCAGTATCTAGGTCGCTCTATAATTCAAGTGAAATCTGATATCCCAGCCACGCGAATGGAGTCAAAGCCCAAGGCATTCTGAAAATTATGTAATTTTCTTTTAGCAATACAATTACCTCAAGAGTTTCAGTTATATTCAAAACACATTTTGGAAACAACAGTATTGAAGTAAAGGTATCTAGGCCTATACAGTATAAATCATCTTTATTTGATCATCAAATATCAAAGGTACAATCTACAAAATTAAGCATCACATGATCAGTAATGGAACATACACTTTTTATTTATTCATCCTGAATGTTAACAAACATTTACCGGTATGTACATGCATACATGAATGATCAGAAAAGGAAATTTGACCAAAAAATAAAAATAAAGCTGTTTTATAGCTCTAGCTGCCACGTGTATGCACACAGCCAAGGCAGAAACTGCAGGGAAAATAAAGTGATCTAGTGTGGTATTCTGAGATCCATTTTATCTCCTTTATTGTCATTTTACCTCCATACCTGGCGGGTGTTTCATAAAGCTGTTCGTAACTTAAAGGTCAAGTCCACCTCAGAAAAATATCGATTTGAATCAATAGAGAAAAATCAGACAAGCACAATGCTGAAAATTTCATCGAAATCGGATGTAAAATAAGAAGTTATGACATTTCAAAGTTTCGCTTATTTTCAACAAAATAGTTATATGAACGAGCCAGTTACATCCAAATGAGAGAGTGGATGATGTCACTCACTCACAATTTTATTTTGTTTTTTATTGTTTGAATTATACAATATTTCAATTTTTACTAATTTGATGATTAGGACCTCCTTGCCTGAAGCACAAAAAATTAAAAAATGGAATTCCACGTGTTCAGGGAGGAATGAAACTTCATTTCACATGACAATGACGAGAAAATAAAAATATTTCATATTTCATATAATAAAATACAAAAGAAATAGTGAGTGCGTGATGTCATCAGTTCCTCATTTGCATACCGACCGAGATGTGCATGTAACTGTTTTGTGAAAAGAAGTGATACTTCAAAATGCCATAACTTTCTTATTTTACATCCGATTTTGATGAAATTTTCAGCGCTATGCTTGTTGAATTTTCTCTTTTTATTCAAATCAAGTTTTTGTTGGGATGGACTTTAAGAACGACTGGTGATCCTTTCTTATGCGCTTAACCATCGCCAATGAATATACCATTTAGCACAAAAAATGATCACCAGTCATTCTTAAAGTCGTTCTTAACTTACGAAGAGGCGGGTGTTTCACAAAGCTGTTAGTAAGTGAAGAGCGACTTTAAGAACGACTGGCGATCCTTTCTTATGGTAAAAGATATTCATTGGTGATTATTTAGCGCGTAAGAAAGGTTCACCAGTCGTTCTTAAAGATAATTCCAGTTGTGGTAAAGATTTTAAAATTATTTCGTACAGAATCCAATGAAATGACCACATAAGTGTCTGTTTGTATAAATAAAAAATATGTGCCAAAAGATTCTGGAAGAAATTGTGTAATTGCTGAGAAATTAGCAAATAAGCACAGGATTCAGGTCAAGCATCGGGCTGACATTCAAAGCAATAACAATACACTGTCCCTCGTGCGCTCATCTGTGTTGGTGATCTTCAGTGTGAACATTTTTCAGCGTAAATTTCAAGATTTCACAAAGTTCAGTTTATGTAACTGTACCAGATCTAGATCCTCGATGATATAGTGACAATTAAGCTTGGTTTCACACACTTTCTCGTGTAATCATTGTTTACTGCAACTACTTTCATTTATCTTTAAAGTCGCTCTTAACTTACGAACAGCTTTATGAAACGCCCCCTCATCATGGAGCACTTTCCAGAAAGAAAAGCTGTGTAATAGCACTCTCATGTTATTCAACCAATGAAAATCCTTTCTGCCAGGTGTGGCAAAGTAGTAAGAGTGTGTCAATTTCATAACATCCCACTAGGTGGTTTCAAACCGCCTTGATCACAAGAATCCCCGTTAAATTACGAGAACTTTTTTTGGCTAAAAAATACCCATTAATTATTCCTGCATTCACACCGCCCCGAAACGTACCCTTCGGGATAAGTTCCCGAAGTTACGAGCATGCGCAGTATGGTCTGATAAGCAGGCAAGGCGCGAGATTCAAATTCACTAGCCCAGCAGCCACCCACGCCGCCGCGCCCAACGACACGCTGAGCTAAAAGTTCCCGTAATTTGCTTTCACATCGCCAAAATACCTGCGACCTTGGAAAAATCCCGCGGAAGTTCTCGTAATTTCGCCAAGTACCTACTATTTAGCGGGTATTTTCTTTCGGGGAAATTACGCGTAGTTTGCTTTCACATTACCAAATACCTGGTATTTTCTGATCGGGGTAAATTTCCCGATCAGAGAATACTGGAACTGGCAAACTTCGAGGCGGTCTGAAACCACCTAATGTGCTTGCACTATAGTAAATACACATTAATTTCTTTTACAAAATGAACAATACTCTCATCTTTTATGAGATGTCAATACAAAACCATTTCATGGATCATTTTATACACAATATACATTAAGTCAAAAAGAGTCTTTGGACAAATTTCATTAATCTACAAGAATAATGTTTTGAGTATTAACTGTCAATGATAATTTTTGTGGGGGGAATCAAAGTGGTTATGACTCTTGGTTTTCAATCTGAGCAGTATGGGTGCGATTCCCAGCCATTGCGTTTTTTCCTTCAGCAAGACATTTACCCACATTACATGTGCTACACTCAACCCAGTCTGTAGGAAGGAGTTCCTTGAATGCCAGAGCGCCTGTAGGCATCATGGCTATAGCCGGGGTTATAAAGGGCAGTTGAGTATATCCATGTACATAGAAATTGCACATTTATAAATGTGCAATCATTATCAGTATTATTAGTTTCCCTTTATTTCACAGTCAGACTAATAGACCCCACACTATTGACTATTTTTAAGTTTATTTTGCCTATGCTTCAAAGTAACCAGGGCACAAACACACCATTTGCGTAGCATACGGGATGGACGTCCCAGACACATATGCAGACTCTCCTCTGTTGCATATCATAGACTACCGAAATGTGACATTGTCAATATTCCCTTTTTGCATTTCAGCATTATTGATACCATATTTGGTCGAGCATGATGAAATACCTCCACAACCCAAATTCAGTGGGAATCGGTCCATGGCGCCACAAGATATGAATACCGGTACTTAATTAGCCCCATTGAAATCAATATATTATTTGCCTGGTTCCTGAAGTTTAGAACCAGGTCAATAAACTATTGAACTTGAACAATGGGTCATTAGGTTATATCCAAGGCCCCTATGGACCAATTCCCATCAAACTTGGGTTTTGGAGGTATTTCATCATGCTCTACCAAAATATGGTATCAATAATGCTGAAATGCAAAAAAAGTTATTGTGACGTTTTCACTTCAATACTCTATTATATTTATATTCACAAGACAAAAATGTACCTGAGATTTAATTTCACATTTTACCTGAGAGATAAGAGTGATCTGTATTTTCTAAATATTATCTTTAAAATGAATACCGGTTTCATTTTAGAGATAATATTAAAAACGTAAAGATAAAGTTGATTGTAGAATACTGCCCATGAAACTAGCTACATGAAGCAGCACAGCTTCGGTCTGTTTTAAATTGCATCATGTACACACTGGTATGTGGCACACCTCCATCTTCTCTTTATGTGATTACATGTACAACTTTTGCAAATTCATAACTTTCTTAAGGACTAGAGTGTGATACAATTTGTTCCAACTTGAATAACGATTTTTATTTCTTTTTCAAATCTTTACCCACGTTTTGCAGCACTCAATCTAGGTGAGGTGAATGGGTACCAGGCAGGATTATTTCCTTCAATGCACCAAGCTGCAGCTAAATCCGGGGAATAAATAGGTCACCATTCAATTGCCAACTACATGAAGATAATCAATGCCTTTATGCTTGATATCAGACCTTAAAATGACCTGTGTTACCTGTTAGACACTGTTCTCACTACTTCCTAAAAGAACGGTCGAAGCGATCTTCCAAACCAGTTCATAAAACCACCTCGCGATCTCAATTTCAAGATTGCTTTGCCTCGTTAAACTGGTTTTAGTGTGAGGACACAACCGTTCTTCGGGAAGCGATCTTCACACATTTTGAGCGCTGTTCCACACACTGTGTGTAGAATGCCTACGCTGCGGTATCGAATTTCATGCAAAACATTTCACCCACTGAGTTTCCTGAAACCAAACTGGTTTCCTGAACTGGTTTTCAGTAAACTAGTTTTAAAAAGCGTAATGAGAACGGTGTCTTATTCTCACCTTGCCCTTTATTTTTCCTACATATGTAGTAAGGACACTAATCTAGGTCACCTCAGACTCAAAACAATTTTCCATAGTCATTCCATGGTCCTAACCATTTAGTAGATCAAGGCCATGATTGCTTACAAAGAGACCGTTCTTATTAAACTTTCTAAAACTTGTTTACTAGAAACCGATTCAGGAAACCAGTTTGGAAGATAAACACCTTGATACTATCAAGTTAGGGGAGGGGTCGAGGTGCAGGTTGCAAAAGCATAGTCTAAGAATATGTTGGAAAAAGTAAGATATTACAATATACATGACCAAAATAATAGTATATAACTGAAATGCAAATCACTAAAATCAGCAATGGGAACAATGAAAAAGACAGTTTGGAATGATCAAAAGCGAGCAAAGAAACCCGGGGGCCACTTCCATTGATGAGCAGATACCGTGCAATATTAATGCTTGATATTAGACCTTTATAAACGACCTGTGTACCTATTATTTTCACCTTGCCCTTTACTTATCCTACGTACTGTAGTAAGGTCACTTATCTACATGTAGGTCGCCTCAGACTCAAACCAATTTTTCATGGTCCATGGTCTGTAACTATAAGCAATATAGATCAAGGCTACGTTTGCTTTATACATTGAGATAAACTAGTTGAGGTCAATTAGGCTTTTAACAATATGGGCCTACTCGTATGGCTAAACACAATCACACTCTGAAACCCCCAGCACTGAAATGTCCAAGATACAGAAGATGAAAATCAACATTGGGAACAATGGCAAAGACAATTTGGAATGATCACAGGCAAGGAAAGAAACCCTGGGGGCCACTTCCATTGAGGAGAGGATACCATGCATTAATATTAATGCTTGATATTAGACCTTAAACGACCTGTGTACCTATTATTTTTACCTTGGTTATCCTACATGTAGTAAGGTCACTGAGGTCGCCTCAGACTCAATCAATTTTCCATGGTCCGTAACCATAAGCAATATACATATAGATCAACGCTATGTTTACTTACATTGAGATAAAACCAGTTGAGGTCTATTACATGTAGCTTATAACAATATGGGACTACTCATATGGCTAAAACACAATTACACTCTAAAACCCCAGCGCTGAATTGTCCAAGATACAGACAATGAAAATCAACATTGGGAAGGATGGAAAAGACAATTTGGAATTATCAAAAGCGAGGAAAGAAGCCTCGAAAGAAGCCTTGATGAGCAGATACCATGCAATATTAATGCTTGATATTAGACCATAAACGACCTGTGTACCTATTATTTTCACCTTGCCCTTTACGGTACTTATCCTACATACTGTAGTAAGGTCACTCATCTAGGTCGCCTCAGACTCAAACCAATTTTCCATGGTCAATGGTTTGTAACTTTAAGCAATATAGATCAAGGCTATGTTTGCTTCCATTGAGATGAACCAGTTGAGGTCAATTAAGCTTTTAACAATATGGGCCTACTTGTATGGCTGAACACAATCACACTCTGAAACCCCCAGCACTGAAATGTCCAAGATACAGAAGATGAAAATCAACATTGGGAACAATGGCAAAGACAATTCGGAATGATCAAAAGCAAGGAAAGAAACCCCGGGGGCCACTTCCATTGAGGAGAGGATACCATGCATTAATATTAATGCTTGATATCAGACCTTAAAATGACCTGTGTACCCATTATTTTTACCTTGGTTATCCTACATGTAGTAAGGTCACTGAGGTCGCCTCAGACTCAATCAATTTTCCATGGTCCGTAACCATAAGCAATATACATATAGACCAACGCTATGTTTACTTACATTGAGATAAAACCAGTTGAGGTCTATTAGCTTATAACAATATGGGACTACTCATATGGCTAAAACACAATTACACTCTAAAACCCCAGCACTGAATTATCCAGGATACAGACAATGAAAATCAGCACTGGGAACGATGGAAAAGACAATTTGGAATTATCAAAAGCAAGGAAAGAAGCCCCGGGGGCCACTTCCATTGATGAGCAGATACCGTGCAATATTAATGCTTGATATTAGACCTTTATAAACGACCTGTGTACCTATTATTTTCACCTTGCCCTTTACTTATCCTACGTACTGTAGTAAGGTCACTTATCTACATGTAGGTTGCCTCAGACTCAAACCAATTTTCCATGGTCCATGGGGTCTCGAAAAGCACTTTAAATACATATTTTCCATTTTCTGAAAATGTGCCCCTTAACAAGTATTGGCATGTGAACCCTACCCTTAACAAGATTTGGAAACAAAACAATACTTTTGGCAAGTTTCCTGAATTGACCCCCTAAAACAAGTACAGCAATATTTTTGTTTTTATGTCACGAACGTCAGCTTTACCTTCACCTACATCAGTGGGTTTAGACAGCCCCACCTCTCACGCAAATCGTACTCTAAATACGTAGTGTGACTCTTGGGGCAAAAGTACATCCTTTATAAATCATTTGTCTTGATTTTTTACACCCTTGCAATTTTGACCTTAAATATGTCGCAATCATAACAAAAATAGATACCCTTTTTTCATTATTTTAGTGTTTTTGACACCCTTATCAAGCACTATGTACATATGTAACGTGCCCTATCTTGAAAAAGACATGTTTACATGTTTTGGGGGTTGCGCATGTTATCCACTCCTTAATGTATGTGCCCTCCCCCGGTCAAAATATTTTACAAGCTTGGATGAATATTTTAAAAAGGAATACATTGTCAGTCCCACCTCATCCCTTCATTTCCCAAATATTTCATCTTGTGAATGCAAACACCTTGATATATGTTTTAAGTGAAACATATAAACAATATCATAATAAAACAGAAAATGAAAGTATATAGGTATCATAAATTTTAGATGTTCATGCAAAATCATGCATGTCATTGTCAGCTAAATGTACAGTGTAGGTAGCCAAAATATACTGCACAATCAAATTAACAAAGGAATGAACATGTACTGAGAGCACTGTATGTCCTAATCTTTTAAGAGGATGGTTGCTTAGCAACAATAGCTTCCTATATATATCGATGGATGGACTTAAGATAGATGGCTAACAAATTTGATAGAATGACACAGTATCTAGGTCGCTATATACATGTAGTTCAAGTGGAATCTAATATCCAAGCTATTCAGATGGAGACAAAGCCCAGGGCATTCTGAAAATCATGCAATTTTCTTTTAATGTAGTAATGCAATTACCCCAAGACCAGAGATACAAATATATCCATAACGCACTTTGGAAACAACAGTATTGAAGTAAAAGTACATGTATAGGCCTTTTTTATATGTGTGTTTTCAGTGTTTGATTCTCTGTGTGCATTTTGTTAAACATTGAATACTGAATTTAGTATTGAAATATTTTTGGTTGC
This sequence comes from Lytechinus variegatus, assembly GCF_018143015.1. Lineage (NCBI taxonomy): Eukaryota > Metazoa > Echinodermata > Echinoidea > Temnopleuroida > Toxopneustidae > Lytechinus > Lytechinus variegatus. The sequence continues at coordinate 91,577,306 of NC_054740.1, read as the reverse complement.
TATTGCTTGTCTTCACATTATGTGAAAACTATTGCAGCTCAGTGGATATACATCTCTGCATCTGTTGCTTTAAATCACAAGGTCTATGGGTTGGAATCCCACTGCAGCACTCACATCCTTTGGAATTCTAGTGTACCTAAATTTGCTACTCTCCACCCAGGTGTAGTAAATGGGTAACTGGTAGGAAGAAATTCCTTGAATGATTGAGTGCCTGGTCAGACTATCTGTGTTTAAAGCCAGGTTTTTCGTTTCATCTGCATAGCAGAGCGAGACTATATGCATAGCTTTTCCGACAGCAATGGCATCGTCGTCCATATCAAATCTTAACTGAAGGTTAAGTTTCTGAAATGTCATCATAACTTAGAAAGTTGATCGGCCTAGTTCATGAAAGATGAACATAGTGGTTATCAAGTAATACTGAACATCCTGCCAGAGTTTGATGTCACATGACCAAGGTCAAAGGTCATTTAGGGACAATAGACCATGATAAGGGAACAACATCAAAGTCTTAAACGAAGATTAATTTTTTGAATGTCATCATAACTGTATAAGGGTAATCAAGTACCAATATTACTGAACACTTTGCCTAAGTTTCAGGTCATATAACCCATGTCAAAGGTCATTTAGGGTCGATGAACTTTGGTCATGTGAGGGGTATTTGTTGATTCCCATCATAACTTTCAAAATTTAGGGATCTGGTTCATGAAACTTGGACATAAGAGAAATCAAAAAGCAATGAATTATCCCTTATGAGTTTCAGGTCACATGACCAAGGTCAATGGTTATTTGATAAAGGTTGGCCAAGGTTTATTTTCTTAAATATCATAACTCTGAAAGTACATGTATATGGATCTAGTTCATGAAACTTGGACAAAAGTGTAATCAGGCATCAGAGAATATCCTGCATGAGTTTCAGGTCACATAACCAAGGTCAATGAACTTTGGCTGTGTTGGGGGTATTTGTTGAATTGCTATCATACATGTATACTGAAAAGTATGGATCTATTTCATGAAATGTAGACATAAGTGTAAGGGTAATCAAGTATCACTGATAATCTCGCATCAGTCTTTGGTCATACAATAAAGGTTACATGTCATTTAGGGTCAGTGAACCTAATATTTTATTTAACACAGTTGAATAATATATCAGATTATTTTACTCACATTTTGGCCCATTTTTCCAGTTCAGCATCAAAATAGAATTTGAGTCCTTTAGGCTGAAGACCAAGTGAATTACCACAGAAGTAGATACATTCATCTTCTTTATTAACCAGAGATAGATCAACTACAACAAGAAACAATCAATATAGGATTCACATTATTCCCTTCCAACTGAACAAAAAACATAATACAAAATGATCACATTTGAAAAAAAAAACAAAAAAAAAACAATAAACAAAGACAAAGAAATACAAACTTTTAGATTTGCTTTACAGATCTATGAATATATGTGGAAATGGTGGGGGGGGGGTGCAACAAGTAATATGAAGATGCCATTTCTAGAAACCAATGACAAAAAGACATCTTCTAACTAACAGGCTATCCCCACTGTGTACACCTAGATACATGCTTCACGAAGAGCAAAACATCTCTTGACATTTATACTACAAGTGATAAAAGAAGTAAACACAGAGGCTTACCTTTGCAAAACCCATTCATTTTAACATAAATTTGGCAAACCTTGATTATTTTAATATATAAGAAAATAGAAATGACAGCAATGAGAATAGAGGCAATGTAGGCAATTCCTGATTAACAATGAACAACAGAGCATTAATAAGAAAACATTATTTCATAACTTATAAACCAGTTTTGTAATGAGAGTGGTACATGTACGATTGGAATATTTCATTTTATTTTCATCAGAAAGAGAAAGCTAGGGCTGAAGCAAAATGGGTAACTGACATTCAAACGACAGTTAAAACTTACAAGAATATAAAGAACTTACTATTTTGACAATAGTTTGGCACACAATTCTGAGTTACAGTTGTAAACTTAAAAAACAGAAGACATGTGAGTCAGTGTATTGAAGAAAATAAAGGAGTTACTAGTCCCTACCTTCCATCACAAAACATTAATACCACTACCACAAAGATTAAAAAATATTGCAAAGTTAAATATTCACAATTTTCATATTGTCTGAATTTAATACGACTTTCACCTACATGAATGAGCTTCACTAAAGCATCTTTTAAATCAACTGTCCACTTGGGTTGGATTTCCCTTTTAACTAACTACCTGATTCTTCAATTGTAAAAAGTTGTAAGATTTACCATCTGGTAATTCCTTCATCTTAGGCATGATGAATTCCTCTCTTAGTGGAGCTAGCTGATCAAGTTCATCCATCTTCTTGGCAAAGCCGTCACTCAGAATGTCCAAACCAAACCTATTGGCCGTCTCCTTCAATTCTACTAGAGGTGACATTCCAGTCTGGCGGTCAGTCTTCATCACCTTCTTACAAGGTGGTGATGAGCCATTTTCAGCAGTCCGGGTATACGTTGATTCTGCTGCTCGTTTCTCAGCCATTGTAGAAATGGTTCCGATTGCAGGGCCTGAAGTGTTCAAAATTGTGAATTCAGTTTATAACAGTAATTTGACTTGAGGCTATTAATTATCATTAAACTAAACAAAACTTTCTAATTTCCTCAATAATCTTTTGTGACTTTGCTTTATCATCAGAGCTGCATCCATCCAGATATGATTTCAAATAATGGCACCTGTAAAGTTTCTTTATAAACATTGCCATAGGTTTGTACATTATCACAGATTTATCAAATGAAAAAGACAGAACTAAACCAGAGTAGACTATTAAGGCCCTGTTTTTCCTTTTTTTTCATTAGGGACTGCAGAGTCACTAATTGTGCATGCATGACAGAGAACCATCAGTGTAGGGGAATTAAAAGAAGTAAAAATGAATGTTTGGAAGATTGTAAGATTTTATTGACTTTGTTGACCACCTCTCGAGTATGAGAGTACAAACATATACATGAATACAAAAAACATAAGTGATAATATATAGATGTACAACCTGGTACGTGAAGGCGTTAAGGACATTTGACTACCCTACCACTCAGTGTACACACATTCTCATCTACTTTACATTCTATCAAACTATTGTCTGTTTTCTTTGGTTTTGAAAAAAAAATAAACAATCATTCTGACAAATTGTTTTCAAGTGGCAAGCATTATCTGAATTGGATAGCTTGGGCATGTGCAATGCATTTGGTTTACTGGCTATTAGATTACTGGGTAAATACAGAATTCTCTCTTTGTGAAAAAAGGGACAAACAAAAATGTAATGAAATTCATCTCCTATAGTATCATGTGTACAATGAAATTCATCTCCTATAGTATCATGTGTATTCCTATAGTATCATCGTACATAGAGTACGATGCAATTCATCTGTCAGGCTTGCGTCACACCTCCCATTATTAACAGGCAATCCATTTGTTCGACATCTGAATTTTCTTGAAGTGACATTATTTTTCTTACACAGGATCTGTAAATACTTTTCAAACGTCAGAGTATCCTTAAACATTCTATAATTGTTCATGTGACTGCCCACCACTCTTGAGAAACATATTAAAAAGTTGAAGTTTAGCAGTGTGTGAAATCCATGCAGTACTAAATCCATCTCCCTGTGCGGTGTGCCAACCACACATTCCCTTTCCCTGTATAATGAAAAATATTTGTGATGATAACCATTGTGATTTTGATGGAGATTGTATGTCTCCTTGTAAATGCAAAAGAAACTTCAAAATTGTATATAAGTGCTTGGATTCTTTTCCCTTAACTAATCATAACCAGTGTTATTCCTCTTTATTTATCAGGATTAGTTTTTACACCCTTATTATTAAAAATAGGAACGATAATCCCTATCTTTTAGGCACCATTCAGTTGGAACAATATCACTGTCCAGTACCACATTAAAGAACTTTACCATCATGTGAAGCATCTCTACAGGATATCTCTAAAGAAATTCATTTATCCTGAGGTCTTTTCCACATGCTTTTGAATTTTAAGTCTCCTAATCATTAATTCTACTGCTTTTAAAGTGACTGACAGAAAATCCTTAAGGATCATCTCCCAGGCTTGAGGAGGACTGTGCATCTTACCTATACCGAAACGACTAAAATGATTCACAAAATCCCCTAATGAAGCATTTCCTCATTTCTTTCCTTTGCGCTCATTATTGAGTAATTGCCAATATTCTTTTATATTGGATTCGTGTAATGAACTGAGAGATTATAAATCCCTATGATATGATCTCTTTTGTGTCTCAAATTATTACACGTAGGCCTATATTGCTTTTCGGTACTTAATGCGGCAGCCCGAACAAGTACACGCGACACTGTCTGAAGACGTGTCGAGGTCCCCAAGGCAAGGGCGGTACGTACCATACGTGTAAATAACATATATGGGAATCAATTCCAGGCTTCGTTGAGAGTTAGCATATGTTAACCCTTTGAACCCGATTGGCCGGAATACCGGCCTACCAGTGAACACGCAAATACCCGATAGGCCGGAATACCAATCCTCATCTAAGACGAAGGAGAAGCTGTATTACTATGCTGGTTAAACCTCATCTTAACTATGCGTCTTCAGCTTGGGATCCCTACACAACTACAAACATAAAAGATCTCGAAAGGGTCCAGAATGCAGCAGCTAGGTTCACCACCAACACTTATGGGCAACTCTAGTGTTACTGCTCTGAAGCCAAGGACTCCTTGGGTTGGATCCCCCTCCAAGAGGAAAGACAGGGTTCCCGAATCACCAGTTTATTCAAGATGATCCACGGTTTAATGGACGTCAACTACAATAAGTACAAGGAATACATCTCTCTGAAGGAAAATTGAGCAAGACGGGGTCATGATCAACAATTCTACATTAAACATGTCAGAACAGTATGCAAACTCATTTTTCCGAGGACTGTCAAAGACTGGAACCCGGCGGGGGCACTCGACCAAACAAGTGGTGGGGGTGTGCCGCGGGCGAGACAAAAAACGGGGGCCTTGGAGCGGGCTTATTGTAAAAAGGAGGGTCCTCGGAACGGGCTTCGGAACGACAAATTTTTGTGAAAACGCTTAAACGGGGGTCCTTGGAACGGATCGCCAGCCTCCCTACGGAACGGTCATGCGTGCATGATGCAGCTAGCGCGGCCTCCGCCGGGGAGCTCTGCGGCCGCTTTTCACCAAAATTGCAGCTCATTCAACGCGATTGGAATGGCGTAACGAAAAATATGCGAAGCTTTGGAGCGGATTTCTCTCTTCTTTTTTCTCGATAAGAAGAAAATGCTATGCCTTGGAGCGACTTTCTGTGTTCTTTTTCTCAACAAGGCAAAAATGCTATGCCTTGGAATGGAAATTTGAGTGTAAAAATGGGGGTCCCCTCCGCGGCACATACCCACTATGTGTATACAGCCACACGCGTGTGTCTTTACCATCCAGCCACACGCGTGTGGTTATATCCAGAACACCTATCTGTGGATACCGCCACACACGCCGCCAGTAATAACAGTAAAACACGTATGTAGGTCTGACCGTCTATATCACGATCAAAATAACCTCATTTCTTCATTAAATTCTTACATTCTAAACCCCTTTGATATCCTTAGATCATTTCAATTTCATTCTCACCGTCTTCTCTCCTTGCCTTGTTACAAACGGTCGTCTGTTTAACAGCAAATTCTCTTTTTCTACTTGTGTCGATTCTGGCTTCCTTCGCGGTACGGTGGCAGACCCATACAGCGTTAGCGCAGCGCAGTAGACATACACAGTTTGGGTTACGTTTACGTTTGGTACGAATAATTTTCGTACCAAGCGTTAAGCATGCACGAATCCCGAGTTTCGTACGTACACGCACATAGCCTAGAGTCAGTAGAGAATCGACACAAGTAGAAAAAGTGTGGAAATTTGCTATTTAACAGGCGGCCTTTTGTAACAAGACAAGAAAAGCAAGGAAAGAAGACGATGAGAATGAAATTGAAACGATTTAAAGAAATCAGAGTGGTTTAGAATGTAAGAATTTAATGAAGAAATGAGGTTATTTTGATCGTGATATAGACGGTCAGACCTACATACGCGTTTTACTGTTATTACTGGCGGCGTGTGGCGGTATCCACAGATAGGTGTTCTGGATATAACCACACGCGTGTGGCTGGATGGTAAAGACACACGCGTGTGGCTGTATACACATACTGTCTGAGTGCCCCCCCGGGACTGGAACCATCTCCCCTCCTCAGCTTTTGTATTCCAACCAGCAACTTTTTAAGTCAACAACACTCAAAAAAAAAAAAATCGGAACCTCAAGTTGGTGACCGTACGCGACACACCTTGGATTCCTACCAAGTTCCAAGTTCCTTCTGCCATTCCGCACGGCAGATCTACTCCGGCACACAAACCTCACATCACTTCCCGATGGCTTGGCCGGAGCTTCAGATCAGCGAGACGGCGAACATGCGGGTGCAACAGTGCCAACACTGCATAAAAATTTACGTGACTTTTTGGACTCCTTGGAATAAGCACCTTTAACTTATATGATACTAGTACCTACCGGTACCAGTCACTATTGGCATGCCCGGTAAGCGATATTTGCTTTTGAATTGAGTAGGTTTCTATCTACGTCATCAAATCACATTTTAATTTAATTAAAACGAGCAATATCTCGACACGAACTTACCGCTTGTATATCGACACAACAAATACTAGTACGGTAGCACAAAGAGTGCACAATAATTATGAAACGGGAGCTTACGAAAATTACGTATGCACGTAAGAATCGTATCTGTGTACTAAAGGGCTAGGGGGCGGGACATGGGCGGGATCAACTGTCAGCCAATCAACGAACTCGAAACTACAGACTAGTCCACGATCGACCCGATTTTAGATTAGAACAAATTGCTCATTTTAAAAATAATAATAATATAGGGCATTTATATTGCGCATATATCCACCTTGTTAGGTGCTCAAGGCGATTTTTTTTTAATATCGTGAATGATCATTTTATTTGAGATTTGAGCAAAGTTATTCATAAGATGATTTAAAACATTCCATGCTTCTACAATAAGTACCAAATTATAATGTTTTATAAAAAAAATCGCAGAGCAATCGTAGGCGTGCTGTGGCTTTCGGATATGACTTGAAAAGAATTTTACTTTAGGTAGAGTTTATTTGAAATTATGAAGAAGATGTATATTCTACGTAGTACATATCTTATACGGTTATATTATACATATATATATATATATATATTTATATATATATATATATATATATATATATGTATATATATATATATATATATATATATATATATATATATATATATATATATATATATATATATATGTATATATAATTGTATATTTTTTTGTCTTTTGTTTAATAATATTTTATTTTCTTCCTCTTCCAAATCATTAGCGATTCATATAAATAAAGTTTCTTTGCATATAATACACAAATAAACAAATAAATATATTTATCAATGTCAATGAGATGAAAATTATTTTTTCAATGGTTACAAATGAAATTAAACTGCCAAATTTCTCTTCTATGACAATGTGAAACTATAAAAGAAAAAAAACATATCAATTGACAAAATAAAGAAAAAAAACATACTTTATAAAAGATGACTTTTTTTCCATTAATAGAAAATTAAATTATTGTACAAGAAATAAAAAGAGGATAAAAGATTATTTTAACGGTTAATGAGAGGAAGGTTATTATCTTAAAACATCCCTACACACTCACCTTACCCCCCTCATCTCTCTCACCAGACACACACACAAGCTCACTTCAACCAAGGAGATATCACCTCTCATATCTCCTTGCTTCAACTCACCACCACCACCTCCCCGTCCCCGTCACAAAACTCACGCATCCATCATCTCCGTACACCAACGCAAGATGCATCCCGCTCGCTCTGGTACAACTATCTGTATTTGAACGAATAAACAAAACAAAACAGAAAAAAATGAAGCAATTTCCATAGTATTAAGAAAGGTATGCATTGATTTGTTCCCATTTTTAAGTGCACCCCCAGCTTCCACTTTTCAAACGCTATTTGATATTCCGTATCTCTATTCTCTTTAACCGAATGTATCAATTTCTGTACGGTTGGCAATATTCCCTGTTTTTATGAACTAACAATGATATTCTTAATTAAGTATAATACATTTTATTAAAGTTACTCTTGTAGTATTTCCAGATATCCCCATGAAAATTGTTTTCCAACTGTCATTGCCAAAGTTCCTTCAGTTGAAATATTTTACTCATCTCTTCCCATAATCGCTTAACTTCAGGACAATAAAAAAATAAATATTGGTAAGACTCAACTTCTTTTTTACAAAAGGAACACAAATTATCTGTCTCAAAACCAAATTAAAAAAAATTCCCTTTCGTGTACACAGCCCCTTGTAATTGTTTGTATTGAAATTCTATGTGTTTATTGCATAACATTGCACATTTCCGTCTCAGAAATACTTCTTTCAGTTCCCCCATTCCCAAATCAGATTGCCCATCTGTAACATGAAATACATAATCAATTTGACAATTTTCAATGAAATGGTCATAATTCGTCTAGATTTTATATCACATAGTTTCTGAACATGCCCACATAATCAATTGAATTTCAAAGTTGTCTGTAGCCATTTCCATAAATCACCTTGTATCCACTCTTCTATAATTACTGAAAATATCTTTTGAATTTTGAGCAAATTTTCAGATGAAAATTTCAGATTAGGCCTATACCAGTATGAAACTGGTCTTAATTGACCTCTAACTATTATATCCAAGACCTTAACTATACCTTTCTGAAATAATTCAATATAAAAAAGGTCTTATTATTGAGGCATATACGCTTGTTATTAAAAATAATGGGATTACTTTTCCCTCCAAAATGTCTTCACTTATCCAACTTGTGCCATGCCTTCAGCATATCTTGTAAAGCAATGGTATACACTATATAGCGTACCTACAGGGGGGGGGGGGCAGAGGGGGCAGTCTGCCCCCCTGACGAGTCACAACCCATACAAAAGACAAATCCCTGCCCCCCCCCCCTGACGAGCTTGAAAACCTATTTTGCCCTCCTGACGAGCTTGAATACCTATTTTGCCCCCCTGACGAGCTTGAAGACCCCCTTTTTTGTTAATCTTTTTTCTGGTACGATTGAACAGACTTTTTGATTGAAGACCCCTCTATGTTTTTATTTTATTTTTTTTGCTTTTCAATTTTTTTGGTACGATTGAAAAGCTTTTTGATTGAAGACCTTTTTTTTAAATTTTATTTTTTATTTATTTTTTGCTTTTCAATATTTTTTCTGATACGATTAAAGAGCTTTTTGTTTGAAGACCCTTTTTTTTTGCTTGTCAAATTTTTCGACCGGTTTTGTCCCCCCTGTAGAAAATCCCAGGTACGCCGCTGATTGTATACGTTTAAAATTCATTTTACTCATATCATAATCACACAGATATATGATTCGACCACCAGTCCTAAAGAGCTAAAAAAATATTCGAAGGTTGCTTTCCCGAACCCGAACTTTTCCCTTCATCCATCAAACGTTTACTCCACATTATTCGTTGGGTCTTAACAAAGACCTCAAAATTTGGAGCTCTCAGTCCTCCAACAGAATAGTCTTGTTATAGAACCTTGCGTTTTATTCTATCTCTTCTTCCCCAAATAAAGTTAAAAGAATTTTTTTCAATTTCCTGAAAAACTTCTTTTGGGACTGTCATCAGGAAAGAAACACAATTTAGTTTTGAAAATGCATCATACATTTTCAAAAGTTTTATTTTACCATACATCCTAAGATCTCTTTGCTTCCACCAACCAATAAGTCTTTTAATTTTACTCAAAATTCCTTTACAAGTTCATTTTATTTGTCTTCCAACTTTGAGTTTGAATAAATGACAAACATAAGTGTGTATGAAACAATAATCAGAGTACATAAAAAGAGTATGCAGAAAACCGTATTGGTTTTTTTTTTAAATACTTTATACAGCTTAAGACAGTCAAAGGAAGACGAGGAGACCTAAGTGAAGCAATGTTTTTAAATTAAGGTTCCCCATTACGAGTTCAAAGAACATAAGATAAACAACACAGAAATGGCAATATAATATAATATGATAACCAACTTAAGGAGAGAGGCGGGGAGAGAAGAGGGACACATTTAAATGATTTATGTACAAAAGGGACAAAAAAGGGGATATGAGGACAGAGACCAGCCAGGCCCGGGAAAGGGAGGGGGGTAGTTTAAGTCATCTTCAACTTTACAATCCCGTGCGAAATATACCTCTAAGATTTAAATATGTTGTAACCAATGTCCAAGAAGTGGTCTATCTTTCTATTTTCCCAGAAGTTTGTTTATAATAATATATTCCACTTGCTCATTTTGATAACGCCATCTTCGGCGGCATGGTAGATAGACGATTTGATTTGCAAAATTAATACCAGATTGCACGTTCTTTTTTACGTTCTGGTGATTGATTGCTGGATCGTTTTATACACGATAAGGACTAAAATCTGGACTGTAGCTGAGTCAGTAGCAAATAATTTTTAGTGAGTATCAAGAGTCAGATATGTAATTTCTGTAGCCATATTGACAACGGTCACTAGCTAGTCAGTCTAGTAATACTAGTGGGCGTTCATGTAGCTCCCGTGTTATTCGAACGTGTATATCACAAAATTGTGATAACTGCCAATTAGGCATGTTTGGACAAGAATTGCATGCGTAAGTAAACGTAATAGCCCTCTGTGTTGCCCCGCTACCCGAAAAAGTCCTAGAAAACCTTTTTTGTATCTATCTGTCCGTTGACATACAATCACCACCAGCATCTGGTTGTAACATATGCACGTTTGGTTGTTATTTTGAAAAGGCAACTAACATGACTAACTCGGTCTCGGTGTGGCCAATGAGTAAACCAGTGGCGTAGGCCGTAGCCCGGGGGGGGGGGGGGGGGGGGGGCATTTGACAAAAAAGTGGTGGGGGTGTGCCGCAGGCGAGACAAAAAAAATGGGGGCCTTGGCCTTGGAGCGGGCTTATTGCAAAAAGGAGGGTCCTCGGAACGGGCTTCGGAACTACAAATGTTTGTGAAAACGGGGGTCCTTGGGCTTGGAACGGATCGCCAGCATGTGAGTGCGTATGCATCCCTATGGAACGGTCATGTGTGCATGATGCAGCTCGCGCGGCCTCCGCCGGGATTGCTCGTGGAAAGCTGAGGCGATGGTAGGACAGCACTCTGCGGCCGCTTTTCAACAAAATATGCAGCTCATAGCAGATCAATGTGATCGGAACGGCGTAACGAAAAATGTGCGAAGCTTTGGAGGGGATTTCTTCTTTTTTTCTCGATAGGAATAGTATGCTATGCCTTGGAGCGGCTTTCTTTGTTCCTCTTCTCCATAAGACAAAATGCTATGCCTTGCCCTTGGAACAGAAATTTGACTGTAAAAATGGGGGTCCCCTCTGCGGCACATACCCACTATGCATTTATAAAGAGTGCACCCCCTCCCCCCTTGGGCGTAGCCGTAGCTCATGATTTATATCATAACCTTGTTCATAGAATGAGTGGGCGTAGCTAGGATTTTTTTCAGGTGGGGGGGGGAGTCCCCGCTTTTTCAAGGGGGCACCATTTTTTTCTGCGTATGTGTGTGTGTATGTGTCACAAGAGTGGATCCACTTATTCTATGAGTATGAACAAGGTTGTTCTCTGTTACTCCCTGTGTGGTGAAATAAGGTTGGCAGTGTTTGGCTTAATTCTTTTTTTCTTCGGGACAAATGCCTGATTTTTTTACACTGTCATGTTCCATTACAGCTACATACTGTATTCAGGGCTCCACACTAACCTATTTTTTCTACTGGTCCAACCTATTCATGTCGGACCAGTAGCTGGCCAGTTTTTCAAATTTTTACTGGTCCGAACGTAAAATCTACTGGTCCCCAAAAATAAAGAAAACATTTAAAAAAGGCGCAAGTTTATTTTTCTAGCCTTTTGTTACCCCCCCCCCCAAATAAAAAGAAGGAATGAAGGACAAAAAGAAAGAAAGAAAGGAAGGAAAAAAAAAATAAAAGGAAGGAAGGAAGGAAAGGAAGGAAGGAAAAGAAATAAAAGGAAAGAAATAAATGAAGAAAGGGAAGGAAAGAAGCAAGCAATACAAAAAGAAAAAAGTAAAAGAATAGATGAAAGGAAGAAAAAAGACTGAGAGACAAAGAAAGGAAGGAATGAAAGAATAAAGGAGAGAAAGGAAGCAAGCAGTAAAAAAAAGAAAGGAAAGGTAAAAGAATAGATTTAACAACTTTAAGGGGAAAGGACAGAAAAAGACATTTAGAAGAAAGGAAGGAATGAATGAAAGAAGGATGAAATGAAAAAAAGAAAGGGTATGATGGATGGAAGAAACAAAGAAAGTAACGAAGAATGAAGGAAAGAAAAGGGTAAAAAGAAGGAATGATAGAAAGGATGAAGAGAAGGGATGAATATAGGATGGATGGACTCAAGAATGAGAGAAAGGAAGGAAGGAAGGAAGAAAGAAAGAGAGAGAGAAAGAAAGGAAGGAAAGGAAGGAAGGAAGGAAGGAAGGGAAAGAAAGAAAGAAGGAAAGAAGGAAAGAAAGGAAAGAAAGGAAAGAAAGAAAGAAAGGAAAGAAAGAAAGAAAGAAAAAGAAAAGAAAGGAAGGAAGGAAGAAGGAAGGAAGGAAGAAGGAAGGAAGGAAGAAAGGAAGAAAGAAAGAAAGAAAGAAAGAAAGAAGGAAGGGAAAGAAAGAAAGAAAGAAAGAAAGAAGGAAAGAAAGGAAAGAAAGAAAGAAAAGAAAGAAAGAAAGAAAGAAAGAAAGAAAGGAAGAAAGAAAGAAAGGAAGAAAGAAAAGAAAGAAAGAAAAGAAAGAAAGAAAGAAAGGAAGGAAGGAAGGAAGGAAGGAAGGAAAAGGAAGGGAGGGAGGAAGGAAGGAAGGAAGGAAGGAAGAGAAAGAAAGAAAGGAAAGAAAGAAAGAAAGGAAGAAAGAAAAGAAAGAAAAGAAAAGAAAGAAAGAAAGAAAGAAAGAAAGAAAGGAAGGAAGGAAGGAAGGAATGAAAGGAAAAGGAAGGGAGGAAGGAAGGAAGATAAAAAAGAAATAGAGAAAAATATTTTCTATAAGGATAGAAAGAATGAAAGGAAGGAAGGGAGAAAGAAAGAAAGAAAGAAAGAAAGAAAGAAAGAAAAAAAAAGATAAAAAAAGAAATAGAGAAAAATATTTTCTATAAGGATAGAAAGAATGAAAGAACGAATTAAAGAAAAAAAGGAAAATAAAAAAGAAAAACTTTAACAAAAAATGAAAGAAGAGAGGGAAGAAACAAAGAAAGATTGAAAAGAAAGAAGGAAAGAAAGATAGGAAGAAAACAGAGGAAGAAAGCTCCATGTAAAACCATCATCATAAATATTTTTATCAGTACATGTATCTTTTTGGCTCAATTAAAGTAGCTACGAAAGAAAGTCAGAAACCAAGTGTATCAACACACACATAAATGCATATGTGGGGCTCATATGTATTCAGACGATGCCACCCGAAACCCGATCTGTTTGAACCAAACAGAAGTGAAAATTTTTCCTTTTACTGCTTACAAATGACAGAGTTACTCCAATTTTTAGGAAATATGGACATTATAAGAGCCTTTCATGAGTATGAACCGTGAATTTTGACAGTTATGTGAGAGATTTCTGCCAGAGTTTAGCCAAGTTTCGTTCGCGCAGCCAGTAGAGAATTTACCATGTGGATCGTGTGGCTGGCTAGCTACATGTACACTGTATCTACTGTAGTAATACTTGCGTGTGATTAATTCTGTGTGTATTCTGTGTGTGAATGACAGAATTTGTCGGGGGGAAATGGTTTGCAGTGAATTTGACCATTTCTGGAAAAGTTATTGGCCCAACAATGGTTTTTATTACTTTTTATGTCGGACCCTTAAAATTGTGCTATTTTCGGAAAAATTACTGGCCCGACAAGGATATTTTTTACTGGTCATGTCGGACCAGTAAATCTTCCTATTTCTGAAAATCTACCGGCCCGACAGCGATTTTTACCGGTCTGGGACTGTCGGACCGCCGCTAGTGTCGAGCCCTGCTGTATTCATCATATAATTTGGCTCCTAAGTAAATTTGATTCTTCAAGTTATTTTTTCTTAATTCAAAAATAGAGATCGAAAAACTACAATTGTTATGCCATATTTACTTCCCACCAATAGAGGGCGTACACAAAAATATGCCAAAAATTCAAGTTTTCGAGTGCACTGGTGAATACAAAAATGACCACCAAGTCACTAATGAAAAATAAATTGAAACCGTATAGAAATTAATATTTTTGGTCACAATAGAGATATTTAATGATTTTTTAATAGTGTGCTGTGTACAGCATTGGCATACCATAGTCATACCTGTAGATTCCCCACAGGCAGGATGGTAATGAACCCTTGGGTGGGGTGGATCCGACTTTCGCCAATAGGGGATGAGGCCCGAAATTATCTTTACAAATTTTATTTTTCTGATCAGCTCAGTCACTTCTTACCTTTATTCTATTGCTAACATAAATGTGAAATAATCTTGTTCTTAATAGGCCCTATACAAAAAGTGGGAGGGCGAAGCGTGAGCGAGCAATTTTTTTTTTTTTCCGCCTTTCGTTTTTGTCTCACCTGCGAAGCAAAGTGAGACTATAGGCGCCGCTTTTCCGACGGCGGCGGCGGCGTCAACATCAAATCTTAACCTGAGGTTAAGTTTTTGAAATGACATCATAACTTAGAAAGTATATGGACCTAGTTAATAAAACTTGGCCATAAGGTTAATCAAGTATTACTGAACATCCTATTAGAGTTTCATGTCACATGACCAAGGTCAAAGGTCATTTAGGGTAATGCTGTAACCGATTTTTATTCCAATTCCCGATCCGATCCGATTTCCCCCTTTTTTCTACATTTTTCCGAACTCCGATTTTTGACCAGTGGGGAAAAAATCGGATCGGAAAAACCAAAACATAACAACAAAAAAAAAACACGTGGCGACATGTTTGCCGTCGAAATGCGCTGGTGATTTGTTTTGATCTCAGACAAAAGCGGTGGAAGGAAAAGAAGATAAAGGGGAAGAAAATAATGATTTGTTTTTATCTCCGATATTAGCGGAAAGGCAGGTGGAGAAGAAGATTATGATTTGTTTTGATCTCCGACATAATCGGGGAAGAACAAAACGATGATGATGATGATAATTTGTTTTGATCTCCGACAAAAATGGAGGAAGAAAAACAACGAAAAGACGATATGTTTTGATCTTAAGCGGAGGCAAATAAGATTTAGTTGAACACGCTGACATGCGCGGTAATATTTACGACTATCTGACTATACGTCCTCTAAGAGTTTACGATTACCTCCGCTATCACTACGATGTTGTAGAGAAGGTGAAAATCATCTCTAACAACTTTGGATAATAGTGCGTCTTTTTCGGGAGGTCATGCGACCTTTATGAGTTTACGATTACCTCCGCCATCACTACGATGTTGTAGAGAAGGTGAATATCATGGTAAACAACGCTTGATAATAATGCGTCTTTTTCGGGAGGTCATGCGACCTTTAAGAGTTTACCTCCGCCATCACTACGTTGTTGTAGAGAAGGTGAATATCACGGTAAACAACTCTTGATAATAATGCGTCTTTTTCGGGAGGTCATGCGACCTTTAAGAGTTTACCTCCGCCATCACTACGATGTTGTAGAGAAGGTGAATATCACGGTAAACAACTCTTGATAATAATGCGTCTTTTTCGGGAGGTCATGCGACCTTTATGAGATTATGATTACCTCCGCCATCACTAAGATGTTGTAGAGAAGGTGAATGTCATGGTAAACAACTCTGGATAATAATGCGTCTTTTTCGGGAGGTCATGCAACCTTTAAGAGTTTACGATTACCTCCGCCATCACTACGATGTTGTAGAGAAGGTGAATATCATGGTAAACAATTCTGGACAATAATGCGTCTTTTTCGGGAGGTCATGCGACCTTTATGAGATTACGATTACCTCCCCTATCACTACGATGTTGTAGAGAAGGTGAATATCACGGTAAACAACTCCGGATAATAATGCGTCCTTTTTGGGAGGTCATGCGACCTTTAAGAGTTTACGATTACCTCCGCCATCACTACGATGTTGTAGAGAAGGTGAATATCACGGTAAACAACTCTTAATAATAATGCGTCTTTTTCGGGAGGTCATGCGACCTTTATGAGATTACGATTACCTCCGCCATCACTACGATGTTGTAGAGAAGGTGAATATCATGGTAAACAACTTTGGATAATAATGCGTCTTTTTCGGGAAGTCATGCGACCTCTAAGAGTTTACGATTACCTCCGCCATCACCACGATATTGTAGAGAAGGTGAATATCATGGTAAACAACTTTGGATAATAGTGCGTCCTTTTCGGTAAGTAATGCGGCCTCTAAAAGTTCACGACAGACTCCGCCATCACCACGATGTTGTAGAGAAGAGGCCTATCGTTGATCGGCAGTAGTGTCGCGCGCTGGAACGTCATTATCTTATTTTCCTTCCTCCGATTATGTCGGAGATCAAAACAACTCATCTTCTTCCTCCGCTTTTGTCGGAGATCAAAACAAATACTGCCATCAGTGTAGCGTGCCGCATTCGTCCACGCGCCGGCCACATACAAATTTTAATGTATTTTTTTGTTTTTGAATATCTTCCGATCCGATATCCGAACCGATTCCGATTTTAGGAGCAAAACTTCCGAACCGAACTCCGATCCCGTAATGGCTCTAACTTACAACATTAATTTAGGGTCAATGAACTTAGACCATGTTGGAGGAATCAACATCGAAATCTTAACCTGAGGTTAAGTTTTTGAAATGTCATCATAACTTAGAAAATATATGGACCTAGTTCATGAAACTTGGACATAAGGTTAATCAAGTATCAATGAACATCCTTCATGAGTTTCACGTCACATGACCAAGGTCAAAGGTCATTTAGGGTCAATGAACTTTGGACGAATTGGGGATATCTGTTGAATTCCCATCATAACTTTGAAAGTTTATGGATCTGATTCATGAAACTCGGACATAATAGTAATCAAGCATCACTGAACATTTTGTGCAAGTTTCAGGTCACATGATCAAGGTCAAAGGTCATCTAGGGTCAATGAACTTTGGCCGAATTGGGGATATCTGTTGAATTCCCATCATAACTTTGAAAGTTTATGGATCTGATTCATGAAACTTGGACATAATAGTAATCAAGCATCACTGAACATTTTGTGCAAGTTTCAGGTCTCATGATTAAGGTCAAAGGTCATTTAGGGTCAATGAACTTTGGCCGAATCGAGGGTATCTGTTGAATTACCATCATAACTTTGAAAGTTTATTGGTCTAGTTCGTTAAACTTGGACATTAGAGTAACCAAGTATCACTGAACATCCTGTGCGTGTTTCAGGTCACATGTCCAAGGTCAAAGGTCAATGAACTTTAGCCGAATTGGGTGTATCTGTTGAATTACCATCATAACTTTGAAAGTTTATGGATCTGATTCATGAAACTTGTACATAAGAGTAATCAAGTATCACTGAACATCCTGTTCCAGTTTCAGGTCACATGATCAAGTTCAAAGGTCATGTAAGGTCAATGAACTTTGGCCATGTTGGGTTTTTTTGTTGAATAACCATCATATCTCTGTAAGTTTATTGGTCTAGTTCATAAAAAGAGGACATAAGAGTAACCATGTATCACTGAACATCTTGTGCGAGTTAGAGTAGTATGCAAAGTCAGCACTGCTGCTATATTGAACCGCGTGATGCAGGTGAGACGGCCAGAGGCATTCCACTTGTTTATTTTTCATATCTTTTGTCCTGAAAATTTAACATTCTGGGCAGTGTTTGTGATCCTGAACCAGATGCGTATGTCACTAGATAATTACTGAGAATGCAACGCACAAGCTAGATAGGAATAACCGTCGTTTCTGGGGATTTATTAAATAATTTCTGACATTTTATTATCGTACCCATTTGCCGACGGTAATGTGTAAGTGCGAGCCTGCATGTGTAATCATTTCTTCCAATTCGGGCGACAGGGTTTAGAGATTTTTATTCTTTTTAAAATTCTAAATGACATATCATCTTGAACGATTTCCCACTATTTTTGTTAATCTCTAATCTTTCTTTTGATACTACATGTGTACAAATGCAATAAATTATTGAAAATATACATTATTGATGATTTACTCCTTATTTTTTAATTCTTCTGCCGGAGATGAAAAAATGGCAGCCTTGTGTTGCTGCCCTCCACGTTCAATGAGTTGTGCTTTTATCAAGGCTTTCCGATTTCGTTATATCCTGGCGAATAAATGTGAGCGACAAGTTCTGAACGCATGCACATAGATTACAAGCGTAAAGCAGCAGCACAAATCGTAATATAAAGCGACTGGTAAATACGTCTGTAAGAATGATGACGTCATCCAAGATGGCAACGTACTTACATATTAGCTAAGCTAAAAATGATTAATTTTGTAGCCATTTTGGCCGTAATCATTTCATGAAATGTGGATTCATTGCTTCCATTCCCATGTTTTTAATTTAAGAGAGCTACATGTTTGCCTATGCCCTGATCTTATCCTCATATGATTTTTACTCTGATTTCCCAGTCAACCATCATGATGACATCGATGGCCACAAAATGGCGATGTCTGCTTTCCATGCAACAGAAATCCATGACACAGATGAAGAAATGTTTATCTACATGTACAGCTGTCAAGAGTCACAATATGCAACTGACTGCACCGCATCACCCATCTAAACATAGGCTGTTTTTTGCAAGAGGCTTCCAAACCACAAGTTTCTGTCTTAATGAAGAGACCAACACCGGGTAAGTTATTTTGAAGAATGAGGATTTCTTCGCCATGTTAAACAAATATTTATCTTAAAAAATGGTATTCTAATAAAATCAAACTTGCAGCTAAAGAATGAATCAATTACATAGATTTGTTCAGAGTAAAATTCCAATCAATACATGTGCAAACAGATAACAAATTATACAGTCCATCCATATATTAAAGGTTTACATGTACATTTTATTCAGAAAGAATAGGTGATGAGAAGGATACTACTTTTAACAAACATTTCTTTAAAAATATGAACATGTAGTTGAGTAATATTGAACGAATAATAATGATATCTGACAAGATACATATACATGTATATATTTGACAAGAGTCATAATAATTAACTTGTCAATAATGTTAACACTTAACAGTAATTTTTGTCTCACCTGCACAGCAGAGTGAGACTATAGGCACCGCTTTTCAGACGGCGGCGGGGACGTCAACACCAAATCTTAACCTAAGTTTAAGTTTTTGAAATGACAGCATAACTAAGAAAATATATGGACCAAGTTCATGAAACTTGGACATGAGATTAATCAAATGGTACTGAACATCCTTCTTGAGTTTCATGTCATATGACCAAGGTCAAAGGTCACTTAGGGTCAATGAACTTTGGCCAAATTGGGGGTATTTATTGAATTACCATCATAACTTTTAAGTTGTTGTTGTTATTTGTTGTGGGTCGTTTCCACACCCAAATGATCTACTCAGTATTCTCTCAGTGTGTTTGTCACAAGGTCAATATAGGGGTAATCAAGTATCACTGACAAGTTTTAGGTCACATGATCAAGGTCAAATGTCAATGCACGTAGTATTCCATCATTACATGAATGGTGTTTTTTGTGAATAATTATTTCATAGTAGTTTTCAAAGTCAGTACTGCTGCTATATTGAATCGCGACCAAAAAACTTTTGAGTTTATTGGTCTAGTTCATGAAACTTGGACATAAAAGTAATCAAGTATCTTTCAACATTCCGTCCGAGTTTCAGGACACATGACCAAGGTCAAATGTCATTTAAGGTCAATGACCTTTGGCCATATTGGAGGTATTTGTTGAATTACACATGACCAAGGTCAAATGTCATTTAAGGTCAATGAACTTTGGCCATATTGGAGGTATTTCTTGAATTACCATCATATCTCTGTAAGTGTATTGGTCTAGTTCATAAGACATGGACATAAGAGTAACCAAGTACATGTATCTCTGAACATCATGTGCGAGTTTCAGGTCACATGACCGAAGTCAAAGGTCATTTAAGGTCATTGAACTTTGGCCATTTTAGAAGTTAGTATTGGATTGCTGTCATAACTTTCAAAGTTTAATGTGGATATAGGGGTAATCAAGTATCACTGACAAGTTTATGGTCACATGATCAAGGTCAAATGTCAATGCACGTAGTATATCATCATTACATGAATGGTGTTTTTTGTGAATAATTATTTTATAGTAGTTTTCAAAGTCAGCACTGCTGCTATATTGAATCGCGTGATGCAGGTGAGACAGCCAGAGGTATTCCACTTGTTATTTTTTAATTTTTTTTTTTGGGGGGGGATGTTGTTTTAGGCCCTACATGTACATGTACATAGGAATTTCAAATGTTTTTAGGTCACACTGGATTTTTCCTTTTTGCAAGATTTTAATTTGTGGGTTTGATAGGATGTTCTTTTGTACCCAGGCTTGGCTTGCTTACTAAAAATTATGGGCCTGTTGCTTCAAGGTTAATAGCCATATACATGTATGTAATTTTGATATTTCATTTGGAAAATTGCATGAAATTGACATGTGATTTCCTAGATTTTATGCCAATTCTGAAATGCACGATTTATGATCACATGAAGCTCTTTTTGATAATCAATAACCATTTAGTATTCGAAGGTGTACTTTTACAGTATGTTTTAACCTTTCTTTGTCAGGGTGCTGGATAAAATTAAAAATAGTTTTCTGCTTTCTTGACCATTCTTACTAGTGCGTAATGATTCTGATGTAAACATGAACAGAAATATGAGAAATTAGTGAAGTGCATGTATCTCTAATGAAATCTAAGTCAAATATGACAAATGCAAAGAGTACTTTCTTTCAAACTAATATTTCATTTTCTTTATTTGAATATGATTTGATCATTAGCAGGGTGAGTAATGCTTCAATAATTGAATGAAAGCTTAACACCTGCTCCCTTCAACACATTGCAATCAATTGAGGGTACTATTTTAGGAAACTTGTCAGCACTGACCAAATGAGTGCATTTGACATTCGAAGGCCTGTGTTCAATCAATAAAAAAGAATTTCAATAACACCAGTCATTGCTGAGTGCTGACAATTTTCATGAAGTGGTTTACATAATTATTGATCAACATGTAGATTACTCACCCAGGGGTATTTTAGAATATGAGGGATGGATATGATAAACAGTTGTATAATGCCATGTTGCAGGGAGCTACATGTACATAACTTTTGAGAAGCACTTGCCCGATTAGCAGCCCGAATAAAGTAAAGTTTTAAATAGTTGGAATATAATTGCCCCAAAATCTTTTTCACTTGCCTGTAAAATTCCTTGAATAAACAATAAAGTTTTACCTCTTCAAGGAAAGTTTTGCGGTTATTTAAACCATTGACCTCTTTCTCTCTTTTGATATGAACTGATCTACCAATACTGCATTTCTTTTTCCAAAGTGATTTTATCTTGCCTGCCATGATCAAAATTAGGGTCAGTTTATCATATCAGCCCTAATTTTGGTCATTCTACTGTGAGAATTTTGCTTGCTTCGGGCAAGTAGTTTTGGTCTTTATTTCAAAACACTTGCCCGACTCTAACTTTTGCTTGCCCCAGACAATCAGGCAGGTGCTATGTAGCACCCTGCATGTTGGCATATCTGAAGAGCTTTCAAGAAATTCAGGTTGCTAGGGAGTCACACTAATTACAAATTTGAAAACTTTTTTCAAGAGTCTCATTTATTTTGTTTACTTGGTAATATTCTTTTTTTTTATTTGTGATAATATTCTCTGAATTGTTTTCAATACTTGTGTGCTTTTAATATGTGTTTTGTTGTTCCTGTGAACACAGGTCATCACATACTCGTGCCAGGTACGTCTTTACTGTTCATGAAGTTGAGCTTTGAAATTATGTTGAGTTGTTGTTCATTCCCTATTGACAATTTTCGTTGAAGTGTACATTAGGGAAGATATTTGAAGATACATGTAGTTCTATGACCTCTATCTGAATTTTATATGAAAAAAAATATTCAGCTGAAATAACAAAGACTTCTTTACATTTTTTATTTGTCTTTGTTTTATTAAGATAATGCATGGCAATAAATCTTTCGTATTGCAGACATTGATCTAACAAAAATTAATTTTCTCAGATTGTTTTGTCTGAATTTAATCTTGTTTATTAATTTGAATGTAGAAATCACCTTCTTAAACCTTGAAATCTACATTAATTTCTCATTTTTAGACTGTTGTTACAATACATGTACTTTCAGCTACATGTAGAATCAATTTGTTTTTTAAAGTTCACTGTTTTGCTAGATAATGAATGAATTGAACTGAAAACCATAGAAAAAACAAAATGCAAATTACACATACCCTTTAAAAGTGGCATCAATAGTGAATTTACATTTTTATATTCAGAAGCAGTTCATTTTTTTTACATGTTTATCTGGAAGAAGGTTACTATCATACCATGTTTAAATACTACTTTCAAATCTCTGGCAATCCTTCCATTTTAAAGGGTCAGTCATAAGTCCTAGTGACCCAGGTCTAATTCCTAAAGTATGCTACAGTATATTGTGATTCATTAAAGGTTTTCACATTTTATTTGTGAGTGAAATGTACAACGTTCAAGGCCTGCATTGCATTGATTTCTCATGAACTTCATTTGCTGCTTTATATTGTGGAAGCTGAGTGGGTTTTCTTTTCCATCTCACCATATCTGTACATCATAAGTAGTCTGTAGTTGATGATTAAATGCAGGAAAGGTATCTTACATTGTAGCTTTAATGCATTGGTTGTTTTAAAAAGATATAAATCAAATTCATGCTGCTTAAATCAAAATCCATTTTTGTTTATCCAGCATCATTGGCGTGCACTATAAATAGTACACTGTAGTTTTAGTGATGACTTGTTTCATTCAACCTTAGTACATGATGCAGGGTGCTACATAACTTTTAAGAAGCACTTGTCCAGTCGGGCAAGTAATTTTTTAAATAGTGGGAATATACTTGCCCATAAATCTATATCACTGCCCCGAAAAAAATCCTTGAAAAAAAAGTTTTAACTCATTAAAGGAAAGTTTTGCAGTTATTTAAACCATTGACATTTTTCTCTCTTTAGACATGAACTAATCTACCTTGTTATTGCATTTATTTTGCTAAAGTCATTTTATCTTGCCTGCCATGACCAAAATTAGGGTCAATATCATTATATTGACCCTAATTTCAGTCATTCTTTTGTGAGAATTTTGCTTGCCCAATTCGGCAAGTCGTTTTGGTCTTTACTTCAAAACACTTGCCTGACTCTAACTTTTATTTGCCCCGGGCAATTGGGCAAGTACTTACATGTATGTAGCACCCTGCATGATGTAATACATATGCATGGCATTTTTTACAGTACTGTACAGTATAAAAACAGAGAATATGATAAAATCACTTCACTACGAATAGCTGCAAAAGTGCATTCATTATACTGGAATACCGGTATACATTCAGTTAATTGTTCACTTCTCATGATCTTGGAAAAGTGCATTTGGTATTGCTTCCAACCTACATGTAAACCTTGCTTTACACTGAACAAAGTATCACTGACTCTACAAGGAATCAACTTTCCCTTTTCATCAAAGTGACTATGAATGTACCAAACTTATCACAAGCTTATAGTTGTTTCGATTTCAAAATGAGATGAAATATTAGCTAATACAGTTAAAAGTTGTTGCGTTTGGTACCAATATCAGATTTATTTTGTGGCAGATAGCTTCCATTCCATTCACAGTATTTAAAATTTCAGAGCTTGTATTACATTGTAAGTGACAGACTCTCATTTGCCATGATATACATGTACACCCACAAAGGTATAGTCCTCTGTACATGCAGTGAGAGAGTTTTTATAAAGTAGCCAGTCTCATATATTTTCATTCTTCATTCATGAATTGCCTCAATGTACAAATAGAGTAGGGGAAGGTTGGGTTAGTTGAGCATAGGGGCAAGTTGAGCCACCACCCCAGGCCAATAATGAGTCAGACATTATGGTGGTGTCATGTATTAATGACCTATTAACCCTTAAAGGACAAGTCCACCCCAACAAAAACTTGATTTGAATAAAAAGAGAAAAATTCAACAAACATTAAACTGAAAATTTTATCAAAATGGGATGTAAAATAAGAAAGTTATGACATTTTAAAGTTTCACTTCATTTCACAAAACAGTTATATGCACATCTCGATCGGTATGCAAATGAGAGAACTGATGACATCACTCACTCACTATTTCTTTTGTATTTTATTATATGAAATATGAAATATTTTGATTTTCTCGTCATTGTCATGTGAAATGAAGTTTTATTCCTCCCTGAACACGTGTAATTCCATTATTTTAACATTTTGTGCTTCAGGCAATGAGGTCCTAATCATCAAATTCGTAAAAATTGAAATGTTGGCCACCCCAGGCCAATAATGAGTCAGACATTATGGTGGTGTCATGTATTAATGACCTATTACATGTACATAACCCTTAAAGGACAAGTCCACCCCAACAAAAACTTGATTTGAATAAAAAGAGAAAAATTCAACAAACATTAAACTGAAAATTTTATCAAAATTGGATGTAAAATAAGAAAGTTATGACATTTTAAAGTTTCGCTTATTTTCAACAAAATAGTTATGTGAACGAGCCAGTTACATCCAAATGAGAGAGCTGATGACATCACTCACTCACTATTTCTTTTGTATTTTATTATATGAAATATGAAATATTTTGATTTTCTCGTCATTGTCATGTGAAATGAAGTTTCATTCCTCCCTGAACACGTGTAATTCCATTATTTTAACATTTTGTGCTTCAGGCAAGGAGGTCCTAATCATCAAATTCGTAAAAATTGAAATATTGTATAATTCAAACAATAAAAAACAAAAGAAATAGTGAGTGAGTGACATCATCGACTCTCTCATTTGGATGTAACTGGCTCGTTCATATACCTATTTTGTTAAAAATAAGCGAAACTTTGAAATGTCATAACTTTCTTATTTTACATCCGATTTTGATGAAATTTTCAGCATTGTGCTTGTCTGATTTTTCTCTATTGATTCAAATCAACATTTTTCTGATGTGGACTTGGCCTTTAACCCCACCACATTGTTTTCAACTTTAAAACAAAAAGTACTTTTTTCAGATGGAAAAATACAAATTTCACCACAAAGTATTAAAAAAAGGTGTGAAATAGATCAGTGCTTTTTACCTACTCACTTCTTAAAATATAATAAAGAAATAAGAGCAATAATTTATTGTTAGTCCAGGTATGGATTTTCATTCTCGTCTTGGTCTTATACTTAATGGATGCATAAGAAATGTGTGGCATGAAGTTCGGAATGGGGTCATTTTAGCCAGCCAACATAGGGCAAGTTGGTAATTCTTTATGGTAATGTATAATAAAAAAAGACCTTGAATTAAAGCCACTGATGTGCAAATTCATGTGGCAGTTCTTTTACTTTTAAAGAATGTTAGTATCTATAGCAAATTAGCAAGTGAAAGGACTTTGAATAAAAAAATGACATGCTGGTTCTTCCCACATACATTTTGTATAGGCCCCTATATAGTTTTTGTGGCTCAATTTAAACCAGAAGGTGGCACAGCTTACCACACAAATGGGGCAAGTTGAGCCATTTGACATCATTTTTTTTTAAAAGGTCACATTGACTTTCAGTGTGGGGGTAGAAAGATATATAGGTGAAAAATATCCCAAGAATCAAATTTAAAGGCAAGGTACATATTTCTACAATATTATTAGTCATATAAATTCTAACATGCAAAAAGTGTCACAACTCAATAGCCCTCCTTCCCCTACAGTGTACTGTAACATCACCCTTCCCTATTTTCCCCATTACTGGTTTAAAGAGAAATTCCAGTAGTTGCAGTAAACGCTGATTTCATGAGAAAGTCTGTAAAACCAGGCTTAATTGTCAGAATATCATCGAAGATCTAGATCTGGTACATTTACATAAAATGAACTTTGTGAAATCTTGAAATCTACGCTGAAAAACGTTCACACTGAAGATCACCAACACAGATAGGCACACGTGGGACGACGGAAGTGACCGAATCCGCGCTTATTTCTCAGCAATTACACAATTTCTCCCAGAATCCTTTGGCACATATTTTTAATTCATACAAACAGACACTTGGGTGGTCATTAAAGTCATTTTGAGATCGTTACCAAAACTGGAATTTATCTTTAATCTCTTGCATGAGGTTTCTAGCAGCAGAACCACTCACATGTTAAATCATTTGAAACAAGTCATCTTTATGACATGAAATAGATGATTTTAATTTGCATGACCTCTATTTTGCTTTACAGAAAGTAATGTGGATGATATTGTACCATTCTCAGTACTACACACCCCTCTTAGGCAAATAATGTATCGTTTATGGAGAGAGTGAACTATCTATCACCAAGTATGAGGTTGATTCCCACTTATATTATTATTTTAGGCTAGAAATATTTTAGTATCACATTCCCCAGGCAGTGCTCATCAGCATTTTTGTTCTGTAGCATCTACATAGTATGTCTTTCTGTGCTGTGGATGCCCACGATCAAAGTGTTGTTTATTTGAATGTTATGTGGATATTCAATTAGAACTCCAATTCAATGTGGCTTTCTAGATTTATTTTGCCTTTCCATCATGTCTTTCTAGATCAATCAAATTGGACGATTATGGGAATGGTCCCCCCCGTAATACAGGAATACATGTACCTGATGGTTTTCAGTATGTATTGTATGTGTTTCATGTAATGAGAAAATCGTGTTGGGGGGGGGGGGGAGTGTGCTGTTTGTTTTACAGTTGTTAAGGTCAGATCGTCATTGCAGTATGTTTTGTTTATAGTGATATTCAAATAGGGCCTATATACGTGAAAAAATTAGGCTTAGGGGAGACCGGGGTTAGTTGGAACATGGGGTAAGTTGAAACATTGTAATTTTCTTTGATGCCTGTAAAGTATATTTTTGCAATATTTACTGCCCTCAAGTTATTTTTATTAATAATACAACGGTTGTATTATCAATAACAATAACTTGAGGGCAGTATTGCATAAATTTACTTTACAGGCGTTAAAGAAAATTACAGTGTTTCAACTTACCCCATTTTCCAACTAACCCCGGTCTCCCCTACATTGCGAGAGATGTGCACGCTTTGAAAAAGATGTATTACATCACATATTTGCTAGTAAAAACCATATTGCATCATAAATTTTGATTGTTAAGTAAAATTGATTGTTGCTATTAAAAAGTTTGACTGCAATATTCATGACTCAATTTAATGTACATTGTAGATACCTCCATGTTTGCAGTGCCTATCATGTGTAATCACAGCTGATTCCGTCTTTATTTTTCATTCATTTCAAAGCTTTTTTCATGTATAAAAAATAGATTAGAATGAATTGAAATGGCTCAATAGTCCAGATATCAGTTTTAGCTCAAATTAAAGCCCAACAGATACCCATCATATCAGTGATGGCACTATTGACAGAGGGCTGCAGTTCGCTCACCACTCTGACACCGACAGTCAATTATTTTCAAAGTTGAGTTTGAATAAAAAGAAAAAAGTAAAATGGCATTACACTGAAAACTGCCTAAGAAACAGTTCACAACACAGTGATTTATTGGAGAGTCAATGATATGACTACGGTAACTCATTATAGGGTGTATGTCTGAGAAGTATTTCAATTTGCGCGGATTTGCCAAAGGAGACTGTCAAATCGCAATACTTCATGGCATTTCCACATATATTATGATTCAAACCTTTTTGTGCCTTACATGTACAATGAGGAGAATATAATGTTAAAATACATGTACATAAGAGTGCAAAGTTGGCTCAATCGGTAAAGCATCTGCCTGTCGAACTGAAGGTCAGTGGTTCGAGTCCACCCCTGGTGGATGACTGATGCCTGTGTTGGGTGTAAACGTCTCCCCTATAGATGCAGGCTATGTTACAATGAAATGGTCCACCTTCATCCCCCCAATCAGTGATATCAGGGCCCTGTTGTACAAAGAGTTACAAATGATCCAATCAATCGCAACTATGGACGACCAGCAATGTCAACATCTATTATGCATGTTTGTTCAAATTATTTTCTAGCCGTGATGTATTCATGCATTCATTGTTTTCTTGAAAATTCACTGCGCTTCTCTTTGCATAAAAAGGACATTGTGCAAATTTTCGTAGAAAAAATTATGACACTGATGGATTTCCATAGAGTTACGATTGATCTAATCAATTGTAACTCTTTGTACAACAGGGCCCAGGAGGAGAGACCTGCAGGTCATAGCGATTCAGTTCCCTTTTCACTTCCCAAACAAATAATGATAAAGAAGAAAAAATAGAGGATTTAATCAGTCCCCTTCTTTGCATATGTCTAGGGGCCTTTTGCAAAAAGAGTTGCAATCAAACGCATAGTTTCTCAAAAAATCTTACGCAACATGATTTTCAGCCAATGAAGCACCCATATACAGGATTTGCTCTTGATATTTTCACTTGCATTTAAACGAAACTCTTTCTGCCACAGGCAGGCACCTAGCATATACATTGTGAAATTGAGCAAATTTTATGTTTATAAATAGTACGAGATAGCATGGACATATAAATGTAATGTGGATCATATTCGGTAATCCATCCTCATCGAAAAACCATGGTCAGTCAGAACTTGTCATTAGTATCAGTTGTTAGTGAATTTGCCTGTGGGTTGTTATTCATTAGACTGGTCACTGATGTGATATATTTCAGCCTATCATTTGATTATGATCTATATGTACCTACACATATCACTATTTAATAAAATCCTTGTATTTCTAATGAGCACCTGAAATGGCAGTACTGAGTAGAAATAAATAGAAAACTAGACTATGTAATATTTAGTCTTGTTTTTGTAGTGTTGTTTATATGTATGTAAGTAGGACCAGCAAAGTATGCTTTATGACGTAATAGTTCTGGGTTCTACTGCTTGTTAAATTTTTACATGTAAATTTATCTTGATTACGGGTCAGTGCTGACCCTTTGAGAAAGGAGCATTTGAACGATTATCAAAACGTTTGCCATGGCAAGTTTTATAATTAGAAATTTCTTTCTATATTTTTCAACACAAGAATGGAGTGTCTCATTATATACAAATTACAATCCCTGTGATAGACTGTCCATTCCGTCCTACCTGTATGACATTGATAATGATTTTTTCACTTTGATCCCAATTTTAAACTCTACATTTTGCTGACTTGTTTTTGTCTTTCATCTTCTACATGTATTCCATCAAATTTCTATTCATGTTCATTCATAATCACATTTGCCCTTCCCCTATCTGTAGTTTCTGCAAGTAGTCATCCTTTTTGAAAATGTAGAAATAAATGGTAGTATATTTTGATTTGTCTCTATTCTGTAGTGGATATGTGTCTACAGTAAGGAAAAGGTGAGAGATTTAAAATTTGAAACAGTTTTGTTCATTTTCATTTACACTGTTATTCCGATCAAATCATCAAAATTGGCAACCATTTATTTTTGTGCTGTTGATTCTCAAGATCATTCTCTGATTATGGAAAAAACACTAAATTTTTGGCACCATAGTACTGTACACTGTTTATTTCATGTACCATTAAAAAACAATTTTATGTATTTAAAAAATAAATACTCTTAACTTTAGTAATAATGCAAATTTATTTGAGTATATTTTCCAATTATTTCGTTCACCTCTCAAAATAATATCCTGTCTCAATGAAATTCATTTCAGTTTTTTCTCCACTTTTACCTTTAATTCTGTAGAATGTGTTCTATTCACATATCATATGAGTATGGGATTTTCTTAGTTCTGATAAAATTAACCCAGCGTTTTGGTACATGTAGATTTAGACCACATTTTTATGAAGTGACTTTTGTCAACTAATTCACCAATTAAATCCTGTAGTGAATATCAATCCCCAAAATAATTCTGTTAAATTTAGAAGAAAGTGGTGATATGAGTACTTGTATGTCAAAGGCCAAGCATACATTGTACATGTTAAGTCTGGATTAATGTACTTTAGTCTGAAATTAAACTTACAATGTACAAGTAGGTTTAATTTGAGAATACAACCATCTATTCTGTATGATGTCAGTCTGTACATTAAAAACTGGATGCAAGTCCTTCTGGATACTGAAAGCAGAATCATATCAATTGATTTCATCCCCAAATTTAAACTTCCTGATTCATTTTTTATGCAATTTCAATCCTGCATGTATGATATTATCAATGATACGTCTTTTTTGCAATTCTCATGCTTGTTTCCATGGTAAGATCATTGCAAAAAAAGTGGAGCTGTATGCATGAAATCCATCAAGCTTTTCACAATATCCTGTAAGGACTTAGGTATACGTCATCAATATAAAAGCAAGATAATACTACTTTTGACAGAATAGGCTTTTGGAAACTAAATTGCTGTTATTTTTCCTCTTTTTTAGATTTTATCAGTTTGAAATTCAGAGTTGCAAATTGAATTGCAAAGTTGAAAATTTTCT
This sequence comes from Lytechinus variegatus, assembly GCF_018143015.1. NCBI lineage: Eukaryota > Metazoa > Echinodermata > Echinoidea > Temnopleuroida > Toxopneustidae > Lytechinus > Lytechinus variegatus. The sequence continues at coordinate 91,546,672 of NC_054740.1, read as the reverse complement.
TTTGTTTTTTACTTTTTTCCCCTGTATTAGGGGAAATGACTCCCTTGCAACAATTTCGAAAGAAAATTCATTTTCATCAAATAAATTGCATCCATGATGCTTTTTCTTTGAAGGTGACATCGCTTTCTGCAGACTCAAACTGGTTTCATATTACTGTCTTGAACAATTGGCTGCAGTTATTTCATGCTGTAGTTTCAAGCAACTTTGCTATGATAATGATACATGTAGTTAGCCCTATTATAGATTTACAGTCACATTTATATATATTCCAGTATTACCTTGTGAGTTGTATGAGTGCATAAACTCCTGCATATATTTTATATAATAACTTCGATTTTGCATGAAAAAGCTGGGACGGTATTATGGAATAATGAACTTTATCACTGCATAGACATGTAGTCCTAATTCATTTTCAAGAAGTTCACATATATTCAGAGCTGTCAGTATTGTAGAAGAGTTGAGAGTGAGGTAAAAGGAGGAGCAAAGTGCAAGAGAGCAAATCAAGGGAGAGGAAAAAAGGTTTGAGGGGGTGTGAAGCTTTATCTTCAAGGTAAAATTGGAAGAAATCTCTCAGGTGGCTTTTTCCAAAAAGTGAAAATCTAGACTCCATTTTTATGTATTTTTCAAATTATCACATCACCAATTGGACAGTTTGTAACTTTGGATAATTGTCAACAAAATGAAAACTACAGTATGTATACCAATTAATTGTTTATGAGCACTCACATTTTTCTGCATTGAATGAAATGGTTTCCTGATAGCATGTTACAGTTTTTAATTATCCTGTTCTGTAATTTTTCAAATGCATTTTTTAAAACATTTGCTCTTTTTTTTTTGCTTTTGCTACTGCTTCAGTTGATTTTCATGAATTTTATCCCTTTTAGTGGAATATCATATACAGTATGCTTGAAATATTAAACATTTGCTTTTCATACCATTGGCATTTATTTTTAAAATATTCCTTTTATAGTAGTTTTATCCCGTTAAATATGTCAATATTTCTGTACTTTAAGTGGTAATCAGGGATGATATTGGGCGAGGAGGGAGGGGTTGGAAAAAGAAAGCAAGATGGGGGAGGGGGCAGAGATATTAATAGAGAGGTGATTTTTACCTGGTTACACCATATTCATTCCCCTGATATTGATATTCCTGTTGTGCTTTAAAACAGTTTTGATCTTTCAAACTTACGTATAATCTGCATAGATAAAAATTGAATTTAACAATTTCAAAGTGAAATTTGGAATGAATAGAATGAGAAAAACATCCCCTGTAAATTTACCCGCCCCTGCAGCTATTATCTTTTTACTCTCATTTCAGTAAGTTCCATCGCTGGATGTCACCCATGCAAATTTGTATACATCGATAAAATTTGTGTTTCATTGTGTTTTTTGCTGCTCCCCTTTAATACAGTTTTCCCAGTCTTGAAGAACTTGTGTTTCACATGTTAAGCCAAGGGGATGGAACCATCTCAGTCAGTACATTCTTCGATGTAAGTCAAAATTTTTGCTTTGGTTTCTTGAATAATTTTTCAATGTTGTAAAGCATATAAAACAGGTTTTTATTCCTTTAGTGGTGATTTGATTTTCTTACTACCGTGTTTAACTACTGTTATGATGTTGTTTTCTGTATTATAGAATGGATGAGAAAATCCCTGCAATCTGATTGGTTGAGAGCAATGCAAGAATTTTTACTGGGCTGCATGAACGATATCCCGATAATCAAAACGATATTCACTCTAAACAAGCTACATGTATCGTCCGAAAAGGTCATTGTGTTGTCATCGCGCATGTACTGTTACTCTTGTTTACGTCAAAATTTTGAATTTTCGATCAAGATTCAAGGCAGAATGAATCAAATAAAGGATGCAAAATGATCTGTAAGACAGTGTAAGTACAAATACGGTACTGTAATTGTCATAGGGTTTAAAACTGCCTGCATGCTCGTTAGTTGAGAAGTCCAGGGGCGGTATTCTGAAAACGTTCTTATCTTAATTTTGTTCTTATCTACGTCACTTTCTTAAATTGGTATTCTGAAAACGTTCTTATCTTTTTCTTATCTTTTGTTCTTATCTTTGTTCTTATCTTGCTCTCCACCCCCAATGCTGAGCGCGTAAATTTACAACTCGCGCATATAATACTAAAGCGCGCTAAAAGATAAGAACAGAATGTAGATAAGTGGTATTCTGAAAACGTTCTTATCTTTTTTCTTTCTTATCTTTCACGATATTTAAGATAATATTTAAGATAGCTAGAGGGTTATCACATCTCACGATGTCCGCGTTTTTTCTTGCTCAAAATCGATGGCCTCTAGTAGTAACAAGTACCCACAAGTATTCCTCCCACCATTTGTTTCATTCACCCTTTATTTTGCCCGTCTCTTTTTTCTATCCCTTCTTTCTTTTCCATTTTTTATTCCTTTCTATCTGTCTGTCTTTCTCCCTTTCTCTGCCTGCCTGTCTTTCTGTCTTTCTTCCTTTCTATCTGTTTGTCTTTCTTCCTTTCTATCTGTCTGTCTTTCTTCCTATCTGTTTCATTCTTCATTTATGTCTTTACTTTTGTTCTGTTTGAATCTTTTATTTTCTTTTGCTTTGTTTCATTTATACTTCATCTTTCTTCCTTTTTATTTTCCCTTTTCGTTTTATCCCTTTTTTTTCTTTACTGAGTCTTTTTTCTGCTTTCCCCCCGTTTCTCTTCCTTTTCTTTCTTTTTCTTTTTTCTTTCTTCCTTCACTTGTTTGTAATCTTTATTTTTCTTCCATTCTTTCGTTTTTATACATGCTTTTCCTTTTTTAATCATTCATTTCATTTTCCCCCTTTTTCTTCCTTCCCTTTAATAATTCTTAAATTTTCTTATTTTTTTATTTCTGCTTTCTGACACTTTTGTGTCTTTTTTTACTTTCTTTCTTTTTTTTCTTTATTTTGCTCATTCTTTTTTCGTTCTTTATTTACTCTTTTTCTTTACTTTCTTTCTTCTCTCTGTCTTCTATTAACTTTTTCTTTATTCTTTCCATTGATTTTTTTTTCGGGTTTTTTTTCCCAACTTTTTATTTTCCCTTTCGTTTTCTCTTTCTTTCTTTCTTTCTTTCTTTCTTTCCTTCTTTCTTTCTTTTTTTCTTTCTTTCTTTCCTTATTTCTTTTTTCTATGAATTTACCTTTCTTTCTTTATCTTTTTGTAGTCTTTATATTTGCGTCAAATTTCCTTTCATTTTTTTTTCTTTCATCCTTATTTCTTTGTTTAATTTTCTTTTTTTTTCTCTTCCTTCACTTTTTACATTTTTATTCCCTGTTTGTCTCACCTGCGAAGCAGAGTGAGACTATAGGCGCCGCTTTTCCGACGGCGGCGGCGACGGCGGCGGCGTCAACATTAAATCTTAACCTGAGGTTAAGTTTTTGAAATGACATCATAACTTAGAAAGTATATGGACCTAGTTCATGAAACTTGGCCATAAGGTTAATCAAGTATTACTGAACATCCTATTAAAGTTTCATGTCACATGACCAAGGTCAAAGGTCATTTAGGGTCAATGAACTTAGACCATGTTGGAGGAATCAACATTGAAATCTTAACCTGAGGTTAAGTTTTTGAAATGTCATCATAACTTAGAAAATATATGGACCTAGTTCATGAAACTTGGACATAAGGTCAATCAAGTATCACTGAACATCCTGCATGAGTTTCACGTCACATGACCAAGGTCAAAGGTCATTTAGGGTCAATGAACTTTGGCCGAATTGGGGATATCTGTTGAATTCCCATCATAACTTTGAAAGTTTATGGATCTGATTCATGAAACTTGGACATAATAGTAATCAAGCATCACTGAATATTTTGTGCAAGTTTCAGGCCTAATGATTAAGGTCAAAGGTCATTTAGGGTCAATGAACTTTGGCCGAATCGGGGGTATCTGTTGAATTACCATCATAACTTTGAAACTTTATTGGTCTAGTTCATTAAACTTGGACATATGAGTAATCAAATATCACTGAACATCCTGTGCGCATTTCAGGTCACATGACCAAGGTCAAAGGTCAATGAACTTTGGCCGAATTGGGTGTATCAGTTGAATTACCATCAAAACTTTGAAAGTTTATGGATCTGATTCATGAAACTTGTACATAAGAGTAATCAAGTATCACTGAACATCCTGTTCGAGTTTCAGGTCACATGATCAAGGTCAAAGGTCATGTAAGGTCAATGAACTTTGGCCATGTTGGGGTTTTTTGTTGAATAACCATCATATCTCTGTAAGTTTATTGGTCTAGTTCATAAAAAGTGGACATAAGAGTAACCATGTATCACTGAACATCTTGTGCGAGTTATAGTAGTATTCAAAGTCAGCACTGCTGCTATATTGAACCGCGTGATGCAGATGAGACGGCCAGAGGCATTCCACTTGTTTCTCTTTCTTTTTACTTCTTTCTAACTTTCTTTCATTCGTTTTTTTTTAGACTTTTTTTTCTTTTTCGGTTCCTTGTTAATTTATTTTATCTTATATTAGTTTGACCTTTTTCTATTTTTGTGTGTATTCCTTTTAGTTAATTTTTTTTTCTTCATTTTTGTTCCTTCACTTTATCATGGATAATTGTTCTATTTTCTTTCTTCCTTTTCCTTCTTTTATTCATTCTATTTTCTTTCTTTTTTATTTTTGAATTCTTTTTGCTTGCTTTCTTTCGTTTACTCCTTATTTTTTCATTTATTTTCTGCTTTGTCCCTTTCATCTTTTTTTTCTGCTTCATTCTGACTCTTTTCTGTCTTCTTTCTTTCATACCTACTTACTTTCTTTCTTCATATTTTGTTCTTTATTCGTACCTGCTTTATTTACTTTTCTTACTTTTTTTTGCACGTGGACGTCTCGAAATAATAAAATCAGTCAGTGCGTATAAAATGCCTATTTCGCGCAATGCGCCAGAAACAGTGAACGCGCAGCGCCCATGATATTCTCTTCACATAAGGAACGCTTCTATTGGTTAAACTGCCAATATAAAGCGCATTTTGATTGGTAAAATCTTAAAAAATGGGTGTGTTGGAGATAAGAAGGGGGCAGTCCTTACAAAGATAAGAACGCGTTAAGAAGATTTTCAGAATACCGATTTGCAATGATTTTAGCGTCTTCTTATCTCAGTGAGATAAGATAAAAGATAAGAACAAAGATAAGAACGTTTTCAGAATACCACCCCAGACATACGATCTAATGTTCGATCTACTGCCCTGGGCTGGCTGTGCACAGCCAAATCTCCGTTGCAGGCCAAGGCAGCCGCAGGCGCTGGCCCCCTGTGCGGCCCGGGCATACACACACAGCTATTGCAGGTCGGAGGCTACCTCAAGATCTTGTCAATGCAAAGCTGTATCTGGCATTTTGGGTATAATAATGCCTTTGTGCCAACATATTATCCAGTTAAGCCCATATTCATGTTGTCCAGGGTTATCAAAGTGTCTGCATTACATTTTGGAATTTTCATGCATGCGGTAAATAAATCATGCGTCCGGTAAAAAAAAATCATGCGTCCGGTAAATTCAATTTACCGGATGCATGAAATTATCATGCATCCCGTAAATCATTAATTTTTGTGGTTTATTCAATAAATTTTTTCCATTCTATAAAACGGATGATGCATGGGTTTCATTCGTGGGTCAGTGGAACTGTGTGCATGCGGTAACTTTGGCATTATGGTCTAAACCATGCCAAAGTTACCTTGTGCACACAGTTTCTACTGACCCACTCTAACGAATGCATCATTTGTATATTGGTCGAGAACCGGTATCATTAAAAAAGAATA